>NC_143014.1:145147678-145467053 GCF_055824585.1 Amblyomma mixtum | reverse complement strand
ATAATGTCCTTATATGCGGAATTAGTAATTCTCGACTTCACACTTATTGATCCCTGGGAGTCATCATACCACTCCTGGCACAGTGGTGCAGTGGATAAGCGATGCGTCACTGCCCTGAGACGGCAGGTGCTGCCACCAGTGGGGCTTGTGAGACCCAGGTTGCTCTTTCTGAGCAACCTGTCGCGATCAATCGTTAATTTAACCGCCACTTGCCACGGCGGTAGGTTTGCTCACAATCTGGTGGGCAGCTTGTGATGACTCCACAAGGTTACGTGAACCAAGTGGCCCACCTGGGTTTCCGGAGCGACCAGTTGTTCCGGACGTGGCAGTACTAACGCTCCCCCGTGAAAAAATATTCAGTTGTTGCACCGTGTCCTTGATCTTGTCTATCCGTCCTGTGCGCCGGTCTATATAGACAGCGGAGGGTGTTTCTCCTCTGGCGCCTCACATGTGGCGTCTTTGCGCTACGACGCAGAGCTTTGCTCCTAAAATTGGCGATTTTCTCCGGCGCGACGAACGCTGTTTTCCGCACTGAAAGCAGCCAGGTCACAGATATTACCTTTAATTTTGCCGCCAGCACCCATTTCATCGTTTTCTCCCCGTTACTTATGTGGCACTATCGAACGCGGCTTCGTTCCCGAATTCCGCGTTCGAGAGCGCTGCTCTCGCCGTGCGCAAGCGCGTGGTCACGTGAGATTTTATCGTATTTTGCGCGCTTTCTTTTCAGCAGGAGAAAAAAATTATCTCGTCACATATAAAAATAAAAAGTGATAATGAGATGTTTTTGGCACGCTCTACACATTGGCACCGGATTTTTTAGCCGAAAACGCAATAGCTGAAAAATTAATTCTTACACATTCCTTTAATTAATCAAATGACCAAAATACAAAAATATCCTGAGTAAATACATGCACTGGCCAACAGCATGATTAAAGTTGCCTAACGTATCTTGCCTAGGTATATTTTTAATTTTTGGACACCTGGTATGTGAAAACAATGCACCAGTTCGACCACCAGCCAATCCTTTTAAAATTTGCTAGCACTCAGATAGCCAACGGCCTGATAAGTCGCCCAGCGTGGTGAACAAAAAGAATGACAAGGCCGCACGCTGGGAGCGACAGCAAAAACAACGCTTAAAAATGGACGCGACTATACACGCGGTAATAAGCATACTATAAAGCCTCTTAGAATCGTTATGAGCCCATAATCAGCTTTGTTTTATAGTGACGACAACATCAGGTAGATCAGAAGAGCAAGGTTCCGGGCTAGTTGGTAATGCATTTGAAGGAACAAACAGCGCGACGAAACACGGACACACGTAGAAAAGACACACACACGAGCGCTGACTCACAACTGAAAGTTTATTCTGGTGGAAAGACCCTTAAATAGAAAACATGAGGGGGTGGGTAACAGGGCTGCTCAGCGATAACCGGTAATCAGTGTGTTCGCGTCACAGGATGACACAAAAAAAAAAAAAAAAAAAAAAAAAAAAATAAAGAAGTCCCGGCAACACATCGAACCTGATACATCAAATAATAAGCGCAGAAATATTGTAGTAATGCCCTACCTCCACACAGTTAGTCACCGTCTAAAAAAAGTCGCACAGCGCGCCGGTGTGGATCTCGTCTTCACGGCTCCGAACAAGCTTTCCGCCCTCTGTTCCAAAGTGAATAACCCGCAGGAACCCCGAGGGTGCAGAGTCTCACACTCTGACCCGTATGTCCCCTGTGATTCAGGAATAATTTACTCTGTGCCAGTGTCATGTGGGAAGAGGTATATTGGTCAAACGGGAAGGTGTATCAATATTAGACTCCAAGAACACCACAACAATGTAAAAAGTATAGCCATTTCTGGGCACCTGGCTAAGCACTGTAAGAAGTGCAAAATCGATGGAAACACCCCTGAAAGAATCTGCTCCCCTGACCTTAACCGTTGCACCACTATTGGGCGAGGACGAGATAAGTTGACAAGGGAAATCGTTGAAGCCCTCCAAATCCATTATGCCGGTCAAGACTGCGTCAGTACTCCATCCCTCTCCCTGTCAAAAAAAGAGCTAGATTTTCTGGGTGCGTTGACTAACGCCCAAGGTTCTGGTGCGCCACACACAACTGATTAATTCACGGAATCCTTGTTGCTCTGCTTTTATCTTGCTTTTAGTTCCACACCCCCTTTTTGGGCACGTTTTTTAAAAACTTTTACCTTCTTCACGTTTTTACATTTTTATGGTTTCACCTGTGTAATTTTCATCTGTTTTCTTCATAGGTTTTACCTTTCCCCGCTCTTTTGGCTACTTTTTCATAGTTTTTGTTATTGTTACCTACCTGACCACTGTTACGCGGCCCTTTACACCGTCTTTTATCGCTTATAACTTTCTTTTGTTCCCTGTTGTTTTTTTTTTTTTTTTTTTTTTTTTTTGTGTCATCCTGTGACGCGAACACACTGATTACCGGTTATCGCTGAGCAGCCCTGTTACCCACCCCCTCATGTTTTCTATTTAAGGGTCTTTCCACCAGAATAAACTTTCAGTTGTGAGTCAGCGCTCGTGTGTGTGTCTTTTCTACGTGTGTCCGTGTTTCGTCGCGCTGTTTGTTCCTTCAAATCAGGTAGATATTACAAAGTTTATGAGCGTCTAAGTCGTCGTTGTAGTTAGCAGTAGTATGGCTGTCGTGCAAAAACAACTCAGTGACTTCAACAAAACTCCGGGACAAGAGACAAGCGCTGTTCAGCGCTTGTCTCTTGTCCTGGAGTTTTGCAAGCTATCATTCTGGTATCACGTGCCTTTCTCACCAAGGGAGTGTAGCACGTGTCCCGCTGCTGGCCAGTGAAAATGCTCCATTTGTAATGATGTGACATATTGTCGCGAGTGGAAGAAAAAGACGAGGAGTGTTTGCCGCGCGCCGACGACGACGTTGCTGCTGGTGGACCTCCCTTACTAAACGATTGAAAGCGTTTTATTGCATACATATTTAATTTGAGTCTTGACAGGCGTCATGGAATCGATATGTGCTGGGGAGGCTACAGGGAGACCAACAGCGCAAATATCTGGCTGCAGGGTGCGTGCAATATGCTGTCTTGTCCCCAATGGAATTCTTGCAGAGGGCCCCTAATATGATATCCAGTTCCGAAGATTAGGTCGTAACCATGCTGTGTTTCGCGGATGACGTATGCATTCCCAGTATGGTCTGAGACGGGCATCCTCCAGTGTAACCGTCATGAAGTATATAGGCGCCTTTCAGTACAGATCTATGGTATGTGAGCGGCAGACTTGGGCATGCTGCATGTCCGACATCATGGGGTTCCTGCTTCTTGTCCAACAATTCTAGCTCTCAGTGCTGGTCTGAGGGGTGTGTCACTTCGGAGGATCCAGGCCGTAGTTTGTGTAATCCTGGTGAGAGACGGCGGAGGAGTCTGAAGTCGCTGGTCGCGTTGTCTCATGTGATCCTCGATTGTGTGGGAAAGGAATAAGCCCTTTCAGGACGTAGGGGAGAGGGGGAAGCGCTGTATAAGCCCGTTATGGTTTCAGCTCCCATTCTCAGGAAATTTAGACGAGCACTTCCGAAGTGTTCCGTCCGAATGGCAGCCAGCAGAAAAATACCTTAACCCGTGGGCGGAATTCGAACCAGCTCCAAAACAGCATCTTTGTTTGATGCTTTCTAAGCCATTTCCACAGCCTATTATGTCATGTGTTCTAACTGGTATTCTCTTACGCTGTTTGTCGTAAATTGTCGTAGACTTCATCTTTTATTTCTTCGTCCTGCACTCAAAAACACTTGGGGCCAGTAGTAGCGCTGCTACTGTGGCCGCGCAACTGAGGAGGTTCAGTCAAGAGACAGAAAGGCTCGACTATGCCGCCAATGGCAGCTTTATGTAGCCATACATTAAAGTGAGAGGGTGGCCAAGGTTGCCAAACGTGCCGCACGAGCGGCTGAACGCGGTAGCACGTAAAGCACCAACATCGGCGAAGGAACCCGAGCTTGCCGTCCGATGGCAGAGGCTGCTCAAGCCGCGAAAGCAGCCAGGAAGACTAAGCGCGCTGCCTAGATCAAAGAACAGAAGCGTGCTAACGCAGGGGCACGGTGAGCTGAAACAGGCCCTGAGATATGACGCTCTGCGGCTACCACCATCTATGGGCTGTCCTAGAATGCGCTACACCTTTGCTGCAGCGCGTTTCATGCTTGCACCTGCTAGCAAAACCGAGATATGCTACCAATTTTTGTGGCCCTCTTACCTACAAAGAGTGGTGCCCCTTATGGGATATGTTCAGCAGCAGGATTTCGTCTTGGCTTGAAGCAAAACATTTTTTTTTACTGCAAGGAAACTCATTAAAAGTAAAAGGAGCAGTTTTTTCGTTTCGAAATGAGCCAAATCCAGAGACAGAAAGAAAGTCAAATTATACTGTAATGACAAAAAATTAGAGATCACTGCGGCGACCCGCATTGGGAGACGCCTCCTCGGCACTCGTCGCCTCTCTTTGCCTCTATTTATTATTTTCTTTTTTGGTTAATTTAACTACTGAATTAGCGTAATTATCTTATGCTTTAATTAAATATAAATTTATTTGCTCTGATTACACCTTCTTTGATCTCAATCAACCATTTTGGTTTATTGAATTTGGCACCATGGTTGCTTTCCTGTCTGCTTACTATATCCCTGTCCAGCCTATTCAATCGTCTGTAATCGTCTGACTCGCACAGGTAGTGTGGACGGCCACAGTCCTTGTCCCAGCAGTGCTTCTCAGCAGGCCGGCGTTCGCAAGCGCGCACCCGAGCTTCGTCTTCTATCTTCTTCGTCTCCTTCGTCGGCGCTAGCCGCTGGGGCAGCAAACCCCAACTCTCTTTCTTACACGTCCAATGGTTTTGCTATTAATTAACTAAATAATTAATATATGTAAATTAAACTTTTTGTTTCAATAATTATCACTCATCAAATACATTTCAATTCATTTCAAGCTTTATTTTCACTCCTTTGCCTATTTTTCCACTATTTTGCAGTTCACGGCTGTTTTCCCGTCCACTCACTATATTGTCCGCGCTATTTCGATGTTTGCTCGACATTTTTGGCTCTAATTAATTAACTAATCATCTTATTGACATAATTCTTTTGGTGCAGCATCCTCACACCGTCCTCTATCGATCACAACCATTCGTTTGATGCTATCTCTTCCGAGAACGTCACAACAGCTGCGAACACGTTTTTGTGGACACGTCTTGGTGACACGACTCCGCCGACATAGCCTAGAAATGCTTTCACATTAATAAATTGATACATCTTTCCTTTCGAAAAAACTATGATAACGAAAGGGGTCCCTAACACCTATAAAACCTGCACGCATATCCTGTGCCAAATAAAAAGTGAGCCAGCTAGATCCTTCTGATGTGCGGTGAAAATGAGCGAAATCCACTCGTGAAAGCCTTATTTGTGAGCCCAAACCTCACAACAGACTGTTTCAAGCGTGGTTTCATTGATTACTTTCTTCAGCGCTACTTTCTCAACGACTCCTAAGTATATGAAAATATTGGCGGAAGATCTGAGCACATAAGACGACGCGTAACGAAGGGATCATTAAGCTCGTCGCCGAGGAAGCAAAGATGCGCCATTGTTACATCGAACTTCGGAGTGTTTAGCTAGGCTTATTGGGAATGTCTTCCTAAATTCATTATTACTAGCGAAACGCCGGACGCAGATAGGAAACGATAGGACTAGAAGTTGTACTGTTGTTATGTGTACCGTCTTCGTTTACTATATCGCAACTAATCATGAATGTAGGATGCTGCAGTGAAGCACAATAAATTTTAGATCCCATACATTCTGGTCGTTTAGTTAAATTTTCCGCTGCCGAAGTGGGAACATAAAAAAAAACATGGCTGTCACGTCAGCCCTTGTGACAGAACTTGTGTTCACATGTACTTGCTTGCGTTGGTGAAGCACCGCAGTGCCTCTGATTGCTCACAATGAATGTTCTAATAGTTTTTCTTCTCAATTCACGGCATAATCATGAAGCATTATTTTCATCAAGAGAGCTTGAATTAATGCTGTAGAAACATAGCTTTTGTAACAAAACTGGGTCAGATCTAATTTCATGTCGGTAAGAGCCACATCCAAAGCTTACATGTCGATATTGACCAAACTATTTGCATAATTTTTCAGTACATGGCGACTTGGAGTTGCTCTGGCTTATATGTAAAGCATATCATACAGCAGCTCGGATAGCGCTGCGGTTTGTGCGGATAACAAACTTTCGCGTTTTTCTCGGTTTGCGTTTCGGTGGATTTGGATCACTTCGAGAACTCCTCAAATAGATGTGCCTATTCAACACATTCCTTAGAGCAGTAAGCCGTCATATTTCTCACGTCATAAAGCACCCATTGCAATCCTCTCATAATACAAACCCGATCGCCGCACCTCATGCACGGCGTCATCATTATACTAATCGTTTCGCAAACCGGCGAGCGCTGATCGCTCGTCGTACCCTTCGGGTAATTAAGCAATATTAATTTTTTTATCAATGTAAATGCAATTGATTGAGCGGTCTGAAGTAGGTAAACGCCGGATTTCCCTTTCACTTTATCGCTTTAGGCTGCAGCCAGCTATGTTGTGAATATACAAAGTTCCTCACATCAGAGTGGCACGCGCTGTATTGGTTTGGTTTATGGTTTATGGGGGTTTAACGTCCGACGTAACTGACTTCGCAGAGTACACGGGCCTCTAGAATTTTGATGGAGGCGAAATTCGAGAGGCCCGTGTACTGTGCGATGTCAGTCAGTGCACGTTAAAGAACCCCAGGTGGTCGAAATTTCCGCAGCCCTTCACTACGGCGTCCCTCATAGTCTGAGTTGCTTTTGTAGGCTAAACCCCAATAAACCATAAACCAAACCAATACAGCGCGTGGCACTCTGATGTGAGCAACTTTGCCCGCTCACTTCTTTCGAATGCAAACACGAAGGAGCTTGTTTGTGGGTGCGTAAGCTTCTTTCGGGGCTGCGCACCTACAGGCATCCCGGAGGACGAATTCGCCAAAGCGTTAGAGCGCCAACGTCTTCCGGGAGAACAGAGCGCGCGAGCTGAAACAGAGCGTGCTTACGAATGCAATTATCACCGAGCGGCAGCGCCCGAACCCCAGCGACTTCGGCGCTTGAGATGCATGGTCTGTTCAGCCACCTGAAAAACGGATGAAGCGAGGCGTTCGAACGCAAAGAAAAAGTTGGCCCAATATATCTACGCTCTCTTGGCAACCTGAGTGTCACCGATTTCCCTCGCAGTGCGGCGGCGGCTTCCCTGCCTCCACTTTTTCTGGCGCCCGGGCGCAGCCTCTCACGCGCACCCGGCGACAAAGCGCGCCGCCCCAACAAAGTCCAACAGTTGCGCCTTCACCGGCTCATCAACGTGCCGCGTTATCTGCGAACGCACAGTTAGCAGCAGGGTCTGCCGCAACACAATACACGCACGAGGCGGAGGGGGGCTAGGTCGCCCAATGCACAATGCAGAGACGGTGTCGAACAACGGTCCAAAACTTTTTAAAAATCCTCCACTAGGTGCCGCTGCTGCCGGGTCGCCGTTGTGACATCCACCCCTGGTGCTTCTCCCCGGCGCACCTAGCGCCGGCCAATCACCAAAGTGCACGCATTCCGCCGGAGAGACAAGCCGACGGGCAAAGCCAAAAATCCATTTCGCGAAGCAGGCACAAAAGTGACACCACTGACTCTGGCGCGCCGCGTGCGCGAGCGGAGGAACGGCGCTCACGCCCGACTGCATGGAAACCAACTCGACCTACGCTTTTGTGGGGCCGAGATTAGGCCGCTTCAAAACGTCGCATCGCTAACCAGCGCTCGCGCCTAGCGACATAAAGAGCGCGCCCGGAATGGGAAGGGCGGCGACGGCGGCGCGCGCTGCCGAAACTCGAACGCCGTTTCCGCGCCGCTCTCGCTCGCGCCAGTAAAGAGCAACGGTAGAGGGGAGCAGCCCGGTTTACTCAGGCGCATCGGCCCGCATCCCGATAAAGAGGAGCGCTCCGGCGACGAAAGGCGCCGCTGTCACAAATTTGTATACTGCTGCGTCGCCAAGTAGCCCCTTCTGCCTCGTGTCGCTGCAGGGGCGCGTGGGCGCGACGACAGGAATGCCGACGCCTAATCCGGCTCGCAATCACGCGCGCCTCTCTTTTGGCCAACTCGCGGGAAATTCGCGACAAGCAGCGAGTGTCTGCTGCGAGACCGGTGGCCGGGGGGCGAGGCTAGAGTGGTGTCCCTGTTGAGAGGAAGGAGCAGTGCACGAAACGGAAAACGGCTACAGTGCCGCTGTCGGACCTATTGCTGATGTTCCGATTCCGTGAAGTATCTAGCTGCTTAAAGACCACTGGCCATGCCTTGACTTTTTTGGCCATAGATGTGCAGTCTTGGAGAAGATTCCAGGCCACACGATTTACTTCTGCGCCGTACATCGGAGCACTTACGGCAGGCACCCATAATGACCAAAAAGGTCTTGAAAGGTGAGAACGATGAACCATCCTTTCCTCACTTCAGGGTTGCCGTAAGCGTCACACTACATGGTAGAAAGGCAAAACATCTGGCCCGAAGAGATTTCACCAAGGGTGTATGAAGAGAAAAGGCCAGTTTTCGCAGCATTGCATTCATATCGCGATTCAGAAGCATTAACGCGATAACCTCATTTCGTCGCTGGAGCAGCTGGCGCCATCTATTGCAGCTTATTTTAACTAGGCGTGCTTAGCAAATTTGTTATAATCAAGAAAACTGTTTTGTCTTGACTCTTAACGTTGAAAAAAATTGGAAGCTGTGTTGTAAATATACCTTATAGATAATTAATATGGAAAGTACAGTGTATATAGAGAGAAACCTAATAACGGCAAGCAGGGAGTATTCCGCTGCGCAGGAAGGGAGGGTGTGTTTCTGCTCCGTAGCCTCAAAGCCATTTGCGCTCAAAGCCATGTTCGTTGATATTGAAAATACTACCAGAAATATTAACAGCTAGAATGTGGGAAAAGTTTGCCTTTGTTTTGACTGCGTACAAGTGAGCATTGCTATCATAGTAATTTGAGTAGATGTGTGAAGGCTCAGTCGTTCGAACTGGCAAACGAAGTGTCGTTTTCGGCGAATAGGCTTTTATTCTTGCTATACACAGAAACATCCAAGTTGTTGTTAGTGGTTATTGATTGGTAATAAGAAAATAAAATATGAAGCGAAAAAGATGTTGCTAGCCGCGGCATCTGCCATCGAAGCCTGAAGCACCTGAGCTGCGGCTAACGGGAATAAAAGGAGACGGAGAGGACAGGGAGAAGGAAAGAAAGGGGGGAGCGATAGAAGAAAGGATAGGGGTAGGGCGGCAATATACACTATGTACAAATACAGGGAATGAAAATAAAAAATATATATAATAAATGTGGAATGCTGCCCGCGCAAGGTTGTTGAGAGTGCGCGAGCGTGCAAATTGCGTGGAGGAGGGGGAGCGGCCGGCTGCAGCCTCGCCGATGTCTTTCCGGCCGGCACAGATGCGTTGCCCTGCGCCAGTGAGGGTATCGCACGGGAAATATATACGAGGTTTCTTCCTTTGTCCACGTGGCAACACAGAGATGGTTGATGAAAGAAGTTGCCACGCAAAAGTGAAAGCAGTATCGCAGGTTATTGTCGGTAAAGTGAACGATGTACCTAAGCACACTGAGGTACAATGATAAACAACAAAAATGCTCGGCTGGCTACTTTTCAGGCTACGTAGCGCGTAAGGAAACGAGCATAAGGTAAGCGCGTTGTCTTTGTGCACGCTGATGTGCTCGGGGTGGTCGGGACCAGGGTCTTCACCGCATTAGGACGAAGCAGCCAGACTACGAGGGAAGCCTTCGGGAGGAATAGCAAAGCTTGAACGGTTTATTTTACATTTTGTACAGTAGCAAGTAGACCAAAGTCAGAAAATGGGGGAAGAATGATCTGGCACCCCACAGATGGCTGCTTAAATGCCGTTCAGATTCCCCAGGCACCCCGCTAGGGAATCTGATCTCTGGTTGAGCGTCCAATGGGCCGCCAGCGTCTTCTTAGGCTCCGCCTTCCCCACGTGGCACCGCACACCGCACAGACACACACACACACGGGCAAGGAGGAACATGGCGTCTCTCAGTCGCGAACTGTTTGACCAGGCCCAAAGGTCGTTGCTGCTGTGTGATGAGCTTGATCGATGGGGACGCGAGCGCTGACCGCTCACAACGGTGACCTCTTCAGGGACAAATTAGCCGTGTCGCCCCTCTGCTTTGTCTGCTGCCCAGGGCGCACGCGGGTAATGAGTTAGCGGCGCCGCCGCCCTGCCGTCGTCGCCACTGGGTCTCGTCGGTCAGTCCACGGGCAGTCCAGGAGAAGCGCCGCACTCAGCCCTCCCGGCGAAGGGGATTAGAGCTTTTGTCCACGCCAACGCCGAGAAACAGCCGCGCTTTTGGCCGCATACCTGACGGCGCCTGACTGGCTCGCCGGTCTCCGCTGCTAGTCCCCAGCAGCGCAGTCCGGCCCCAGAACCGCATTCAGCATCGCCGGCGAAGGGGATTAGAGCTTTTGTCCACGCCAACGCCGAGAAACAGCCGCGCTTTTGGCCGCATACCTGACGGCGCCTGACTGTCTCGCCGTTCTCCGCTGGCCGGGCCTCCGATCATTACAGTCTGTCCGCCGCCAAGAAGACGTCACGAAGTGGTTGCAGCTGATCGGTGCACCACGAATGTACGTCAGTGTCCCTTCTGCTCGACAGGTCGGCCAGGAAGCCCTGCACATCTTGCAGGGGTCCTCGAAACGGAGCATTAGTGATCAGGCCTACGCTAAGCCCATACCTCCAGCAGGGCAGCACACGGCCAGCCTCAGAGAACTGCCAGGTTTTCGGATAAGGTTAGACAAAGGCTGTAAATTTTGATACACCCCCAGCCCTCGCTCGAAAGCGCATGCCTGGAAAGCTGGCCTACCGGACCAAGTTGAGCCAATTTTGTTTTCTTTTGTAATGGAAGACACTCGCTTCCGAATTTTGAACAAAGAAAACCGCTCCAACTAGACGACAAAGAGAACAAAACGGTGACGCTTCGGAGATGCAAATGCGGAGAAACAAATCCAAACTTTTTCTCTCGGGAACTTAAGTACTTCCAACAGGGCCAAAGAGAAAACACGTGCTGAGGCCCTCACGTTTCAGTTTTCTCGCCCTCTTTGTAATAGAGTTCAATTCGTAATTACCACTAGAATTACGAACCTGCTTACTTCCCCTCATTTGCATGACCGCATAGTGCCGTCACTTTTGCTCAGCCTGGCAAAGCTTTCCTCAATATCGGAGCCCAAGTCATTAATATCTTTAATGCCTTAAAACAAAGTTGCTCCCGGCGCTTATGCCAGTGTCCTACAATGGCCCGTCTTTCCAGCACTTCCGCGTGACAGCGGACGCTGCTGTACATAAGCACTACCTGTGCATTCTCAAACAATTAGCATTAAAAGTAATGCAAGACCACTGCTGCAAAAATTTAAAAACGAGCATCCAAAAACTACATGTGCTCACAACTTTTTCGGCAGCAGCAAAAAAAAGAAAAAGCAAACAGCAGAGACTCTTTCTTGGAATCTGCTAACTACCCCCGTCGCGACGCGAAGGGTCCTATTCTTCAGCCGCGCTCGGCGCGGTTGCAGACTGACAGTAGCTTCAGCCGCCGAGACCTGACAAAAGCCGAAGGGCTCACGCGCGCGTTCACCTCTTCGGGCTCCAGACGCCACGCGACGCTGATTTGTTCCGCAACCCGGCCGCGCGTCTCCCACGCCCGAGCAGGACCCGAAAAGAATGCGGGAGGGGAACGATCTATGAAAGCAATGCCTACGAGCATTCCCCTCTCGATTCAAGAATGGCCTGCTATAGCGCCCGGCGACGCTATAAAGCGCCGCCGCTAAGATCGGCGTTACAGCGCGCGCTAGAAAGAGAATAAAGATGGACCGCGCGTGCTCGGGGCGCACGCCCGGCACGGGCAGTCCGGAACTAGAAGCCTGCCACGCTGGTCTTCTCTGTCTGGTGCTCCGCTGCGACCCCGCATTCCTCAACAGTGGTGACCCGGACGTGATATGACCGACCCCAGCAACCTACCGCCCTCAGGCGGCCTTCCGCCTGACGCTACCTTGCGCCCACGGGACGTCGCAGCTCTCCAGCTCCGCCTACCAACATTCTGGCCCAAGTGTCCGCAGACCTGGTTCGCCCAAGTGGAAGCCGTCTTCCATCTGCACCACGTCACCTCGGAGGCATCTCGGTATCGTCATTTACTTTCCAACCTGCCTTCTGAGGTGGCTCAAGAGGTAGCGGACATCATCGCTGCACCCTTGGGCGATACCCCGTACCAGCGACTAAAGCAGGGCATCCTGGACCGCACCACGGCGTCAGAGAGTGCGCGCCTCCAGCAGCTGCTCACCTACGAAGAGCTTGGAGACCGCCGCCCCTCCCAGTTACTCAATAGTATGCGGCAGCTCCTGGGAGAAACCAATGCAGACCCGAATGGCGCACTGTTGCGGCAGCTCTTCCTACAACGCTTGCCGCAGTCGACCCGCATCGTCTTGGCTGCTGCGGGCGACTTGACCCTTGACCGCCTCGCCCAGCTCGCTGATCGAGTCCACGACGCGACTTCTCCTTCCGTCGCCGCCCTCTCTTCTCCACCGGAGACCGCCGTAATTTCACGGTTAGAGGCCCGGATCGATCAGCTGGTCGCTTCTATCGATGCCCTTCGGACGTCCTCTCATGCCCCGCACGGTTTATCAACACCTCGCCGCCGTTCGTTTTCCCCGAGTGGTCCGCACTCGTCCAGTCCTCGCCGTCCGCGTCTCTGCTGGTATCACCGAACTTTCCAGCACAACGCTCGCCGCTGCACTCCACCATGCAACTGGTCGGGAAACGCGCAGCGAGATCACTGACGGCGGCGTGTGACCTCGCTCTTCAACCTGGCCGCCTTTTCGTCGTCATGGATCGCATTTCTGGCCTGCGCTTCCTCATCGACACTGGTGCTGAAGTCAGCGTACTGCCGGCCTCCAAAGCAGACCGTGCTTCCAAGTCACATGGACCTACTCTTCGTGCGGCCAACTCAACCTCCATCGCAACGTATGGTCTCCGATCCCTCACTCTGGACATTGGCCTACGGCGCACGTTTCGATGGATCTTCATCGTCGCCGATGTACATCAACCCATCCTCGGTTCCGACTTCCTGACGCATTTTGACCTGGACGTCAGCATGCGTCACCATCGTCTCATCGACAGCAAGACGCGCCTTTCCATCACTGGCGTTATATCAGCTGTCGCTTCCACTGGAATCCGAACTCTGCTTCCGTCATGCCCGTATGCTCAAGTCCTCGCAGACTTTCCCGAGGTCACGAAGCCTTGTAATTTACATCAGCCACCCAAGCACGGTATCACCCACCACATTGTCACGCGTGGTCCACCTGTCGCAGCTCGCCCGCGCCGCCTCTTCGGTGAGCGTCTGGCTATTGCAAAACGGGAATTCGACCACATGCTCCAGTTGGGTATTATTCGCCCTTCATCCAGTAGTTGGGCCTCACCACTCCATCTGGTGCCCAACTGCCACTGGGCTATACTGCCACTATACTGCCACTGCTATACTGCCACTGAAACGCGTTCTGCTGCGTTCTTTAGCGTGGTAGCTGTGCATGCTTCCCTGTGCCCTGCTGCAAGTTTTACGCGTCCTGCAACCGCAGGGTCGCCACAGTGGGTCGGGTGGCCTTCGCTTTATCTGAACCCTTCCTCTCGGTCTTGCCCTTGTGCGGTGTCTATTGCACCTGGCGTGCCGCGGTGACCGTCTCGGCCGATTACACTGTTGGCCGGCCTTTAGCCTTACAGTGTCTTCGGCCCGTACTTTCTCTGTTCTCTGGAGAGCACCCTTTCGCTTGGCTCTCCCTGCGCGCGGCCGCCTTCTGAAAACTGCCTTAGCAGATCGGCCCTGCGCGCCTCCCTTTCTATCGGTGTCCTCACCCTCCGCGTCTTCTCTCTGACGCAGCACCGAGCCGCATTTCCCACTTGATTTTAAACAATGGGCTCGTGCTTTCGGCGAGTCACTGCATGTCACAGTATCTGATTGTCTCATCGGCACTTTACTCTCTCCTGGGCATAATGTGCTCTCTCGAGGCTTGCTGTTCGAGCTTACGACACTAATGCTCTGGCTTGCAACTGGACCTGAACCCTGCTGTTCGCCTAACGTAGCGTTTTTTCCCTGTGTGCTACCCTCTCGATCGCCGCAATCAACCTCACTTCTCAGCAGAGCATCTTCCTCAGGGTTAGAGACGGCCGCCTTCTTCCCGGAAAGTGCACTCTCCTCTGGGCTCAATACCGCCGAGCTGCACCTTTCCTTACTGCTAGACTTAGTGCCCACATTATCCCCTGAGCCCTCACGGCTTGCGGACATGCACTTTTCGCTAGCCTTAGTGCCTACAATATCTCCCGAGCCCTCGCGGCTTGCGGGTCGGCACTTTTCCTCATTCCTAGCCTTAGTGCTTACACTATCCCTCGAGCCCTCGCGGCTTGCGGATCTGCACTGTTTGCTAGAATTTTGACCGAAGTCCTCGGTCCTCGCTGCCGAAGTGACCCTTCTTTCTGGGACCAAATCTGCCCCTTCCCGGCACTTCTGAGCAGCTGCCGTGTCTTCCGGCGACTGAGCGGAGCTCCTAAGTCGCTCGCTGACACTGTCGTGGTGTACCTGACCACATTCACTTTGGTTTTCGAGATCGACCTCTGCGGTAATTCCAAAGTGCATGAAAAGCGCACTTTTAGCTTTTCCATAATTTTCCGCGTCCTCGTCCGACAGGCGCGCAAGTACATTAGCGACTTCACACGGGAGGAAAGCTAGCAGCATAACTGACCAATAACCCTGGTCCAGCTGCTCCTCCGTACAAATTCCCTCAAAATTTTGAAGAAAAGTCCTGATTTCATCGCCTGTTCGGAAAACACTTAACCTAGATCGAATTGTTTTCATTCTTACGAGGTTAAGTTGACGTGTGATCTCCCGCAGCTCTCTTTCCCGTTTTTTATCGAGCCGTTTTTTCTCGATCTCCATTTGCTTTTCGCGCTTCCTCTTTTCTTCATCCTCTCGCTTCTTTTGTTCCCGTGCCTTCTCTAATTCCTCCCGAATGTACTCCCAACATCCGACTATCTCCTCCGCGTCTGCACCGCTCGCCTCAATCGCCTCAATTAAGAGCGGTTTCCTACGGATAGACCCACAATCGATGCCCAATTTCCCGCATATCAAAACCAGGTCCGGTTTGCGCAGCTTTTTCCAGCCCATGTCTGCTCCCCAAGCGACGGCTAGTCTCTACTAGTGGTCAGAGAAGATTCCCAGGCAATCTCTGGAGCCACATCCCATTACCTAGGTTTACAAATTCCAAAAATGTACAACCTGGCAAAACTCAAAAAGAGACAAGACCGTGCACTTACCCATACCGGAGCCAGGACGCCGCGCAGACCATCCCACAGCTGCCAACCAGTTGATGTGTTCGGGGATCGGGACCAGGGTCTTCACCGCATTAGGGCGAAGCAGCCAGACTACGGAGGGAAGCCTTCGGGAGGAATAGCAAAGCTGGAACGTTTATTTTACATTTTGTACAGTAGCAAGTAGACCAAAGTCAGAAAATGGGGAAGGAATCCTGGCACACCGCAGATTGCTGCTTAAATGCAGTTCAGATTCCCCAGGCACCCAGCTAGGGAATCTGATCTCTGGGTGAGCGTCCAATGGGCTGCTAGCGTCTTCTTAGGCTCCGCCCTCCCCACGTGATCGCGCAGACACACACACACACGGGCAAGGAGGAACATGGCGTCTCTCAGTCGCGAACTGTTTGACCAGGCCCAAAGGTCGTTGCTGCTGTGTGATGAGCTTGATCGATGGGGACGCGAGCGCTGACCGCTCACAACGGTGACCTCTTCAGGGACAAATTAGCCGTGTCGCCCCTCTGCTTTGTCTGCTGCCCAGGGCGCACGCGGGTAATGAGTTAGCGGCGCCGCCGCCCTGCCGTCGTCGCCACTGGGTCTCGTCGGTCAGTCCACGGGCAGTCCAGGAGAAGCGCCGCACTCAGCCCTCCCGGCGAAGGGGATTAGAGCTTTTGTCCACGCCAACGCCGAGAAACAGCCGCGCTTTTGGCCGCATACCTGACGGCGCCTGACTGTCTCGCCGTTCTCCGCTGGCCGGGCCTCCGATCATTACAACGCCCTAAGCGCAAACAGCTCTAAACCAACTAAAAAGAAAGAATGAACCGGTATGTTCCCCATTTCTTTTCTTTTGCACTGTTTATGTTTAATGGATTTAGATACTAAGTAGTCGAGCTTTTGACCGTAGTACATGTGTTACATTTCCAAATTGGTTAGTGGAAATTGATAGCCTGAGTTTCTGCCCCACTGGCTACTTATGAAGCTGCCGCCTTTATATCCGGAATTTTTGCGGCCGGACCCAATGTGTCCTGCCGCGAAAATTGGCCCTGCAAATTTCCTACTTTCATATAGAAAAGCAGGACCAGAAGCAGGCGTCGTAAAAGTTATAATACAACAGGAGGTTTAAACGATGATTACACTGTGCGTCAAGACGCCAGATATCGGTGGCGCTGCAGGAAATTTAAAGGAGCAGCAGACATGCTATAGTGGCAAATATCTAGCTGCCGCTAGAAATTTTTAGGTCAGCAGGAACAGCACAACAGGAAACTGTAGAAAACTGGAGGCGCATTTTTAATTCTAAAAAAATGGAAATACTTCCAACTAGCACAGTATAGTGTATTCCCCCTACAGTTCGCTGTGTACGTAGAACAGCTGTGCCTTAATATCCTGAATAATGGTTCCGTTGATGATTTTCTTAATTTGGGTAACATGATTAAGGTATTAGCATATGCAGATGATGTCGCGTTTTGCTGCGCTGACGAGACGACTATCAATGAGTTGTTTCATTTAACAGAGCAGTTCGGTTCAGTTTAAGGTGCCTGGTCTAATCGTTCTAAGAGTTGTGGTCTGTGACTTGGGATGTCTGTATCTACTGCTGAATATGCTGGTGGCGCAAGACGAGAGCGTAATTTTATTCACTATTAAAAGTACATCATATTCAGGCAGGCCAGAGTAAATATGGGCGGAGGGAAGAGCATATAAACTAAAATCTTTGTACAACCGTTTCCGTGCCACAGAAAAAATAAAAAACTAAGCACAACACGTTCCGAAGATCATTGTTCTTCGAAGTTCTTCGGAAATTATCCCTCGGCCCTGGGCCGAGCTAGGTGCTGCTAGGGCGTCAGCCAGCAGTAATGCTTAGCGTACCGTTCTTCCCCGTCAACCTGCATGTAAGCTGGTATCCAACTCTGTCTTTTTACATGCGGACCTTGGTGGACGTCTGTCTCTGCTAAGGGCTTTCGAGATGCTCTGCGTCTTGTCATTTAATTAAGTCGCATTGGTCCACTGGACATGTTCAGGTGTCACATCGGTGGGTGGTGACATGCAAGTCAGTGTTAGCCAAGGCTAAGCTCGGTAACTCTGAATAATTTCAAGTTAAAAATTGTCGTTGCATCGCAATTAACCCAGAACCGCATATAGTCAAGTTGAAGCTCCTCTGGCTTCCAGAAATTCTTGAGAGTGACTATATACAGGACGCCTTCCGACCTTGCAGCAAGGTGGCATCAATCAGGGTTGTGAAGGGGAGGGTCTCCGAAATGGAACAGATGGGGTCCTTGAATCGTGATGTGTTGATGCTTGCTGATGGCCCCAATGTCAGTGATGTCTTTTAACTTTCTGTGGAATTCAGTGCCTCGTTTCGATTTCCGGAAGGCCGCCATCATGCCTGTTGCCACGGCGTGGGATACGTTCATTGTGCCTGTCGTACTCAGTGCTATGGTGACTGTCGCCTTTTCGGCCAATGCACTGAGGAGTGAGCTTATCATTAGCGAAAAGCTGCGAGGGCTATAGCCCTCATCATACGGATGACACCCTGCAGGAGAATTTCATGGATGTTTCCGAAGCGCGGAATGCGACTGGCGGCCTGTAATTAGCTGAAACCATCAGAGCAATAAAGGCCGAACCACAAGGCGGCGTTTCTTTGGCGTCGCGTCAGCGTCTCGGCTACTGGTGTCGCCGGAGTCGATATTTCGGCGCTTGGAGCAAGCCGACGCAGGGAGACGCAGTTATATGGCGAGGCCAGATCTCAGCGTCGGCGCCAGAACACCTCGTACGAGGGGATTGGTGGGGAACAAAGGCCGCGGGCCGTTTTTGCGAAGGCAGCAGCGCCCCTTCTGTGTCCTTGCTTTGTCCACCTTGCCCCCGCAGTAGGTTCCCGTCGCCGCTGAATAGGACTATTAGCTACGGACAGGGGATAATTGAGGGGCTTTACCCACGATCTCTCTCGACCTCCATCTGGAGACGCCAGTTAATATGCCGTCACGTGTGTGGTCACCCTCTCCTGCAGGCTCCGAGCGACGACGCCAGTAGACGAGACGCTGACGCAACGCCGAACAAACGCTGCCTTGTGGTTTGGTCTCAAATGCTGCCTTGTGGCATAATGGAAGCAAAGAAGTTTTGTTAAATGGAAGCATAGTCTCTGGCACTGCATCTGCTTCAGATGTGCTTGCTATGGGCCACCCTACTCGTAAATAGGAGCTGCTTGCTGACATTGGGTCTTCCGTAGATACCACTGCAGCAGAAACGTCTGGTCTGTCACGCACACGTGTGACGAGCAAGACCTTGAGGTCCCGAGTAGTGCCGTGGCTACCGCTACGTTGCCTAATCACTGTCCTGTAGAGGAAGCCAGTGGTTTGTCTGTGTGCACCGGGCACGAGCCTGAGATTCAGTGTCGTGTTTACAGCCTGGTGAGCGTTAAAATGCTAACCCATATTGTGCAAGTATGGCTTCGAAGCAGTGTGCATCACACAGTTCTGTGTTCTCTCAGGAAACAGGGGACATCCTTCCTACCACTCATGAGCATCGCCACAAAACAGCTATGTACAGGGTCGTCCAAAATATGTGCGAACACGGCTCAGCGTGCCCGCGCTCCGCGGCGCGTCAGGGCATCCGGTGTGGCCGCAGACGGCGACGCGTAGCAGACGACGACACGAAGCACCGCCTCCGGGCCCCATGTGCACCTGGGCCGCGTAGCTTCGATGCACGCCGCGGAGCGCGGCCACGCTGAGCCGTGTTCGCACATATTTTGGACCACACTGTACAAGAAGGCATCCGCGTGGTCGAGATTTGAAAGGAAGGGTGTTGCGTCAACGGTGGTTTCGCCTTCTGGCTTCTTGCCTGAGCTTATGGAAGTGTAACATGCCAGGACATAAGATGGATCGGCTCTGCTGCGATGGTGATGATGGTGGTGATGGTGTGACGAAACTTTTACCTTTTTATCGGGTGGTCCCACTGTGTGCGGCCTGTAGTCGGATACAGATCAAGAAAGAAGCGGCTTTTCCCCGTCAAAGTAGAGTGTTACTAGAATAGTCAAAGGACCTCCTTCCAGTCAATGGCGTCGACCAATTCTCTGAAAGCCTGCTAGCGTAACAACGCAAGGAGTGGTAGATAAAAAAAGATATCCCCCCCCCCCCTCTTTGGTCGGGGATAGTCTCCCCCCTCTATTGTCACGCCAGCAGGTTCATCAGAATCGGCGAACGCCATTGGCTGGAGGGGGATCCTTTGACAGGTAAAAGCCGCTTCGTTCATGAGTTGTACCCGACTATAGACAAACATAATTTGAAAATAAAACATGAAAGAAGCCAACAGCCACAGAAACCAAGGGGCACAGGGGATGTTTAATTTTTTTTGTGGTGTTGATCAATTTAGATATTACTGAACATGTTATCGCTTAAAGCTAATTGATTAGAAAAGCAGAAGAAAAACAACCACTGCCGCCGGTGGGATCCGAACCCACGACCTCCGAATTACGCGTCCGGTGCTCTACCTCTGAGCTACGGCGACGGCTGTCAAATCTTCTGCTTTCGGGGGTATTTATGTTTTACAAGTAACCTAACCTTGAGAGTGTTCATCAGCGCCAGCCACGTTCATAAGCGGCGGACGTAGAACGTCCTGAGTTACCGCAGGTGTGACGTAGAACGTCATCGAACGGAGAGGGTGGAAGCTGTGTGAGAACCCTCTTATGCTTCCTATGGTGTCAAGGCTGCCAGAACCGAGGCCCTCGCTAAGCAATTAAGCAAACAAGGGAAGGGAAAGCAGAAGATTTGACAGCCGTCGCCGTAGCTCAGAGGTAGAGCACCGGACGCGTAATTCGGAGGTCGTGGGTTCGGATCCCACCGGCGGCAGTGGTTGTTTTTTTCTTCTGCTTTTCTAATCAATTAGCTTTAAGCGATAATATGTTCAGTGATATCTAAATTGATCAACACCACAAAATAAAAAATAAATTAAACATCCCCTGTGCCCCTTGGTTTCTGTGGCTGTTGGCTTCTTTCATATTTATAACGAGCCCCTTAATCCCCTTCCCTTGTTTGCTTAATGGAAAATAAAACAGATAGAGATAAAGAGGAGCAGAACAACCTCATAATGAATAAGGTTGTGTGCCCTCTAACCATGTCACAATCCCACTTGTGCGTGGTCTTTCGCTGGTGTCTCCAGCGACTGTTGTGGTCTGGCTAGGGTCGTCTGCCACCACTTCTGTAGGCAGGTTTTCGTTATCGACGCTGCACTGAAGTCCGTCTGGCCCTCTGCCGAACAGCCGACGCAAACCCGAGTGCATGTGGCAGAGTGGCGCCCTTTGCCGATTGAGGGGAGAGGCTGGTGCAGTGGAGTGTGATGTTAACAAGAGCGAGTCGACGAGGTTTGATGCTTGATGCTCTCCGTCTGGCTTCCGGAGCTCCTGCACAGGGTAGCCTGTACACTGGGCGCTGGGTCGAACCGGGGCTTTGGACACCAGCAACTAGCGACATCTAGCAGCCGCTAGTAGTAATGCCGCTTAACACAATGGGAATGTTTCCAATCGTAATCGAGAAGAAACTAAAGAGTGCGCTGAGATGGCGCGCAAAGAGGTTAGTAGTGATGGCCTACTATTCCCAAGCTCTGCAGAATCTGATTTGTAAAATGTTTCTTGCGCTCGCAATGTCTAGCGGTCTAGTTCTGCCGGCCATAGAAAATCAATGGGGCGTACCAAGCAGTCAGAATTCCTGCGGTAATTCTTGATGTTCAGCGCCATGCAGCACGTGGTGGCAGCCGCGCAAACTAGAAGCGCTTCTCCGTATTTTCTGGGGTTGTTTAATCGCCAGTTTCTGAAAGGGCGGATTTATAGGTCGCTCTTGGAGGGTGTAGGTAAGTAGCAAAACTTTAATGTCTAAAATTAGGGGGGCACTTTGACGATCTAAAGTGCGCGAGGCGAAAGCCTTTCGCGCCGATTTGACTGCCTCTGTCGTTGATTGCACGCTGTTTGAGAATGAAAGACTACGCTTCTCTTGCCAATTCTTCTACTGACTTTATTGGCTGAATCATTCTACTGATGCATTTGGCTGAATCATTCCGCTGATGCATCTTCGCTGAATTCCATTGCATGTGGCTCGAGGTGTTTGGAGAATCGGTAGGTGAGCGAGCCACCCAATTGGCCTCACGTGATTGCCGTTGACGCTCTGCAGCGCGAGCGCGCTTGGTTGTTAGCGAAACGGCAGAACGCTTGGGAGGCATCCATCTGGCGCGACTCGAAGGAGACGTCTGACTCAGTCGGCTGAAATGTCAGCGCCGCAGGACGGTGGCGCCCCCAAGGCGCCAATTAAGCGCATGCGCAGAAGGGAGCGGCGTGGGCGCCGCCAACCACGTGGCGCAGCTATAGCCTGACACTTTTGGCGGACGGACAGACAACGATGAACCATTAAAGGCTTTCGCCTTAAAATAGGGGAATGTGTCTTGAGGCTTGTGGATGGGGTCCTCATTCCAGGGCTGCAGTGGCTTGAGCTGTCAGACGGACCTGTCTTATGAGGGCTCTTTGGTCCTCGATATGATCGCTGGTCAGCATCGCCTCCAACCGCTCAAATTATGAGTACTGCGTGGTCTTGTTTGAACCATCTATTTTTACGACTTCATTAGAAAATGGAGCCCACCATGGTTTTCTCATTGAGAGAGAGAGAGAGAGTTAAATATTTATTTAGAGACCCGAAGACCAGGGCTGCATTGAAAACTTCGCTTAGGGGTAAAGGGGGAGGGGGGTGAAGCCTTTTCCCCCAACTCATAACAAATCCGCTCCTGGTTTTCTACCATGGCGACCATTGATCAATGGAACTTCGAATCACTGAATGCGAGCGACTCCGTACTCCACAAGAATAGGCACTAATACGCCGGCAGTTTTCAGGCAGTTGGCTTGATCTGTCGCTATGCAGGAGTCTAAGCCAGAATAGGATGGGGACATCCTTTGTATCACCCCGCGCCGCCGTTTCTCCCTTGTAGTGGCATGTTGGAACCCACGCGCCGGTCGCGGACTGCGCGCTGCTTTCTGTGCTTTCTGGGCGCGCGTGCTGTCTGTGCTGCAGCGTATCAAGCAGCGTTCCGACTGAACTGGAAATAAGCAGTACAAAGTTGTTACGCTTGTGGCAATAATCTTCTGGTACCAGTCTCCTGGCGCTTGCTTTATTCATGATGCAGTCACTCCGACTACACGGCAAACGAAAAGTTATGACGGTCTGCTCCGTTCTCCGGTCACTGGCTGCACTGAAAAAGGACAGCGGTTATTCGATCTTCCTTCACATTCGTAATTTACCCCCAAACTCTGAAAGCTTCCTTACCTGATTAAGGAAGCCTTCACTGCAGTGAGGCCCCCTCATGTCAATCTGAAAGCTTTCTTACTGAGGAGCCATAAGTAAGGTCGTCCTTGGTGCATCCTCAGAGTTAAGACAGCTACTAGCTGCCTTCATGTGTCCTTTCGTCGCTCCTGGACCTAAAGAAGCTTTTCACCTCACTACTGCCACAAGTCACACCGCACACTCGCGCGGGCGACGAGACGCGACGCATGGACAAGAGCCGTGAGCGCAGTCGAGCAGGCGAGAAAAAATGGCAGCGTGGACTGACCGCTACGCGGGCGACTGCACGCAGTTTTTTAACCATGCTTCTGAATATGCATTCGATGTAGTGTATCTGTATCCTCCAACAGCTAGGTCGCTTCGCGACGCGGTGAATCCAGTGGAAGTGCACTCAGAGGAAGAATTTGCGTCCAGATTCCGCACCGGTGCGGCTCGATCACACTTGGGCATTCGGCGCAGAGAGCGAGCGAAATCCGCCGCCGCCGAAATGTTGCCTCTTTCACATCTCCCGGCAACCACGTCGCCGCTCGTGGCGTACAGAGATATGGTTAGAAAACAGCGTAAATCGACGCTGTCTATGTACCGTAAGCGTATGCATGCTTACGTACGCTAAACGCAGGTATTTTGCGGGACGTTACGACATTTCTCAAATTGCCACTTTTAGTTAAGCTTATGCAAACAGCAACACAATGGCATAACGATTGACGATTATCGACGATTATTATTGACGAAACTCGCCCACCAGACCCTTTGCGTCTGGTGGGCGAGTAATCCGCTCAGCTCAACCTAGTGGCACCATCTGGTTGTTAGGATAGAAACCATTTCCGTCAACAAACCGACGGTCCACTTAAGCCTAAAAGCGGCACAATCGTCAAACTAAATAAAAAAAAATTAGGCAAATTTATCAGTCATACTTTCTGTAGAGGCAAGATGAGACGAAGCGAAAGACCGATGGCCCATTTATGGCCAGCGAACGCACTGAAAAACGCAGTAACGACGACGAATTCAGTCCGAATCGAGGGGCCCAGCTTCGAAGGGCGCCGCCATGTTTGTTGTCGCCGCGGGAATGCAACTTTCTACTCGGCGTCCTATTGGCCGATGTGAAGGAACCCTCAAACCCAGACACGCGGCATGCGTTCCTTACCTGAGGAGAGGCGAGGAGAGCTTTCAGAGTAAGCTGGCTTCCTCCATCGAACATTCGTGGAAAGGCGGCCTCACGTAAGGTTAGGAAGACTTCGAAGGAAAGGAAGCTTTCAGAGTTTGGGCCTTAGAGTATCAGGGTTGCTGATTTCCGTATAATTACGCTGCATTTGTTGCTAGAACGCAAGGACTGTTCACAAGGCCCCAAGTTTCTCGGGTATGCCAGCAGCCCAGAGGATGACCAGCCAAATATAACTATTCTCGCGTAGTTAAAACCCGTTTTGCAACTCTCACTGGGATCCCTTTGTCTTATTACTGCACCATTTGTGGAGAATTCCACGCGGTAATGGAAAATTACTGTTCCATAGGGTCCGTTCGACTGGGCATGGAACTACAACCTACAACCTACAATGGAACTACGAACTACAACCGATAGAGTCCGCATTAGCATGCGGACTCTATCGTGGGCTGACGGGTCAGTAAAGGCGTCGACGCGATGTTGACAGCACGCGTAGCCACGGCGGCGGCGACATCAGAAAGGTATAGTTCTGCTTGTTGGGAGAACAAAGGGGACTAGCCCCTCCTCGCCGGCAGGCCAATTTCGGCGGAGCGCCCACAATAGAGTTTTTAGCCCTACCGTACGGCAAACATGGTAACTACGGCAACTGCTATCCGTACGTCCACGCGTACGGAAAATATGGCTAGGCAAGCCTGGCAACAGTAGCAACGGTAACGCGTTACTGTATTTGCCGTACGGCTGTCCGGCTATGCTAAAATTGTCCAATAGCTCGGTGCTGCGCCAGCCGGACGGCGCTGTGGAAGACAAACGCCGCCTTCCCCGGACAGAGAACGGCGACGGCAGGCGAAGCAGCCAGTTTTTCCCACGGGTAACTGCGGACAGAACAGGATGACCTCTCGGAGGTGCATGGTGACCTTGCTAGGTTCACCCTGGTCAAGGCTTGGCTTCAGCGCAGTCTGTTTGGGTTGGTAGAGAATCACCGTCGCTGCAAGAAGGGCTGCGTCACTGTGGCATCATCGACATCGCTGCCGGAAGAGCTGGTCCTCGCTTCCGAAACTCCTGCGTGGAAGCCCCGGTACCGCCTCTTATGGTTAACAGCTTTCCCAGTCATTTCGGGCGACCCCTTGATTGGACAATGATAAAGTGCATATATTCCCCGGCTATGGATCTCGGACTGTAATTAGGCAGCCGGACTACGCGTGTGCGAGTAGCGTAGGGCGTAGTACTCAATGGTTACTCCTCGTCTTTTCTCACGCGCGGAACTTGACTACGGCAAACTGCCAATAAACCGTACAGCCTTCTTCAGCACCCTCTGGCTCTCGCTGCTCCATCTCCAGCCACGTCGTTCCTGCCCCTTCACAACTTCACCAGCGCTGCGACGAGGAACAAAGACAGAGAAGGAAGGACAGGGACAAGCGCTTGTCCCTGTCCTTCCGTCTCTGTCTTTGTTCCTCGTCGCAGCGCTGGTGAAGTTGTGAAGATGTACCAACTAGCTCAAACCACGATTTTGCTCCGTTGCTGCCCCGTACCGGTCTACGGAACTGCAGGGTCACGACACCACACCGCTCTGGGGTAGACAGCTGAGGAGACGTTTGAAACCAAATGGTCATACTTCCTCACCTGCTTTCCTTAGTGGCTTGTTCCGTAACAAAATCATGTAGATGGTTGAGTTTCAGTCTAGACGGTGCTGACTACTCGTAGATTGATGGTACGATGCGACGACGTCTTGCTGAATCGCATTTGCTCAATCGCGTTATTGAAGGACCAATTTAATAAAGCATATAAATTTTTCTTTTCAGAACACGAAGAAAAAACCACTAAAAGCGACTGGTCCACAAAGAAACTTCACAATATCAGCACCTGATAACCACTTCGTTTCAGTCAAATTATTCCCGCCAGCTAAATTAACAAAGTGTTGTCGGAACAATACGGGCCGCCTTCCTCGCTCCCGCGTAACCATCTGCTCCAGTTTCCAAGAAAGGCTGACAGGCCGGCTCACTAGATAGTGGTCGGGCAAAGCAATAGATCTCTCATTAGAAGGACAGAACACTGAATTTTAACCACCCAATTTTTTTTCGGCTCAACGGAAAGCTGCCTAATGTGCTGGATTCCGCAAATGTTTGTCAGAAACTTTGTAGGAAATTTTTACCAGTAATATTTAAATAAATGCATACGCCCGTTTTTATGCATCCCGATGCTGAAAACCATGATCAGCGAGCACGATGGCGATTGCAAAAATGCTGTACCGAAAACTAATATGTATTACCAGCCAGACAGCAATCAGACATTTTTAGCATAGAGTAGCGTCGATTTAATTCCCACACCTAAAGCTGTCACGCCACAATGATGCACTCCTCGTCGACTGAAGTTATAGTGGACCGTAGTTACCGCTCCATCTAAGAAATTCAAAACACTGTGGCGCCAGCTAGTGACAAAAGCTAGAAGCGCATAGTCGACAATGTGAAGGGAGCGTTGCTTTCCATCAAAGGGCTCGCTGAAGATAGTACAAGCTATAATAAAACATGACGAACACTACAGACAGCACTTAAAACAGATCAGCCATATTTTAGAGAGATGTGGTCACATGGTGGGATACAGTGATAAGGACGGGTTTTACCGCAAGATGTCTTTTCAATCGCTTCAATAGCAAATTAAAATCATAAATTATGTTTCTTCGATATCGCAGTGCTAAATTCTTACACTGTGAGGCACAATCATTTCATTTCCGCCATAATCTCATGAAACGTGTTCGTCAGCGGTCGGTCCCTTTAAGGTATGGTTCTGGGCTAGTTGGAAAACCTCGTTCCACGTAAAGCATTTAGAAGGATACGGACAAAGGAACACGACATACAATTTCAATTTCAATTTTATTCTCCAGTTATACACTGGAACGTTCTCCGGGCTAAAAGGAACGACTGGGACTTGACTGAGTTCCGGAGACGTTTACAGAGCAGCGACAGGCATTATATACGGAGAAATGGTTAACAGTACAAAATTAAACAGAGTGTACACATATAAAAAGTACATACATATATACAAAGCATACAAAAGAGGACACATATACAGAGTTATATAACCACAAAATGCGAGGCAGAAGGCAATTACAATTTACTGAAGTATTCGTGTAGCTTTTTGCGCGAAAAGTTATTCATATCTTTATGACGATTTAATATAACAGGTAGATTGTGTTTTATGGACTGCAATTTATAATTGGTGCGAAACATGAGGAACGAGCCAAGGGTTGGTGTTACGGGTAGCAACATTGTGTTCGTGGCGTGTCAATGAAGATACACTTGTCAATGAAGAATGAGGTACACGTGTCAATGAAGATAGCTCTCATCTCCGGATATGTCATCAAGAGAGGCCAAAAAAAAGTAAGCTCTAGGACATGCCTGCCCAGAAGCACACGTGACGAATTTTACTGACGCGGTTGCATGACGCCAACGGAAGGAGCCTTTTTTTGCCCAGAAGTGGCTTATTTAAAATCACAAAGAAAAGGATGAAAAATAAACCACTACTGGGGAAAAAAAAAATGTTTCGTTGGTGTCACGCAGCCACGAGTTCTGTGCATACTGACGCTCAGAAGATAGGTACGGCCACAGGATGTTCGTAGTGAGCTGGAGCAAATAAGTAGAAAAGGGGGGAGAGGGGGGGGGGAGGAGAATGCCTTTGTGGAATAATGATAAAATGAATAAACTGAGCAAAATGCAGAGACAAGAGCTTCGCATACTCGCTTACCATAAAGTACGGGGGGGGGGGGGTAGCTAAGAAAAAGAAATAAAAGTAATAGTACCCAGTTCGCTCCGCGTAAGGCACCACGGGTTATACCTGCTTACCGGCGAGAGGGATTAAATATAACATCTGCTTTACTGGGAAACGTCTTTGTCGTCAGGTTCTGAAGAAAGCGCTCGGCAAATTTTGTGAGGGTTTGACACCCGTCTTTCAGCTTTCCCGGCCTATACGTCATCGGCGCACGGGTTTCTGGTCTTGTGGACAGAACATCCGGCTTCTGACAGTGTGATCCAAAAGGTGCGATGTGTGCCGAGTCGCCTGTAATCGGAAGGAGAAACGCTTGGACGCGTAACGATGCGTCCCTCATCGGGAGAAGACGGCGGCGGGGAACGCTCGAAACATGAAAAACAGAGGCGAAAGTGAGAAATTTTGCCCTTCGGGCCACGCCCCTTTGCTTGAAGTGAACTCGTGTTGTGTGTGGGATGCAGAAATTGGAGATCGGGATTTGAGGGGCTGTTGTGTTCTCTGCTGTTCTGCTCACACTAGAAAAGGACAGCGTCTATCTGGCTTTGCTCGTGACAGCGAGCGCAGAAAGTTGGAATCGCAGGTGAAGCGCGACAGCTATAAACCAAACGACCACTCCCAAGTTTGCGAGATCAGGCATGCGAAACGTCTGTATTTCAGAACAATTTTCGCTGGGGACGGAGGTATAATGCACAACACATAATTGCTTAATTAGCAGCCGTGAAAGCCAACTTCTTGCAACTGATTTCATGGCGAACGAGAAGCTGTCTGAATGGCAGCCTGAGGCGAATATGCAACTGCAGATCGAAATAAGTAATCCTGATTGTTGGAAAAGTAAGCGAAATGTAGAGCATCCGAGTCAAAAGACTGCTCTCGTATATGCAGCGCCCGTTGTGAGGATCTACCGACTGTTCACAAGGCGCCGAAAAATTTTGCATGAACTACGAAACATGATATATTTTAGCGTAACTACGATTCACTGTTTAAACAACCTCTGGCATCACCCATCTTGGCAGAACACCATATTTGCGGAATTCCACGCTGTAGCGGCAGTTTTCTCTTCGAAACGGCCCGCCGCCGCATTCCACTCAGTGCAGCCGAACGGGAGAGTGGGACGCAACACGTCACCGTAGAGAGCAGTGTCTTCACCCTGAAAGCTGCGCTGGCCATCGACACACTCTAATACAGAGAGCGATGAGGCGACATAAAAAGCTCTGCGGCCTTTTCTTGTGCATTATAATATATGCGTGTCACACTGTAGGTCTTTTGGCGAGGGCTGTCTTCTATTCTGAAAAAGAGCATTTATTCTGACCTTGCGTACCGAATGCGCACAAAGGGGAGATTCATATATGTTGCGACTTTAGGATGTATGGCGAACGTGGGGTCGATCAACGTACGCGCTTTCCAAAATCGGGCAAAGCGAGTAATTTTCTTCGAAACCCTAGGTGCTCACCTTGGTTGCGAATATAATTTCCTCATGATGAGGGTCTTTAACTGCGTGTATGCTCCCAATGATCGTACTGAACCGAGCCAAAGTAGTGACAGAAGTTCTGAGTGCTATCTTCCAACACTCAGCACGCATCCTATTAGGGCCAACGTCCTGCTACTACACGCGTATCCGGGGACATTTCCATGCCCGTCTAAGCCGGATCTACGTTTCTTCGGTTCTCCTTGCTCGATGCATCTCGTGTAGAGTAAGACCAGTTTCTTTCTCTGATCACAGCATAATTATTCTGTATATCGGTGAACGTGCCCGCCCTAAGTTCCAACCGCTGCCCATTATTTAGCTATTATCCCCGCGCTTTCACAGAGGGCCCGTGGCCCAACCTCGGCCCGTGGCCACAACAGCCGACTACCTTCCAAGGCTCACAAGGCACTGTTTTGTCTTTCCGAGAGACTGCCTTGCTTGCTAGATTGTGATTTGGTCTCTCGCTCCTTCTCTCTGCCCTTTTATCCCCTCATTCCCTTCCCCAGTGCAGGGTAGCCAACCGGAAACCTTTCTGGTTAACATCCCTGCCTTTCCCTCTCTCTTTATCTCTCTCTCTCTCTCTATTGGCGTTTTGGAACCTTAATGCTTCGCAGATAAGCGATGAGGATTTCAAAGCACGTATTAATTTAGCCTTCAAATCTTGCTTCTTCATGAGGACGCTTATACGTGCAGCCTGATAAATGTTTAAGGGGGAAGTCGGAGGCATAGCTAGTGAAATCGATTCGATAAGGTCCTACCTTAAAAAAAGGCGAATAGAAACAGTTACCGAAGAGTCGTTATAGCCTTCAAGAGCTTGAATATGAGGCTCTTAGCTAGTACTCGGAGAAAATTGCTGGTGTGAAGCGCCATCTTCAAGAGTTCGACGCGGGACGCTACAGGGTAGCTCGTGTTCGGCCTCGCACCATTCGCACTTTGCACTCCGTTCAACCGACTCGACAAGCCTTGCTTAAAGGGAAGCTGAAACGGTTTTTTGATAATTCGACGTTATTCTAGAATTCGAATCTATCAATCTTCTAGATAAACCATGCAAAGTATTTTTGCACTACCATTTAAAATGGTGATATAATCGTCGATTAAAACCGCGACGATGTTTAGGCTTCTCCTCACTACGCTGGAGGAGTGTGAGGAAACTCGGCAGTGACGTCATTGTTGCCGAAATTTCAGATGACCGCTGCTTACTCCTGCATGCTGCTGTGCGTCGTCAGATGGCGCCAAACAATGCATTGTGAGCTTCACCTTCGATGGCGTCGGTTTTCTTCCATGGAATAACCGTTTCTTCGCTGGAAACGTAGTGCCGTCATACGTGACGTCATTATCGGGGCCTCTGCCCGTCGCTGTGCACTTCAGAGAAGCCTGTACGCCGACGACGACTTTATTCGGCGATTACGTCACCATTTCAAATGCTAGAGCAAAACGATTTCGCAGGCTTTACCAGCACATTTCGCACATTCGGAAACCTTAAACTCATCGAATTCTAAAACCGCTTCAGTTGCCCTTTAATGAGTGCCGCCACGAGGTTGCCAAGCGAATATCAGCACTCTACTGTCTTGGTGCCTTTGTCGCAAGCACGAATGAAACTATGTCAGAACTTCAGAAATACTACACGTCAATGTTTACCGTTACCTCACATCAGCACTCTACTGTCTTGGTACCTTTGTCGCAAGCACGAATGAAACTATGTCAGAACTTCAGAAATACTACACGTCAATGTTTACCGTTACCTCACACGCCACCGATACTGAGGATGTAGCGCGTTTCATATCACTTGTGAAGCCCTTTTCAGACGATAAGTGCTCGACAGTTAAGTAGCCCTTTAACTGCAGCAGAATGAGACGACGCCAGTGATGAGTGTCCGCTTTCAAAGACACCCGGGTCTGATGGCAGTCCAGGAAAATTTTCAGGAAGGTCTTTAAGTCTCCCTCGTGCCCATTTATACCTCAGATTTTCACGAACAGACTTGGAATGGAGTTCTGCCGCGGTCGTTCACAAAAAGTCACATTGTATTAATTTCAAAAAGCAACGATGAAGAAAGATTGCGATATGCAGAGGGCTATAGGCTCATTTCGCTCTAATGTGGACTATAAGATTTTCGCAAAATCTTGACGAATCGGTTACAATCAGCAATGTTCACTGCCAATGGACCTCAACAGAGATGTGGTTTGAGGGGCCGTTCCACACAAACTAACCGACATATTGGCCGAACAGACTCTCAGGAGCAACTGACAGTGCTTCAAATTGACCTCTCGAAGGCCTTTGATCCTGTCCGTCACACTATTCTCTTCTCCCTTTTAGAACACGTCCGTGCTGGTTAAACTGCCTACAAAGGGTTACGCATTTCTACAACAGCTGCTCTTTCCGATTAGTACTGGCGTACTGCTATATTCAGGTTAACGTTCCAAAGCAACACATTGGACATGAGGGACGCCGTAGTGGAGGGCAATGTTCTCTGTCATCGCACAGAACACGGGCGTCTTGTATTTCGACTCCGTCGAAACGCAGCCGCCGCGGCCCGGCATTCAGCTTAACAGCTGAATGCCGTAACTTGCCGTAAGCTTCACAGCTGAATGCCGTAACCATGCACTGAGACACCTCGGCGGCTTTCTACCCGATTGAATCTTAAAGGTTATCGTTCAAAATCTGTGTCCATTTTGTCCTCCGTCAAATAAGGGTGTCCGTTATCCCCTGTTCTGCTTGCACTTTGCTTACAGCCGCTGTGTATAAGCATTCTAGCTTATGCAGATGATCGAGGGTTCTTGTTCCCGGACAATCACTTGACTGAACTGTTTGGCTGTTTTTGCTCGGATGAACCGTTCGAAGAGTTACAGTCTATGGTTTGAATTGTTGTGCTCAGACCTATGTGCCACATGGTTTGTGAGTATTCAGCAATGTTACCGCCTGTTGCATGTTGCCAGCAACCAAAACCTATTATGTTTCGCACATTATTCATTGTGCTGTAACTTCATATTCACAGCTTTCACAAAGTATTTGCGTCTTTTGAAAGGGCTTTGTCAGTTGAGCCTAGGAGACGTGATTATTTTTTCTTACATTTCAGCGCTGGAGGGCTTGGTTAAGTCCGTCTTCACATGCGGCAGATTATTCACCGCTTTATATTTTCGAGCCACAGTGGCACACTCCAAAGTCACATGCTGTATTTGTAGCCCTATTCTCCTGCTCACTGCTATGCATTAAGATGTCCGGAACAAACTGCATAGAAAACGCAGAAGAAAACCGCTGATATTTCTAGGCCAGACTGACAATAAAACGAGTTTTTCGAAGGAATCTGAATATGAAAAAAAAAAATACAGGTGAGTGTTTAACAGATTTATACAAGACAGAAGCTGTGTTCTCGTGAAAAAGTTTGCTTTGTTGCACAGATTGATGATGCTCTCAACTGCTACTATTGGTTTCCTCAGTGCACCATGAATCGTCTTTCCAGCTTCACCGGACGCTTTCGCCATGGCAGTCCTCATCCTCGCTTCAAGGAAATACGAAGTTCGCGTTCTTTTTTAGTCCCAACACGCTGTCATTAACAGCGGCCGCTGACTCAGCAGATTTAACCAGCTCAAGCAAATGTTTCGTTCCCAGCAGAATTTACTCAAGATGACGCCCTGGCAAATGTCGGGCCTCTCTCGGCTGCCCTTGGGGCCCAGCGAGTCCGTAGCCGAGGTCTAGCTGCCGGACTCGGAGCTGGGTTCCGAATAAACGCGGGCCAGCGGCGATAAAGGCCGATTCACACGACGGACCGTTCGCCCGCGGCCCGCGCACTACGTGTGCATACGTCAGCACTTTGAGGGGCGCGCTGTCGGCCGCCATCCATCCATGCATCCAGCGCGCCTCTCAAAGTGCTGACGTATGCACACGTAGTGCGCGGGCCGCGGGCGAACGGTCCGTCGTGTGAATCGGCCTTAAGCGGCAGCCTGCCCCAAACGTGCATGCGCGGCCGCAGTGGCAGACACAAGACGGAGGCGCGCGCCACTTTCCAGCGGAGACGCTCGCTCGCACCGCTGCTATCGAAACGACAACGACGAATGATAAACGGAAAAACGACGACGACAATAGATCGCAATCGACATCAAACGAGTTCAAATGGCAACATTCGCTTCCAACAGGGGCTCTCGTGTAACGATCGCGCTCCGCGGCGAGAGTTGACGCGGCAAAATCAATGAAACAAAGCAAGAGGGCGGCCGAGGGGGAGGGGAGTTAAAAAGAAAGAACGGCTGCGATCCTGATCTCGGCGCTGGCCTGGGAGAGAGATAAGACCTTACCCTGGTTCCTTTATCGATCGCGCCTCTGCTTTTTCACTGAGTTTCGTTTGGCATGCCCTTATCGCGCCGCTGTGTTTCCAAACCTTTGCGCGCTGTCGCCGCCGCTGCGCTGGGCGTCCGTGCGATGGCGTGCCGCTGGCTCGCCGACGAGATAGTTCCCGAGATGGCGGGCTTCTCCCGACAGCGTAGATGTCCAGATGCGATAGCGCCATGCAGACGACGGGGCGTGTATACCTTTGGCCCTCTCCCCTCGCCCCCTTGCTTTGCTTTCGCTTGTTGCGTCATTCCTCTGCCTCGATTGGCTCCGCGCACATATTTTCATTTGGGAGCGTATTCCTTTTCTTTTTATCGGTCATATCGGTCCGCGACAGGGCCTCTATCGCGGGCGCCATCTCCCTCTCCCGAGCCTCCTCCCCCACCGCAAAGCGGCTCGTGAGAAAAAAACAAATGAAAGAGGAAAGAGCGCGGTTGCCCCGGCGCGCTGCGATCGGAATCAGCCGCCATCTGCGCATGCGCTGACAGGAACCCCCTCCCTCTTTCCGACGGTGATTTTATCGCGTCGATTTTGGTTTCTCTCCGCGACGCGGAGGCCATAGTAGCCATAGCCCCGGCGTTTCGTTGGCGTGCACGCGCCCCAGGAAGCCTCGCGGAAGCGATGACAGGCCGTCGATCGGGTGAACAGCCCGACAGAACGACGGTCGGTGACATGGGGCACGACCATCGCTGGCCATAGCTCCTCGCATCAACCGGTATTTGGAGAAATCTGTGGGGGCACACTCACGTCATCAGCGGCTCACTTTCCCTTAGCGCAGCTAGTGCGCCTTGTGATAGCTATGCAGATCTGCGCTCCAGATACATTCTCCTCGGAGATCCCTTAAAGATAGCATCCGTGAGAAGTGACGGTTGATGCAAATACGAAGAGAGATGGAGAGGGCCGGGTCAAGGCCGCCAATTTCTATGGGAGGACTTGCAGTCGTGGAAAAGTAAACACACCCTTTGCCGGCATGCAGCCTCGACGTGGCGTGCCAGAGCATTAAGGCCTGCCGAATGCTGAAATAAGTAATTGCAGTGCGTCACTTAATTATCACAATGTAATTTTCACGTCGTCTACGTGCTCCATACGGCGTAAATATAAATCAGCTCACCGTTAGAATGCTTTTACAATCGGCGTCGTTCAACCTTGGGGCTAAAAATAATTGCCATAGTCGAGGGGTCACTGACCAAGTCGAACGGTTCGTTTTCAAAGGGGTCTTTGAACAAACCGTTGCTTCGACGGGACCATGGTTCGTTTTCATCGAACACCTTAAATCTTCCTCGTGCGGTGAAGCCCAATTGTGGCCGTTTTGAAGCGAGAGCTTCACTGCGGGACCTCGGGCTTTCTTCGCGGCGCTTGCTGTTGTCACCTTCATTTGACCTTCACATAAAGCGAAGCAAAGGAAAGTGCATAACTGGCCCAATGAGGCAGTGGACACCATAGTCGCGCTTTAAGCTACGAAACCGATGAAGAGCGGCAGCTTCGAAAGCAAAAGAAAGACGCATAACTGGCCGCCTGGGACAGTGGACACCTCAGTCGTGCTACGCGGCGGTAGTGACAGATGGGCGCTGCATGCGTTGGCATTAACAACGTTGTGGCAGAAACGCGGCACTGAAGCCATAGGCCGTCGGCGTTCATTGTGTTCACCGGCGTTGGCGTTGACAACGTTGTATACTCCGATGATTTTAAGGAAAGGACGGTGCGCATAACTGGCTCCCTGGATCACTTCAGTCGGATCTCGAAAACGAAGCGGCAAACATCCTTTAAATGAGGACCAGCGAATGCATTCGGTCTATCGTCATGCATCACGGTTAATCCCATTTGACGCAGACGCCTGCCGTCTACCTGCGATATGACGGTCGACGCCATTGGCTGGAGGGCCCTTTTTGAAGGGTGTTTGCCGCTTCATTCTTGAACTGTGTCTGACTATATACAGGGTGTCCACGCTAACTTTAGCCAAGGGTTAAAAAATAAAATATTTTAGGTAGGCCAGGGAAACCACTTACATGCAGCTACCAACCGGCTTGCGCATCATAGGCAATTTTTTGTTTTGCTATTATTTAATTAGCAATTAAGATAATTTTTCTAAATGCGTAAACATTGTCTTTAGACAGCAAATGTGAAAAGCAAAGTTGGAGAGCACCGTCAAAAACCCCCATTCCATATATTTGCGATGAAGAAAAGCTCACATGTATCTTTCTTCCGAGCTCCAAAGAAAGCCCGCGAAGTACAAAAAAAAAAAATAACGAGACTAGCGCATTCGCGCGCCACGATTGTGCTGCTCTCAACCGTGGCTTGAGTGAATGAAATCAGCTGCTGGCAAGGCGCGACGACCTCAATGCGCCGGCAGGCCGATATGTCAACGGTGGTTGGCGGCGCCCGCGCGAGCCAGTCTGCAAGCGTGACGGGGCAAGTTGCAAGTTGCAGGCAAGTGGTTCACTTATCTTCTTTTGCCTCTCAGTGGCGAATAAAACTCTTGAATAAACAGCGCGAATGAAGACGAGCACAAAAGACAGGAAAACGGACGACACAGCGCTGTCTTTTCTTGTTTTTTGTTGGTTTTCTTGTCTTTTGTGGTCGTCTTCGTTCGCGCTGTTTATTCAAGATGCTTAACCAACTAGCCCGCCAAAACGTGTTAACGAATAAAACTCGTCGAATTGGTGTTTGTCAACTTTGGCCATGTCATAGCTCATAATTCCCGGCCCGTTCGCTGCAACTTGCACCGTCACGCTTGCAGACTGGCTCGCGCGGGCGCCGCAACCACCGTTGACATATCGGCCTGCCGGTGCATTGAGGTCGTCGCGCCTTGCCAGCAGCTGATTTCATTCACTCAAGCCACGGTTGAGAGCAGCACAACGTGGCGCGCGAATGCGCTAGTCACGTGATTTTTTTTTTTTTTGCATTGCGCGGGCTTTCTTAGGAGCAATATTTCCAATATACTGTAGCGCAGCAAAAGACGAGGACACAAGAGACGAGAGACGAACAACACGAGCGCTAACTTCCAACAGATTTTATTCTCCTGAAGCATCACATTTATACGCCAGAAAACAGTAATCACATGTGCGAACAGTATCAATTCCTCAGAAAAACAAGCTCTTTATCTGAGAGGAGAATGGAAGGTGTGCTTACACACGAGCATCCATACAGTATATTGGAACTATGTACCAACAAGCCCAAAAAGCCACGCTACTGAACTATATTTCTTAGGAGCCCGGAAAAAAGATACCCGTGAGGTTTTCTTTCTCGCAAATATATGTAAGGGGGGCTTTTGAGGGTGCTCTCCAACTTTGCTATGCATATGTGCTCTCTAAAGTCAAAATTTACGCATTTAGAAAAAATTATCTTAATTACTAATTAATTAATTGCAAAATAAAAAATTGCCTATGATGCGCAAGCCGGTTGGTACACGTATGTAAGCGGTTTCCCTGGCCTACCTCAAATATTTCATTTTTAACCCTCGGCTAAAGTTAGCGTGGACACCCTGTAGATACGAACACCAGGTCATGGCAATGCTTGTATCTTGGGAAAACACGTGGTTATGCGGGCTTTCCATAACTAATCACTGCGCGCCTCTAAAATAACGTACGGCAGACACAGCAGGGCGCAGCTCCGGGTTACTTTCGACCGACTGGGGTTCTTCTACCTGCACCAAAATTCCACGTCTAACAGCACCAGCGCTACAACTGGAGAGGACCCGGGATCTGGGCCTGGACACGATCGCCAGTGTCGTGTCGTCTCCGTCTATAGTTCCGCCCTTGATTCAGAACTCGACGCAGCAGCGTTCTTACTATTGTGTCGAAATGCGGCCACGTGCGGAACACGTGACCTTGAACGAAGCAGCAAGCAAGTGCTCAGTATTGGGTTTGCATTGGGTCATTCTTGTTCGGCACCGCTCGTTATCTGTCTCAGATAGTTCGGAGGCCTGGACTTATTGATAACCCCGACTCTGGGTAACTGCCCGTCTGCAGATCAGCCGAGGGTCATTTTCTTGCTAGCTCGACCGCTAAAACACGACCCTGCACGGCTGAGTCCCGCGTCGTCCATCGCGATCGGTGTTCGCGAGCGCTATCAGAGGTTTTCGTCTGCACCCTTGAGCTCCCTGAGCACATACACAGGCTGTGCAGAAATCAGAATTCAACAGGAAGATTAGATGTGACAGAATTACCCTGACTAGTAATAACAGCAGCCCGCAGGAAGTTTCATTTCACGGATGAAGTGGCAAACATGTGTCCGAAGTGTATATACCGTGCGTCTTGTCAGTTACAGGTTAGCAATGTAGATATCTCGGTTTTCCACTAGTTGGCTCACAGCAGCAATGCATACGAGAATGGCCCTAACCGGCGGAATAACAGTTCTTTCATATGCGCAGTCAAAACGTGCACGGGAGCCAGTTATATCAAGTGGCTTAATTTCAGTCCATAGCGGGAGAAATATGTCATTGTCCTTGTGCATACATGCTAATGTAGTCGTATTCTGTTTAGTGCCTTGTGTGCAGTCATTACTGCCGACGAGAAATTGCGAGGGGCATTTTAGACGCTATCGTTTTACCCATGAAGCTTATTAAACATGGAATTAGATTTTTTTTATTGAAAATAAGTCTTCCGCGTTCACGTTTTACAATATCACTGTCACATTCGCGCAGTGCAGCCACAATAAATATATCCGAGCAGAACACGTTGCTACATGACGTAGGCGGCAGGTCGTCGCAAGGGCCCTTTTTATCCACTTTCGCTTTGTATGTGTTACGGTAGTGTGTATTCTTTACCGTTAATCTTTTTCCGCTTTATAGATTGCCAGGCATCTTCATAATCTTATCCTGATTCTGTATTTTAATGGGTAAGCACTAATCCGATGGCTACCAACCCCGAGAAATATCGTCCGTTCTCTGTTCGCATTGTCTGTTCGTGTAGCGCGAGCGCTCCGTCGTTGTTGTTGTCCTCAGAAACGATGGCGCATACCCACGGTGGGGGATTGGCCTCGGTTTGGTGCAGACCCAAACAGGAAAAACTCTTCGAGGTTTATATAGCTCAAGCAGGTCTTAAATATATATGGAGGAATCTGTGAAAAAAAACACGAATTTTGAGAGATCGTGAGGAAATCGAAATGAAAATCGAGGAAGCAAAGCGGCGTGGGTTGAATAACTAAATTTTAAACCAATAATCAGAAGCAAAAAAAAAATTGAGAGAAAAGTAAAGGCATCAAGAAGTTAACACGAAAATCTCCCGGTTTCAATAATATACTTGTGGAGAAGCTTACACACCTGCTTAAGGGCATGCCATTTGAGGGTTGCACCGAAGGAGAGGAGGATTTAGTAAACATTTCCTGTAGTTTTTTCTTGCAATAGTTTAAGCTTTCATTTTCATGTTTCTGTACTATTCCTGCCATGACTGCCGAAAGGTATTCAGCAGTATTAAAAGAGTACATATAAAAATACATCGGACACGTCCGGCTATGTCTGATGGACGATAGGCGAGCCACGTGAACGAGCATCAAGTCGGAGCGCGCAGCGGCGCATTTCATTGATCCCGCTAGATGACATCCGCGTAGAGTTCAGCGAGGACCGAAGGTGCCAGGTGGAGAGCGTGGCATGAAATACGTTTTCTAAAAGATCGCTAATGTGGTCCGTGTTGAAGGAAATTAAAGGTGAGTCAACCTGCTCGCACTTACCACACCGGGGTGTTTTCGTACGGCTCTTATGCCATGCACTGACGTCCTTTCCTACCGGTTTCATTTATAACCAGAAGAAGAGCGTTCCTGAATTCTGTTTTTAAGGCGGAAGCCTTTAATGCCTCATCGTTGTAAGCACGAGCTGTCGACAGAGAATGTCACGCTTTTCAGTTGGTCGAAACGGTCGTCACGTCACAGTGCGCGAATTTCAATCGGGGCCAATTGTACTTTGGCTACTAACCATGCAACCAATTAAAGGGGTCGTATAGTGATGCTCCAAGTAAGTTTGAGTTTAGTTAATTGCTTACTTAACTAATTAGTCTAATTGCCCTTTCTAGTCCGACCAGATAAATAAATAAAACCAAGTAAGAAATTTGCCGAGCTTGGGAATCGAACCCCGGTCTCCGGAGTGCGAGTCGAGCACGCTTCCACTCCGCCATGCCAGCACGATGGTTTGGAATGAACAAAGGTGCGTCTAGTGAATACGGTGTCTTCGTTCACTCCCATCTTCCTCCCTTCCCGTTACAGTGAGGTTTAGGTGTCCACTGAGATATGAGGGACAGATACATTTCCTTTCCTCAGAAACCAATTTACCGACGAGCAAGGCGTAATTGTCCGCGTTTCAGATTGGTCCAAATTGTCGTGACGTCACCGCGCGCGCATTTTGACGGGTGTCCACCGAAATATGTGACACAGTTACTGCTCAACTTCCTTTCCTCAAATACAATTTTAGACTAGTGTCTACTCAGATATGTGAGACAGTTAATACAATTTCCTTTCCTCAAATACAATTTTCATTTTCTTCATTACGGCCCCTCTTTCTTCTTTCACTCACACTTCCTCCCTTCCTGTAGGGTGCGGCTCAGGTGTCCACCGAGATGACAGAGAATTACAGCCCCATTTCCTTTCCTCAAAAAGCTTTGCGTTCAAAGGGCAACGCATCGCGCCGAACGGGTGGTGGCGTTCCTTGGACTCCGTGGCAGCGCTACAACACGCTGTCGCGTTCCACTTCTAAAGGCGAAGCTTAAGCGTCATTAATTGGCAGTTAATTAATGCACCAACAAAATGTGCAGTGAACAATCACGTAGCAGAATGCAGCACTCAGGCTTTCGCCTTTCAGCACTTTAGCCGCTAAAGTTCCTCGTAATTTTTTTTTGTTCTCTCAACTCACGTTTCCAGAAAGAGACGAACTCGATGATAACGCGTTTGATCAAAACGATTCAGCTTTGAACCCTAAATTTCCCCCGCCGTGGGTATGTGCCATTAAGCCTGCGGACATCATCATCATAAATTTCCGCTGACACGCGAATGATCCATTCCCGATTTCAATACCAACTTTGACAATAGTTTCAGTGTGCATGCTTCTTGATTTCACACCCTTCCGTGTTTGTATCATGTCGAATATTCTTTTTTTTTTTTTTCTGCATGGGCGTATCAACGTGAGCTTGGTTACGCAATTATCTCATCGAGTTCTTTGTGGAGCGCCCATCTTTAGTGATGTGAAAAAAAAAAAAATACGCCAGACCCTGGCCTACACTTGCAGCTGCAATAAAATACAGGCGGACAGTGAAACAAGGCTGCAGCGGAGACAGTGCACTATCACGAAGCCGAGCTGTGGAAGCCGCCGTGGCTGCTCCCGTCGTTGGCGTTCAGTGGTCGCGTTCCGCGTGATTTACGGGGCCGGAGGTAGCCCTGCCAATGTTTTTCTTTTTTTGTTTCGTTTCTGCGTTCGACGCGGGCACGCGTCCATTCGCTTGGCAAGAACGCCGCGAAACCGTCGCCTTGCCCCCGCATACCACTCGGCGAGCTGTGCATGCTGCTGCCCTTTTGCACGACGGCCACTGGGACGAGGTTTTTTGTGCCCCGTAGGATTGCGGATTATTATTATTGTTTTATTAATGAGAATGCATTATATGTCCCTCTAGCTGTAAGGCCGTCCGTCGTTGTTCACCGTGCATGGCAAGAAATTCCTCAGTGACGTCACCATCGTCTCGCATGACGTCATCAGTGGACCATACGGTAGTGTAGTCTGCAGCACAGAAAAATAAAATATGTTACGAAGGTGCGGGGAATTCAATCAAGGACCTTCAGATTGCCCGGCGAGCACGCAAAGCATCGGCTACAAAACCGCGCTGATTGTTAGCGAATAAAGGCGAATAAAGGGTATGGATTTCTTTATGACTGTCTGCTAATGAGTACGTGTGTCATTAGAAAGGAAGGAATCCTTAATGAACCTCGCAACAGCGTTCTCGATGAGACAATGCTTTCGAATTGAAATCACGTAAGTAGTCTTAAGTGCCCTCCGTAATGTTTTGTACTTGCATGCAATCAAGAAAAACAGCTTTTGTGACCTATGGGCAACGTGCCCGTCTTGCAATCCGAAGGTCCAGTGTTCGATTTCCATCCAAAATTTTTTTTCAGCGCCATTTTATAAATTCTTTGCTTCCATTAGGATTTTTCGCTCACCGCCAGCGCCGCCGACGACGACGACACCGCCTTTTCCTGCGACACGGAACCCTTAACGTGAACGCGTTAAAAAAAGCATATATAACATGCTTCCTGAATTCCGTAAAAACTTCTGCAATTGGCTGTCTGTGTATTTGCTTGATGTGCGCCACGCCATTCGTGTCTCCGTAAGCCAGTTGATTATGTCTGCTAAATAAAAAAAAAAACACGGGTTAATCTTTAATTGCGACTTGTCGCGGCACTTCCATACGGCGCGCATCTTCAGGAGACTGCTGAAGGAAACGAGTTTTATGTAATTTCTGCAGTACTAGTAAAAAGAAACAGTAATGCGCGACATGTCTACAGTGTACTATAGGATACGAAATCACAGTATTCGGCTTCTGTTCTTCGCGTTGGAAAGAACGCATAAACAAAAATTGCTGAGCAAAATCTGAGTAATCATCGCTTACAATTCCTCTACTGTGTTATCTGGGGACATCTTCCGGTCGCTAAAGCTTTGAAGTTTCTTTCTTTTGATTGACTATTTTTCCAAACGGTGGTCATGAGATAGTTTTGTAACTAGGAGTTTAAGACAAGCTATGCTGTTCCCCGCCTTTTCCTTCCTTCCTTCCTTCCTGTAACGAGTTGGTGAACCGAGCAATGCCGAGAGGCGGACCGGCTCGGCGGTCGCCGTCAACGGCTAGGCTCGAAGAAACGGACGATGATGCACGCGCTCCACTGCGCAACGAACAACTGCTCCTAGAGCTGTGTCCTTTTTATTGCCTTGCTGCCTCGCAAGTTCTAAACCGTCGGCACCGGGTGGCGCCACAACACAAACATGAAAACGAAACTGCAACAGTCCTCCCCCATTAGTTTGTTCAAGAAGAGAAGAACATTATGGAGAGTAGCGCTGCACTGGCTTGCGGCTTCTCGTGCTTCTTCGCAACTGAGGCGTGCTGCACGCTGACTTGGGAGAGTTCATAGCAGTCTCTTCTGTACCACCAGTCACGTTCACAGTTGTCTCTTCTGTGCCACTAGTAGCACTCACGGTGAGGTCAGAGTCCACAGAAACAGCCAAGCTGGTGTCACACTCTGTTGATGGGTGGCTGGAAACGCCCTGTGTTCCAGTAGGTTCAGGCCTCCATAGTTCAGTGGTAGGCTCAACGATTTCTTCGACTTGAGGACGTAGGTGGTCGCCGTGCCTATGCCAGAGAGTACCGTCACTGAGACAGACTATAGCTGCTGACTGACCTGTAGTGCTCGTGACACGTGCGGGTACCCACGGTGGTCCTCGACGAAAGTTCTTTGCGAGTACGTTGTCTCCCACATTCGGCAATGGAGAAGAACGACACCCTTTATCGGCCTGTAGTTTCTGCTTCAACTGTCTCAGCAGCACTGAAGTGTGTAGATTTGGGCGAAGAACATCCAAAGGTGTCTTGAACATCCTTCCCATGAGCATTTCACACGGTGCTCTGCCTGTGACTTCATGTGGCGTGGTTCTGTAATGAAATAAGAACCGCGAAATCTGGGTTTGGAAAGATCCAGATCCACTCCTTGATCTTGTTCTTGACAGTCTGTACGACGCGCTCTGCCGCACCATTCGAAGCTGGATGGTAGGGAGGCACAAGCATGCGACGTATTCCATTACGTGCCAAGAATTCCAAGTACTGTTCACTTGCAAAGGCAGGCCCATTGTCGGAAACTATGAGATCCGGCAGTCCATGCTGCGCAAATGTTGTTCGCAAAGCATTGATAACAGCATCCGCTGATGTTGACGTCACTGGAAAAACTTCAACCCACTTTGAATAGGCGTCAACAATGACCAGGAATGTATGACCCATGAATGGGCCCCCAAAGTCAACGTGAAGTCTTGACCAGGGCCTCTGTGGAAACGGCCATGGCGTGTGCTGGATGCGTTGCGGTGCACGCAGGTAAGCTTGGCAGGTTTCACAGCTCTTTACACTCTTAGCGATGTCTCCATCAATTCCCGGCCACCAGATGTGGCTTCTGGCAATTGTCTTGCTTTTCTCAATGCCAGGATGCCCTGCATGAAGTATCATTAGGATTTTGGCTTGCAAAGATTTTGGGATAACAACTCGGGAACCCCACAGCAAGCAACCTTCGTGGAGGCTGAGTTCGCTGCTCCTTGCTGTGAATGGATTTCCTTCTGGTCCTGCTGGAAGTTTTTCCCCTCGCAGGACAGCAAGAGCTACATGGCTCAGGAATGGATCCTTTTTTGTAGCTTGTGCCACAATGGCAGGTGACAACAGTCCTGGGTATGCTTGTTCAAGCATGAACATTTCAGCAGGTGCAGGTAGATCCACGTTGTTTGCAGGCAACGGCAACCTACTGAGAGCATCCGCATGACCTAAGTCCAGACCAGGCTTGTACACAAGCTTGTACTTGTATGCAGAAAGTTTCAATGCCCATCTGACTAGTCGTGGTGATGCTTGCACTGGAATGGGTTTGTCATCATTCAGTAATCCTAGTAGAGGCTTGTGATCCGTATAAGCAGTGAAAGGATTGCACCACAAGTACTGGTGGAACTTTTCCACACCAAATACAAAGGCTAATGCCTCTTTGTCGAGTTGGCTGTAGTTTTGCTCTGCACGAGACAAACATCTGGAGGCAAAAGCAATGGGCAGTTCTCGACCATCAGATTCTCTGTGTGCCAAAACTGCGCCGATCCCATACGGTGAGGCATCGCAGCTGAGACACAGTGGCTTCCCTGGGTCGAAATGTACTAGGACTGGGGCGGATGTTATTAACTGCTTCACTACATTGAATGCATTTTCTTGCTCTTTTACCCACACCCATTTCTTCTCGTTCATGAGAAGTAAATGCAAAGGGCGGAGGCGTCCGGAAAGGTTTGGTAGAAAACGCCTGTAGAAGTTCACAAGTCCCAAAAAACTTTGAAGCTCCTTGACGCCCCGGGGTGCAGGTGCATGAAGTATGGCAGATACCTTGCTCAAACTTGGAGACAGGCCTTGTTTGCTTATGATGTGCCCGAGGTATTCAACTTGTCGGACGAAAAAATGACACTTGTCGAACTTCAACTTAAGTCCAACATCACGAAGTCTAGATAGGACAGCACTGAGGTTGCGAAGATGCTCCGAGTCATTCGAGCCAGTGACAAGGATGTCATCGAAATATACTGCAACATGTGGCAGCCCTCGGAAAAGGTTCTCCATCTCCCTTTGGAACAAGGCTGGTGCTGATGACACGCCAAAAGGAAGACGTGTATACTGGAATAATCCCATGTGTGTGGAGATTGTGACATACTTTCTAGATTCTTTGTCAAGAACTATTTGCTGGTAGGCGTCCCTCAAATCCAGCTTCGTGAACTTCTCACCTCGTGACAGCATGGCCCACAGGTCCTCAATTCTTGGAATTGGATACTTTTCCATCACAGCTACTGGATTAATGGTAATCTTGAAATCTCCGCAAATCCTGACACGTCCATCCTTCTTGGCCACTGGAACAATTGGTGCAGCCCAAGCTGAAGAAGTGACTGGCTCCAGGATGCCTTCCCTCTGTAGGCGCTGAAGCTCTTGTGACACCCCATCCTTCAGGGCAAAGGGCAGTGGCCGTGGCTTGAAAAACTTTGGTACAGCATCTTGTGGAACATGGATTGTGGCTTCTGGACCCTTGAAAGTTCCCAGGCTCTGTTCAAACACCTCAGGAAACGCTTGAAGGTCCTCAACATCAGAAACAGCATGAACGTCTGCTTCCACGCGAGCAATCTCAATGCCCAGTGCTCGAATCCAGTTCCGGCCCAGAAGTGTAGGTGAACGTTCCCCAGTCAGGAATAAAGGTAGCACTGCTTTTCTGTCACGAAACTGCACTGTGACATCCGCTCTACCTTGAACTTGTGTGAGCTCACCCGAGTAGCTTCGCAGGAGTACATCAGACGGCATGACAGGTACTGACGGTAGCAGCTCCTGAAGACGATTTTTTTCCATGACAGAAACGCTCGCACCGGTGTCCAGCTCCATACAGAGCGGTTTACCGCGTGCTTTTTCTTCGAGCTTCGCAGGAGTACATCAGATGGCATGACAGGTACTGACGGTAGCAGCTCCTGAAGACGATTTTTTTCCATGACAGAAACGCTCGCACCGGTGTCCAGCTCCATACAGAGCGGTTTACCGCGTGCTTTTTCTTCGAGCTTCGCAGGAGTACATCAGACGGCATGACAGGTACTGACGGTAGCAGCTCCTGAAGACGATTTTTTTCCATGACAGAAACGCTCGAGTTTCGCAGGAGTACATCAGACGGCATGACAGGTACTGACGGTAGCAGCTCCTGAAGACGATTTTTTTCCATGACAGAAACGCTCGCACCGGTGTCCAGCTCCATACAGAGCGGTTTACCGCAAACGCCGACTGTTACGGTGAAGGGTGGTGACGGCGCGACGGTGTCGACTGGCCACATGTCAAACACGTCGGCAGAAACGTCATTGTCAACAGTGTTGACTGGATGAGTTCCACACGAAGTTTTGCGAGCCGGAGGCGCGGACGCATTTGGGTTTGTGAATTTTCCCTTCCGTGACGAAGCGTGCTTTTTCTTCGAGTTGCACACTCGAGCAATGTGTCCCTGCTTCCTGCAGTAATTGCACGAACTACTGATGTGCTTGCACACGGACGCGAGGTGTTCATCACCACAGCGGTAGCATGTGACACGCCCCTTTGATGCCGCGACTTGATAAGTGGAAAGCGCGCTTCGGCTTGAGCTCGCTATCTCGCCGGCATCTTTCTTCGCAGCTTCCATGACAAGTGCAGTTTGTACAGCGTCTTCATACGTAAGGTCTGCTTTCTCGAGCAGCCTCGTCTGCACGGCTGTGTCGTTGATGCCGCACACGTTGCGGTCCCTCAACATGTTGCTAAGCTCAGTTCCGAAGTTGCAATGTTCAGAGAGGCTTTTGAGCGACGCCACAAAGTTACTGACTCGCCCTCCGCGCGAACACGCGTGTTGAACCTAAAACGCTGCGCGACAGCAGATGGCTTGGGGCAGTAATGGTCACCAAGAACAGAAAGAATTTCTTGCAAGGTTTTGTCTTGCGGTTGGGCGGGCTTCACGAGATCCCGCAAGAGAGCATACGTTTTCTGTCCACAACAACTAAAGAAGACTGACTTCTGTTTTGCTTCTGCGATGTCATTCGCGATGAAAAAAGCTTTAAGGCGATCAACGTAGCAAGGCCACGCATCTCCCCCTCCTCCGTCGAACGCTTCGAGGTTGCCGAACATTGGCATGACGGAATTCTTGCGCGTTGAACTCGTCAGAACAACGAAGAACTCACGTGCGCAGAAGGGGCTGAGGAAAGACGAACTTGAACTTGAATTTTTCTCCTCGTCGCCACTTGTAACGAATTGGTGGACCGAGCAATGCCGAGAGGCGGACCGGCTCGGCGGTCGCCGTCAACGGCTAGGCTCGAAGAAACGGACGATGATGCACGCGCTCCACTGCGCAACGAACAACTGCTCCTAGAGCTGTGTCCTTTTTATTGCCTTGCTGCCTCGCAAGTTCTAAACCGTCGGCACCGGGTGGCGCCACAACACAAACATGAAAACGAAACTGTAACACTTCCTTCCTTCCTTCCTTCCTTCCTTCCTTCCTTCCTTCCTTCCTTCCTTCCTTCCTTCCTTCCTTCCTTCCTTCCTTCCTTCGTTGTAATAGGTTGACAAACTGTTATCTGGTATCTTTAAAACAGTCTGATTAAAACACCTCGCTCTAAGAAATGAATTTACTGCTTCTGCTTTACCCATGCCTTCTTGTTACGCCCCTTTTTTGCGCCGTAGTCTGTCAGCACTTTTGATACAATAAGTTTAAAACGAACAACTTAAACAGGTCCTTGCCTAATGCCAGTAAGTTTCTACACTGTAAACAAAAATAAATCCAAAAGGGAGTATAAATGGTGGCGGCCACCCTTTTTACTCCATTTGTGAAAACATTTACTCCATGAGTGTGGAGTAAAAAGGTGGACTGTCCTCCATTTTACTCCCATGAGGGAATAATCGAGTAAAAATAGGATTTACCTGCATTTACTCCAGTCTAGAAAGGGAGTTAATTGTGCCAAATACTCCACCAGTGCCGAAATGGAGTAAAAAAACACCATTTTGTGCAATCCGCCCGCCACCTAACGTCTCGTCTGCTTTTGGTCAGTCGTCTGATAATGGCGATGAGTGAAGTCCGCTTGGTTACCATCGTCGTTGGATCTCTGCTCACTTCTGCTCCTTCACGGGAGCCTGCCGCGGTACAAGATATCGGCTTGTCGCCGTTTTCCGCTACACTCTAACCATACATGACTTTCCTTTGTTAGTCTCGCCACCCCGTTACAGCCCCCGCTTAGGCCTAATTCTCACAGGCTTTTTTCAGTGTGTCTCTCGCACTGTGTTGCAGCAGATTATGTATTGCATGAACATGGAACTGTGATAGGACATAGTGTCAACGCTGAGCTCTTGGTTGAGCTCATGAGGCTACATTTTTTCTCAGTCATATTGAAAAGCTAAGCCTTCATGAAGTGAATATGAAAGCAAACACTGTCATTCCAAACTACCATCAGGGATGTTTTCAACTTTTCTGATCTGGTTTTTAGTCAAATATAACGTGGTGCATGACCGTGAAAACTACCCAGCGACTCATTTTCAGTTTTCAATTATAGATTATAATGTTACATGCCTTTATCTGCGATTACGGCCAACCAAACGAGCTCGTACAACAAAAGAAGACGACAAGCAAACGACATATGCCGCCTACACCACCGCTGGGCTTGCAGACGGCGAACAGAATGCGTGACGCGGAGTTACATTAGGGCAGCGCAGTTTCCCGAGTTGGGTCGCCGGCGGCCGGCAGAGCTACTGCCCGTTTCCGCCGCTGTCACTGCTGTAAGAATGAGCTTGAATCAGGATAAATAAACATGACGCCATTTTTAGCCTCCATTTCTGTGGGTAGTAAAAAATTTACTCTTATACTCCAAGATAACTCCCTTATATAAGGGAGTAAATAAAGAACACCATACATATGGAGTAAAAAAACCTCCTTTTGGGTGTGCGTTAGAGGACAAGCCATTTACTCCCTTTTGGGTGTTTTTTGTTTGCTAACAGTGTAGCACCCAGAAATGTGCACGATACGGCAGAGCGGCCCGCGAATACTACGTACCGTCTTTTCCAAAAGTAATGTGCAACATTCAAGGACAATTTTGAATATTGTAGTATGGTAAGCTACTATTATGGAAATATTAAAGGCAATGATCCAATGATCTTTTAAACTTTTTCCGTCGCTCGCACAAAGCAATTAAGACTGCCATAGAAATCCAATGTGGAGCGTTTTTGACGATAGAAAAAACGGTAATAGCAAAAAAAAATGCACTCCTGCTCATGGGAGATCTGCAGATATATTGATTCTTACCGTGAAATCTTACAGTGTATGAAAAAATTCCGTTCATAAACTTTTTCTTGTTGAAAAATGCTTTTGTCCAGAATTGTCGGGTATGAACAAGGCAGCGGAGTTTGCTTCACAGCCGTGTAGTGGAGCCCTTACTGCAGCCCTAAAGGCTAAAAGGTGTCGAAAGGTGAGGAAAAGCGTTCTCCATACTTTACACTGAATTAGAGTTAAGAGGAGTAATATGTGCTCCACTTCACGGCTGCGAAACAACCCCTGTTGTCTGGTTAGTTTTTGGCAAAGACGGTACCAAACGTTTTCAACAACCTCCCAGATGATGTTTTTCACTAGGATACTTAATCAGGTTTCTAAAGGGCTCTCAAAAGTTTAACTGTGCTTTAAATATAAATTCACTGTCCTTCCTGCTTCATGTCTGTATGTTTCGAATTGTGAAGCGTTCCCTTTTCAGTCTTGTGAGATTTATTCCTTTTTCCATGAACGATCACTTGTGTTCACAACAGTACCTTGCCCAAAAGACCTTGTGCGACTTCGGCAGATTCGGCCCTTACTTTGTACGTAAATTGATTGACTGACTGACTGACTGATTGATTGTTGATTGATTGATTGATTGATTGATTGATTGATTGATTGATTGATTGATTGATTGAGTGAGTGAGTGAGTGAGTGAGTGAGTGAGTGAGTGAGTGAGTGAGTGAGTGAGTGATTTGGGTGGTTTGGCTGTTTAATTTGGTGGTTGGTTTGGTTGATTTGGTCGGTCGGTCGGCCGGTTGGTCGGTTGACTGGCTGACTAACTGACTGGCTGACTGAAAGCAGTTTGTTAGTCTGGAAGATAAATTTTTTATTATTCTAGCAGCGTTGAAAAGAAGGCGATTGGCGAAGGGTAGCGCTGGTATAAACTTCAGCGACATCATTTACATCCCACTGGGGCTATCGCCTGCTTGGTTTTCTAGCCGTTGTTTTTGTTTCGTATAACCAAGGGTGGCTATTTCTCTGAACGCTGTCCGTTTTTTTTTCTGTCTCTCTTTTCTCGGCCAGCCCAAATCTGAAGCTGCGCTTGTAGTGAGGCACGCTTCGTGCGTCGGACTCGCCATTCTTGTTTCGTCGAAACGCTGTCCGCCGTTTCGTCCGCCTATTGCAAATTTTCCCCGCCAAGGGAAACCGTGGCCTCCGTTCCTTTTCATGCGGCGCCTTTCCCGTCCGAGGCTTTGCTCTTTTGTCGCCTACTTTCGACTGGGCTGCCCGCTGATACGGCATCACGATTCAACATCAACTCAAACGAGCCCTTTGCTCGAGGTTCCACCGCACACTGCGAAGATTAAAAATAAAATCGGGTGAAACTTTTTTACACTTCACCCGAGGTTTTCTCCTGGGCGCCAAACTTTTGCGCTTATAATCTTTCACCTTCACAGCACTCGGACGTGCCATTTTTTTCCTTCTTCTCTCTGGCTTCTCCCATTTCTCGCCGCTTCGTTCAGCTCGATAAAGGAAGAGGCTTAAAGGAAGCGCTCGCACAAAGCTCGGAGGGGAGCAGTCAAGAACGCGCCGTCGACACCGTCGGGTTCACGTCTAATCTCGGATTGTCACGTAAATTCACGCGCGAACGCGTCCCTGAACTCATGGCAGGCCGCATCACGCACAAGCGGACGTCAAACGGAGCTTGGACCCGCCGGAGCGGAAACGAAGAGCGCGCGCGCGCGCCCCAAAGGCCGGAATCGCTGCGACCGCCGCGCCACTGCCGCTGCGCCAGGCTGCACCCGAAGGAAAAGTAGAGGCAACAACAACAACACGAAAAAAACCCGCTCTTCTTGGAAAACGGGCGAAACGTGTGACGGCGTAATAAAATGTCGAAAGCCGTTTAAAAGCAAGGGTATACAAAGGTGCTCCTTCACAGATTCCTGGCTGGGCCCCGTGGGCGACCGGGCCACGCAGGAGATCTGTGCAGGCGAAAAGGACGTGGCTAATCAAGAGTCACTGCTGCAGAACTATAAAAGGGAAAAGGGAAACGAAGCAGGGAGCACAGAAGAGTTTTAAGGAAAGTACAGGAGGTGACGCCCACGATGAGAAGAAGCTATAGTCGAAGAGGCTAACTATGAACCTATACAGGAGGAAAGGCGAAAATCAGGAATGAATCGCTTTATGATAATTCAAAAGGCAGTGCCCTATTTACTGAAGCTAGCTCAGGGTCCCTTAGAAAGCGCTGATACAAGAAGAAATATATACAGGAGGATTATTGATCTAGAGTGTGCACGATAAGTATGAATAGACAATTGCACGTATTTCGCTGGAATGTCGTAGTATTCAACCCGGTGTCGATGCCCGCCAGATCAGTACCTCTGAGGCACTAGGGTCTAGAGATAACGCCACGTGAAAAAAAAAAAAAAAAAACATGCCGTGGGGGCAGGTCGCACGCAAGCACATTGGTGGCCAATTATGAATAAGAACACGCAGAAAAGATTCTTATATACAGTACACTAATCATGCGAAATTATGAAGAAACTGCTACGAAACACATTAGGGTCGAACAAAATACATTTTACGTGTCACGTAAAATAACGGGAACAGCAAATGAATGAGCATACCGACTGCAATAGTTAGAGGTTATAAAAACTTGTTTACAAATTACAATTTGAAATCATGTCCCGGGAGGTTACACACGCTAAGTCGGCTGGAGTCCTACCTGTTAAAAACATCAGATATAAAGAAATAACGTGAACGTTTACGTTTACCGTGATTTGTTCTAGTGCGTGGAAGTGGCCATTTCTCAGTGGATCGGTTTGTCACGCTTTTCCTTCGGCTTTAACAGTGCAATATTACGCAAGAAATTACGAATCAGTGGCGAAGGAAATGTTTGGTAGTATACAGAGAAGCACGGTAATGGACAAGGGGGTCAGGAGTGTGGACGGGGGTGAGGATTGGGGTCTGGGCCGACTGAGGCATCAACGCGTAGGCTGCCCGGTTGATGCATTCGCGGGCAAACTGATGTGCCTGCTGGTTGCCGGTCACCAGATCGTGTCCCAGTGCTCTTGGTACTCGCTCCTCTCCGTCCTCTGGGTTTGCTTCTCTGCGATTGGATTGGATTGGAGAAACTTTATTGATCTAAAAGACCAATGGGGTGGTATGAATGGCCCCCTAACGGAGGGCGACCTTTCCCACCCAATCCGCAAGCTTGGCTTGCGTGTTCTTGTCAGGCTCCCTCAGGAGCCTAAGTTAGGCCTCCCGGGAAGGAGCCGGTAGAAGGTCTTTTTGAGGTGGATTTTCCTTACAGTCCCATAGGATGTGTTCGTCTGTTGCTATGTTACCGCAATGTAAGCAGTGGGGATCGATGGGTTGTGTGGTGATTTTAGACAGAAGAATGGGGGTCATGACTGTCCCAGTTTGGGCCCTACGTAGGTTTCTGGCCTGTTGTCTGGTAAGGTCCGGGTGAGGTGCAGGGTAAAGTTTCCGCGCCTCAAGGAACTGATTGGTCATTTCTCGGTGAGTGAAAGTTTCGTTGATGTGAGGCTCCGAGACACTCCCCGATCCCTCCCGGTTTGCTAGAGCTCGGGCATATCGGTTCGCCTTCTCGTTCCCGCATTTCCCTCGTGTGCAGGGACCCAAATAATTTCTACGCGGCTTATTCTTTGGCTGTGTTTGATTAGTCCTGCGCCTGCAGAGCAAATCAGGCATTTGTTGTAATTTTGGATTGCTATCTTAGAGTAGCTAATTATTGTGCCTACGCTCTCGTCCCTGAGAACTAAGGCAATGGCTACTTCTTCGGCCTCTGTTGCTGAAGTTACTGTCGCTGCAGCAAATAACCTGGGCTGGTCTTCTGTCGCTCGCACCATGGTGGCGAAGTATTTGTCTTCCGTTGCTCGAACCGCGTCCACACAGACTGCAGCTGGGTCGCTACTGTATTGGTCTTCGATTCCTTGAGCACGGTTCCCTCTCCTAGCTGCATGCCTTTCCATTTTAGTGTGCTGTCTGATTTTGATCGGCAGCATGTCCCTGCAGCTACAGTCGTACACCGGCTCTATCCCTAGCTTGTATAGTACCATACGGCCTGCAGTAGAGGCTGAGAGCCTCAATATTTGTGCTTCCTTATGCGCCTTTATCAGCTCTTCCAGTGTGTTGTATATGCCTAGTTCGAGTAGCTTTTCAGTCTTGGTGCATCCGGGAAGCCCTAGAACTGCTTTGTAGACCGTTCGAATGGTCGCATTAACCGATTCTACCTCTCTTGTCTTCAGATTGCAGTAGGGTAGAGAGTATGTAATGCGGCTGATCATGAAGGCTTGCACTATGCGGAAGAGATCTTGCTCCTTCATCCCTCTGTTTATTAGCTCTCTTATGAGCAGTCCTAGTACTTGTTTACTTGTGGCCCGAATGGCCTTTAGGGAATCTTGACCTCCCCCATCTTTGTGGAAGGTGAGGCCAAGGATCCTGAGGCTATCCACTTCGGCGATATTGTTTCCTGCCAATTTGATGATCAAGAGGTTCCTCGCATTAAGGTTTTTGCAGTGATCGCATCCAGCGCATTATCTGATCTCCACTGCAAGCACTTTGGACTTTGTTGGGGAGTACTTTAGCCCGATGTCGGTGGCATACGAGCTGACTGTGTCTGCCGCTTTCTGTAGTGCCTCTTCTACCTGTTGCTTGGTACCGGTATTGGACCAAATAGTAATATCATCGGCATACAGCGCGTGTTTGACGTGTGGTATTTTGCGCAGGAGCTTCGGGAGGGATCTCATGGCTACGTTAAAGAGGAAGGGGGAGAGGACTGCCCCTTGTGGCGTGTCATTAGTACCCATTTGAATCACCGACCCTTGGAGCTCCCCAAATTTAATTGAGGCTGTTCTGTTACTAAGGAAATTTCTGGTGTAATTATATGTCCAGGCCCCTACGTTCATCTCGGAGAGATCCTTAAGAATCGATTCGTGGGATAAGTTATCGAAAGCCTTGCATAGGTCTAAGCTGAGGCAGTCGTTTCTCCCTTATTGTCTGAGGATAAACATCGTTCTAAATCATCCAGGGTATGTCCTGAATCGAGAGGCCAGGCCTGAAGCCAATTTGGTTACTAGAAAAGAGTTTTTCCCTCTCTGCATAAGCGTTGAGTCTGTTGAGAACAACGTGCTCTATAGGACCTTGCTTAGGCAGGAAGTTAGTGAGATAAGTCTAAGATTCTGAAGATCTAGTTTCTTGCCCGCTTTGGGAATGAATATGATCTTAGCATGTTTCCAGGAGGCTGGGATAGAACCGTTGTTCCATCACTCATTGAAGTATTTGGTAATGGCTGTGATTGACGCATCATCCAGGTTACGGGGGGTCTTATTAGTGATCCTGTCTTCTCCCGCCGCCAAGGCGGTTTTGATGGTACTTAGCACAAGCCGGACCTCCTGTTCTGTGATTTTCTCGTCTAGGCCTGGGTTATCCGCTCCGAGATAGTCCTCAGAGGGGGAAGCGCTTTTCTCCGAGTTAATGTATGTGCATTGGAGCTCTTGTAGAAGCTCATCATTGCTGCCTGGGTAGGCTTGGGCTATGTGGAGGAGATTTTTCTGCGCCGCTGATTTGGTAATAATTGGATCTATAAGGTGTCTGAATAAATGCCAGATGTTTTTGCTTCCTAACTGCCCATTCCAGAGGTCGCACGTGTTATTCCATTGTTTTCTGCTTAGTTGAGCTGAATATTTCTCTGTTTCGCGGTTAATTTTCGCAATTTTAAATTTTAATTGCCTGTTGTGCTTCTGCTTAAGCCATCTCTTGAGGATACCTTTATGCACTCCCCAGAAGTCTAACAGGTGGGAGTCCGGCTTGGACTTGTCCTCCTCTTGCTCCACCTCCTTCGTAGCGCGGTTTGAGGCCGCGCATAGCTCCTTGGACAATTCCTCAATGTTTGCAATTTCGCTAACTTTTTCCTGTTCCGTATATATCTGAAGGCTTCCCAGTTGGTAATCTGGAACTTGCGGTATCCAGCTTTGTGTTTGCCACTGATAAATGTTGGAGCAAGAACATAGTGGTCGCTGCCAAAGCAGATCTCTGTGTTCTCCCACTGCGGATTTGTTACCCCTTTAACGAACTTGAGGTCTGGTGACGTGTTTCTGCAGACGCTGTTGCCGATTCGGCTGGGTCTGTCCGGATCGAGCATTAGGGTCAGTCCTAGCGACTGGGCTGCTTCCCAGATTTGTGCCCCTTTCCTATTATGTGGCCTGTTGACACAGCCCCATGCCTCATGGGGTGCGTTGAAGACACCCACTATAGCTAGGGGTTGTTTTCCTGCCTGTTTTGCTGCTGCTTTAATAATTTTGACTGTGTCAGTAGTAGTATCCCTAGACGGGCTGCAAACGTTTAGGATGTAAGTGCATTTATCGCCGTGAGTGCGCGGTAATATTTGGATTAGGGTACATGAGATATTGATGTCGCCAATTGTCAATTCAATTTTGGTTTGCTGTCATATTTCTCTGTACCATGATGGCGTTGAGCGGTTTGCCTTTTGTGAATTCATTGAAAGTTGTGTAGCCTGATAATTTGTACTCAGCTTGTGTCTCCTGCAGACAGATTACGTCGGGTTTTGATTCCAGATCTAGTATTTTCATCTCCAAAGCCCTGCGCTTGGCGGTGAAACTTCTACAGTTCCAGTGCCAAAAAGTGATCTTCTCTTGGTCTTTGGACATTGTAAGGTGCAAGTCTTGAGGTACCAGTGATGGCCTGGGTTATCTTTTGGGCCCCTGCACTAAGGGTAGATGTGATAGGGGTTTGTAATGTAAGTACTAATGTGATCTGAGTGAAGACTGTAGTTATAATCTGGATTTGTGCCGCGAGGGTGTCAGTTTTGGCATTCATGCCAGCTATGCATATGCCGTGCTCTTCTAAAACTTGTTCCATCCTGGCAAATCTCTGGTTACAGTGCGTCAGTGCGAGTAGGCGCGGTTCTAATTTTTCAAGTATAGAATCAAGATTGCTCTCACTGTTATCGGCTTTTCGCTTTGCGCGAGGGGGTGTGTCGGTCTCCATTTGAACGGTGGATTAATCCGGTGTAGCAATTTGAGATTTTGTAGTTTCCTTTCCCGTGAGTTTGTGCTAGCCATTTTTCTCAGCCTCAAGTCGCTGGTTTTTAGTGTTAGCTGCAATTAGTTGTTCTCCGAGTGATTTGACTTGGGTCTGTAAGGACTTAATGACCGCAACCAGCTCCCTCATCTGAGGATCTTGTGTCGCCGTGTTCTCTTCCTTCCGCGCTGCGTAGTTATCCTAACTAACAAAGGAGGGCACCTGCGTTGCGGCGACACTAGCGCCAGCGACACTAGCACCAGTGACGGCGTGGCTACTGGAGCCGGGGGGGGGGGGGGGGGGGGGGCAGCCCTCTCCATCTTCGGCCTGGGAAACTCGACGAGCGAGGATGGTCCGGCGCGGAATCGGCTCTCCGCAATGGGGCGAAGCCTCGTGAAACATAAAGGGACACTGGGGACAACTCTATCAAATATTATTTGGTTGTTAGAAAAATCCGATAGTTAGACAATTCGTGGCTTTGCTGTCGCTTGTACGGTGGCGAACGATGCATTTCTTGCTAATAGATTTGGTTTCGAAGTTGAAAAAAGTGGGAGGGCTTTAACATAGTTAAACCGAGTACACTTGCCAAAGCATGTGTTTAGCCTGACTGGCTCATAGTTTTGCTTTGCTAGGTCGTCGGCACATCTGGCGACAGCTCGTGTAGATAGGCTCTGAACTGAGCTGATTTTATCTGTTTGCACCACAGATGGAAGTTTATGCAGACGATGATGTGTAATACACAGCGCGAGAGTGTGCTGCAGTTTAGCACGAGGCGTGATCGGCTGCGGCGAAAGCGCAGTGCTCTCGAGCAGTGGCCAGCGAAGCTGATCTGCTCGTGCCACCACTGGTTCGAATCCAGTCGCGGCAATATTTATTTATTTGTTCAAGGTCAAGGCTCCAGCGGTACATCGGCTCTTGCAGCTTTGTGCGTGAAGGAGAGCTTTCGATCTAACACTTTCTCCCGCGGCTCTGAATCATGCTCAGGACTCTGTGATGCCTAAATAGCCGAACAGTGACGTAAACTGACAAAACCGTGGACTCCGTGATTACTAGCAAAGCGGTGCAGCCTAGCAGCAGCCTAACTGTAAACTACCGCCGGCCAGACGTCGAAGGCCGCTATCAGCCCTGGCTACCGTCGCTTCGTTTGCGTTTTCACCAGCGTTACGATGGATCCTGTTCCTGATCCCGACAACGAAGTTCTCGCTAAGAACTGCGGCCGGTATTTCAGCGACCACAATCCCGCGCAGCGTGCGATTCTTTTAGGGCTGAGGCGACAAGTCTGGCAGGGTAGTCCGATCTCCGAGGGCTCGGCAGCGTCGGCAGCAAGCCAAGCTACTAATGCGGGCAGTTGCAACCGCCGAGCCGCCATCACGGCTGATGAGTAGAGATTGGTACCCACGGACATATTCAAATACTGTAATAAGTCCTCGTAGCGCTAATTATGCAGCCCAGCGTCTTGGTACGTTGACGAAGCGAACACGCCGAGCAGCGCGTTTGCTAACGTAGAGACTAGTGAAAAATTAGGCAGCCAAAGATGTTTTCCTCGTCGCAAGTGCGTGCAGCGGCATAAACTTCGTCCGAGGAGCACTTAAAGGGGCAGTTGGAGTTCATCTGCTGCTCCGCAATTGTAAAACGAGGCCCGTCAAAAACGAAACCACGCGGGCACGCAAAGCGCGTAACCGCGAAGCACCAAAAGTACCGAAACTCAGCTGGCCGCCGTTGAGCCGCCAAGTATAGGTACTCTTTGGCTTCCAACATTCAGCTTGTATTTTTTCCGTCTTCCTCGTGTGATAAAACTGCACTAGCGGTTTCAAAACAAAGCTTATACACTTCAGTATAGAAATGCGCAACCTTCATGCACGTCTGTCAGCCTCAGAGATACGTCTCCGCGCTTGTACTTGCGAGATTGGCCTGTGGGGGCGATACCTGTATTTTAGCTCCTGCTGTTTTCTATTTTGCAGCAGCTTTGCTTTCAGTGAGGGTGATGTTTTTGTGGTTATGAGCTGGTATTCTATCGATACAAGACAACTTCAGTCGACGTGCGCTATAGTTATAGCTCACGATCACGAGGTGCGGTTGGCGGTTTGGACGGTCAGCCGCGGTTACGCGGGAAAAACGAATTTATCTCCGTATTTTAGACCCCACACTGCCTACAGAAGGTCCACTTGGGTATTGGGGCTTAGGTGACGGTGGAGAATATGGAGGATGCGCTTTCCGACGCGACCCTTCTGGAAGCGGCGAAGGGCTGTTTGAAAGTCCGTGATTTTGATTCCAATGACTGGATTATCACTAGATTCTAAGAGTAGGCAAGCATAGTGAGGGGAAGCAGAAAGTTAGGTGGGCTGTTGAGCTTGTATACGGTCTGCTCGCGGGCAGGTCAAATCTCGCGCCGCTCACCGCGGGTAGCCTCGGACCCCTTCTTCCCGAGTGGTGGGGCGGGGGGAGCGAGGCTAGGAGAAAGCTCAACAAGGGGAAGCTTTGGGCCAGTTGGTCAGACATGTTGGGGAGGAGGAATAACCGCAAACTTGACAGGACTGAAGATCGAGAAGAGGACAGGACGAGCGGTAACTAACAACTGAAGTTTATTGAAAAAAGACATGTTGCAGCAAAGGTTGCATCTGCGCATAGCGTACGGGAACTAAGATAGTGACACGTGGAACACACAAGATAATTAATGATATACATCGAAACGAACAAGAAACGAACAAAAAACAACAAAGAAATGCCCGTCATAGGTTTAACAGAAACCGGGTCTCTTTATCTAAAAGCGCCACGGAAGGCTCACTCACACACATATCAAGCCCAAGTTTGCGCATGTGTGCCGCCTCTAAAATCTCTCTTTCGAGCCTCGACCTGCCCCTTCCGATGATGGTGGCTTTGTTGAACTGTGGGTAGCAGCCATCGCATTCCCTGCAGTGTCTCGGCAGATTTGCGCCATTATCAGGTTTCAAGGAGCGGAAGTGCTGTCGCAGCCTATCGTTTAGACATTGACCCGTCTGGCCAACGTATACTCTGCCGCATCGCAACGGGAACTGGTATACCACATCAGTGGCACAGTTGACATATCTGTGCTCATGCTTCGTCGTGCACATGCTTGCACATGCTTGTACAAGCATGAGCACATGCTGTGCTCATGCTTGTGTGTTCCACGTGTCACTATCTTAGTTCCCGTACGCTATGCGCAGATGCAACCTTTGCTGCAACATGTCTTTTTTCAATAAACTTCAGTTGTTAGTTACCGCTCGTCCTGTCCTCTTCTCGATCTTCAGTCCTGTCAAGTTTGCGGTTATTCCTCCTCCCCAACTAGGAGAAAGCCTTCATAAGGCACGACCGGGAAGGCCCGCGCCCTCTCGCTCTCTCGGACCAGCTCTCCCGACACCTGACCCCGCTGCCCCAACGACGACCGACCTGCCATGTGAGAATAAACCGTTTTGTACAAAGACCTGCCTCGAGTGACTGCCTGTGCGGCCCCGCGCAGAGGAATCGCCCACAAATAATGGCGCCCAGCGTGCGGCTTTAATTAACACCTTGTGGACGATTTCTCTGCCGATTTTGGGACGTGCAGCCAGACTCGTGGCAGGCCCTCTTTGTTCGGGGCCATGCTGGACCGATAGGGTTAAGGAGCGGGTCAGGCGGAATGTTCGCGGGGTAGCGACTTGTGTAGTGTTGTAAATTTGTTAGGGGTTTTGTGTTATTTATGTAGTTTTCGGGCGTTTTCTGTTGTGTACACGGACACACAATACACGGATACCTTTTCCGGGTACACGGACGCGAAATCAGTCCACGAGTTTTTACAACAACTCGAGGACTACCAGACGGCTATGGGCGCCCCAGATGACGTAATGCTAGGGCAGGTCCTGCCTGTAGCACTCGTCGAGAGCGCGGCGCGATGGAGGCGCTGCCAGCCGACTTTCCAGTCGATGGCGGACTTCAAAGACCGTTTCCGCGCCGAGTTCTTGCCGCCTGATTATGAGCGCCGGATGCTGGAGGAGCTCGCGTTGCGCACCCAACACCCAGAGGAAAGCCTCCTCGAGTACGTACGCGCAATGCAAGAGCTGTACAAGAGGGCAGATCCGACGGCAACCGACCGAGATCAGGTTGCGCGTGTGATCAGGCAGTGCCATCCACGCTTCGAGCCGTATCTGCGGGGCCGCAGTTTTACAAACCTCGAGGCCCTAGCACAGGAGGCCAAGACCGTGCAGGCGGATTTACTGGCCGAACTGCGCTACCAGCCGCCCCCCAGGCCGGCCGAATCGCTGGAACCGGGATGCGCATGGGATGGAGGCCGAGAATGCGCGATGAGGGCTCGGCGCGCTGAGGTAATGACCGTGGAAAGGCAGGCGGAACCCCCTGTTGTCCCTCGCGCGCTGGACCCGTACGCATTCGAGCAGCGGCGTCGTGCCGGCCTCACAGGCCGCGCGCCGAGCGAGCGTCAGGAAGGCGCGGAGAAAGGGGAGAGTCGTCCCCAACCGCTTCGTGGAACGAGGGGTCCTCCGTCCACGCGGCGGGTGAACGACCGGCTTTGCTGGAATTGCAACCAGCCCGGCCACATGGCACGCGAGTGCCAAGCTAAGCGTATGCAGGGAAACGCCAGGCGCTGGCGGTGATGTCTGGTGGCACCGGCCTTTCACCGTCAGCGGGAGAATTTCATGGTTGTCAAGGCGCTAGTCAGGAAAAGAACTCCCGCGCCGGCGACGGGGAGGCCTTTGTCCCGCTCACCTGTAGAGCTCAGGGAGTCGTTCCGCGCTCAAGCCCTTTTATGCTAGTGCAGTTAGCGGGTCGATGCTACTCTGCACTCGTAGACACGGGCTCAACGCTGTCACTGGTCGGTGACGAGGTGTACGAGGCCTGCCGGATAGGTAACATCCGTGTCAGACCGGCCGAAACCCCGTTAAGCTTAGCAGCTGGGGTGGCCAAGGCAAAGGGAGCAGTGCGTCTTACGATGCGCTTTGACGGCAGAAAGCGGAGACATCGCTTCGTCTATCTGCCTGGCTTGTCGATACCAGTAATTCTGGGAAGGGATTTTCTCTCGAGCGAAGGCATTGTGCTCGACATGGGGGAGAATGGCTATCGTTACAGCCAGCTCGCCCCCCTCATTCCCTTCGAAAGCGCATCCTTGCCCGGCTGTCCTGCACAAAAGGTGGGTGTCCACACCTGTGCGACAGAAAGGCAGGGGAGCTCCCTCGAGATGCTGAGAGACGGTGGCCCGTTAGAAGCGATTATTGCGTCTTTCTCAGGACCCAGTAGTCAGCGCCGAAGGCTCGCGGAAACTTTACTCCTGTTTTCGGATTGCTTCACGGAGAAACCGGGCAGAACCGACCTGCTTCAGCACGAGATTCAGACGGGTGATACGCGCCCTTTCAGGTGTAACCCGAGGCCGTTAAGTGCGCATAAGAGGCAGCTTCTCGACTGTGCCCTTGACGAGATGATTGACACCGGTGCGGTGAGACCCTCACAAAGTCCCTGGGCGTCACCAGTGGTTCTAGCGCCGAAGAAAGATGGATCGGTCAGGCTGTGCGTTGATTATCGTAAGCTCAACTCACTGACGCCTACGGTTGCGTACCCTTTTCAGTCGATCGAGGCTGTGATGTATGCGTTAGGGAACGCGAGGTTCTTCACAGTCCTAGATGCAAGCAGAGGGTACCTGCAGATTGAGGTGGCCGAAGGTGACATTGAGAAAACCGCATTCACCTGCCACCGCGGGCTCTTCGAATTTACTCGACTCCCGTTTGGTTTGTCTAACGCCCCGAGCACGTTCATGCGACTGATGGACATCGTGCTGGGCGATGCAAGGTTCAACTACGCCATGGCGTACCTCGACGACGTTGTGATATTCTCACAGTCGTTCGAGGAGCACCTCATTCACCTGAATTCCGTTCTCGATAGAATGAGACGTGCCGGTCTAACCATCAATCCAAAGAAAGTGCAGTTGGCATCGAAGAGAGTGAACCTCTTGGGCTTTGTCGTGGATGATGGCACACTGTGACCGAATGATGACAAACTGCAGGCAATTCTGAACTACCCCTGCCCCATGGATGTGAAAAGCTTGCAGAGGTTTTTGGGGATGGTTGCGTTCTACAGGCAATTCATCCCGCGCTGTTCGGAGCTTGCAAGGCCGCTGAACCTGCTGTTGCGTAAAGGCTCGAAGTGGGTCTGGGGCAAGGAACAGAGTGACGCATTTGTTGCCTTGGCTCGCGCGATAGCGAATACCGCTAGTCTGCGCCTCCCCGACCTGAACAAGCAGTTTGTCTTGCAGACAGACGCTAGTGACTACGGTGTTGGAGCTGTTTTGTTACAGGAACACGAGGGTAAACTGCGCCCTGTCGCGTTCGCTAGTCGCACGCTCACATCGGCGGAGCGGAATTACTCCGTGACCGAAAAGGAATGCCTGGCGATCATGTTCGCATTGTCGAAGTTCGACATGTACCTAGACGGAGCGGTCTTCACCGTGCAGACAGATCATCAGGCATTGTCTTGTTAAAGAGGCTCAAGAACCCCGCAGGCAGACTCGCGAGATGGGCGCTGACGTTGCAACGTTACGCGTACGCCATCGAGTACCGCCGGGGCAGCTTGAACAAGGTGGCCGATGCTTTATCGCGCGCACCGTGGAATGCTGGCGGAAGCGCTTCAGAGGCGCAGCCCAGCTTTGTAAAAAGCGGCGTCATCGCTGTTGGAGAGGAGGAGAGGGCGGACGGGAGTGTCGCGCCCGGTTTGGAGAGAGAGGAGACGGACAAAGGTCCCGCACGGTGCTGTGACGGAAGGGAAACACAGCAGCTCGTGGCAGCGACCGCTCGCCTGCCTAGGAGCGAGGCAGAAAGAAATCTGTCTTGGGGAGTAGCGGTCAGTAGAGAAGAGCTGATCGAGGCCCAGAAAGCAGACGGTCTTGGCCAGCGGGTGCTGAAGGAGCTTGCGAGCAGCGCAGCTTGCACCGGGAACGCTGAGGGCAAGTACGACGCGTATCTGCTGGGCGATGATGGCTTGCTGCTCCGCTATATTCCCCAACTTGACGAGGAAGAGGCGATAGCATCCCCTTTCCGAGTCGTGGTCCCGAGAAGGTTGCGGAAACGGTTCCTGCAGTACTTCCATGACTCAGCGCTGGCAGGCCATGGCAGCGGCAGTAAGACTTACGACATGTTATGCCGTGTCGCGACCTGGCCAGGCATGAGAAAGGATGTGCTGGGATACGCCCGTACCTGCCCGGTATGCCAGGTAGCCAAGCCTCGGGCGGGCAAGCCCGCTGGCATGATGAAGGCGGTAGTTAGCAACTACCCGTGGCAAGTGGTCGCGTGCGATATCATGGGACCCCTCCCTCGGTCCGCGCGCGGAAACCAATTCATCCTGGTAATAACGGACCACTATTCCAAGTGGGTTGAGGTTTTCCCCCTTAGGAAGCTTGTGTCGGAACGAATTTGGGAAAAACTATTGGAGACTTTCACTCGTTTCGGTTTCCCTTCCGACCTGATTACAGACAATGCTTCTTATTTCACAAGCAAAGTCTTTGTAGACTCTTGTCGGGCGCTTCAAATCCGCCACAGGAGAACGAGTCCCTACCACGCTCAGAGCAACATAACCGAGCGGGTGAATCGAAATCTGAAGAGCATGCTGGTCGCGACGACCGAGCAGCACAGAGATTGGGACGCGCGGCTGTCCGAACTGGCGTTCGCTACAAGGACAACCGTGAACAGGTCAGTGGGTATTACACCCGCTTACTTGAATTTTGGGAGAGAGATCGCTTTTCCGCTAGAGAATGCCCTACTCGACGCGGCGGGGCGCTTTCGCAGTACGCGGCAAGGCTCCGGGAGCGCCTGGAGGCAGCGCAGCGCGCAGCCCGCGAAAACCTCGATGTCGCGCGCATGGAGCAGGCGGATCAGTACAACAAAGGTCGCCGTCACGTCGTTTTCAACACGGGCGACTTAGTACTCAAGAGAACGCACCCACTTAGTAACGCAGCGCGCGGTTTCGCCGCGTCGCTAGCGCACAAGTGGGCTGGACCGTACGAAGTTACGGCACGGACTACGCCGCTCACCTACCAGCTGCGGTTGTTGACGAACGGCGAAACCGCCGGTCCGGTGCATGTCGCTGATTTGAAGGCTTTCTACCTTCGCAAGGACGATGACTGCGAAGAGGTGGAAAATCAGCGCGATGCGGCGATCTCACCCCCGGGAGGACGAGCAGGTAGCGGTGCGGTTCGCAACCGACGCTACAACCTGAGGACCAGGTAGCACCCGTGTCTCTCGATTAATAATCACTCGCCAAGCTCTCGCCCTCTCAGTATGTCTTCTAGGAAGCTCCAGTTGACCGACGCCCGTGGCTCGGACTCCAGAAGTCAAGGCAGACCACCGTCGAACGGTGGACGCCATCAAGGCGCGCCACCCGGCTGGCGGCAGGAGCCGCGCGAGTGGCGCAGGTTCCATGGCCGCGGTGGCCCCCACCGCCAGCCAAACCACGTGCCTAACCACTGGAGAGCACCTCCCAGTGGTGCAGGCCAACGCAAGGGCGCCAGGGATCATCAAGCGCAGGGCACCCCTCAGCACCCAGCCGGCGCTTCGGCCGCCGAGCAGCCGCAACCCAGGCGGTCCAGGAGCCATCGGCCGCTTGTACAAAGACGAGGAGCGGGCCGGCCTGTGTTCCCTCTGCGGCACACTTGTTGTGCACCGGCCCCGCCACGAGGCCGGTGCGCTGCATAGAGCGCGCAGGGAGGCGGCGGAAAAGCGCTTGGCGGCTGCAGCACCTTCCCCCGCTGCGCCACTGCAGAGGGGCAGCCCGGAGGAGGCGGCCCTCCGCATCCTCCAGTCCAGCCGCCCAGACCTGCTGTCCCCGGCGGCCGAGGAGCTTTGGAGGGCGCTGCCGGCAGGGCCCCCAGTGGAGCCAGGCGCCTCGCTCCCCCAGGCGGCTCGTGAGGAGCCCATCCAGCTAGCGGTGAGCGGCCCCCCGGCGAGCACCCCTCCCCCCTGCGACGACTCTATGGACCCGGACCCGGAGGTCATCGAACGCCTACTGGCGGACCCCGGGACGGACGTTTGAGGGGGGGGGGGGGGGAGATGTAGGGTCTGCTCGCGGGCAGGTCAAATCTCGCGCCGCTCACCGCGGGTAGCCTCGGACCCCTTCTTCCCGAGTGGTGGGGCGGGGGGAGCGAGGCTAGGAGAAAGCCTTCATAAGGCACGACCGGGAAGGCCCGCGCCCTCTCGCTCTGTCGGACCAGCTCTCCCGACACCTGACCCCGCTGCCCCAACGACGACCGACCTGCCATGTGAGAATAAACCGTTTTGTACAAAGACCTGCCTCGAGTGACTGCCTGTGCGGCCCCGCGCAGAGGAATCGCCCACAAGCTTAAGAATTTTGCGTGGATAGGGTGGCCGTAGCTGGCACAGGAGCGTGTTTCCGAACCGTCAGCGGTACAGCGCACCTACACAGCTACGCCACCTAGCGGAATATAGAATGTTTCAGAGAACGGGCTATTGCACAACTAATACCGCAGGTCACCGTTGCTTCTGTGGCGCAATATACTAGAGCACCTCTTTAGAACGCGTGAGACAGCAGTTGGGATCCCATTTTGCTTGAGTACCTTTAATGGTTTCTTCTTTATTTTTTCAGTAGTCACAATTCACAAACCATTCATCATTTTCCCCTTGGGGCGTGTTGCCTTGTCGCACTCTGAGATGCAAGTGAAAATCGCTCTTAGCCACTCAATACAAACCAATTTTACTCGTCTTTTTCTTTATTTGAACAAGCAGTTACCGCACCCCGCAAATAATTTACTATTTCCCGTCGCGGTGTGTGTTACCCTTGTATAGAGGTTGCATTATGAGGAACTTTCAGCGAGAATCGACGTTTAAAAGGATTTCAGACCAGCCAGGAGACAAGACCACGGCTTAATGCGCCGTATCGTTGACGGAACGGAAATACGCGGCACAGGACAGGGTTAATTGGAAAGATATGGGAGATGCATTTACCCTGTAGTGGGCGTAGTCAGGTCGATGATGATGATGGTGGAATTTTGAGCGCGGGAGAGGAGAGAGGAATGGCAGTGGTTATGGCGCTGTCCTCATCACCAGCGATGCCAGGAAAGCAGTAAAGACATGCAAGCCTGTGGGTGCATAACGGACACTGAAGTTATATGTCGATTTTGATATGAAGCAGCATTGCAGTGGCAGACTGAATCATTGTTTGCATCATGTTTCTGGATAACGAGCACGAGCTTCCCTACCTCCAGAATGGAGAGAAGGGTTCATATTGCAGCGAAAGGGATCAATTTGAATTTAGGGGCGGTATAGGAGACCTGCGTCACTTCCTCCACTGTGAACAGGGCATACAGGTCCAAGTTGGGGCGGCCATGTTAATCGATGTACGTCTCGATATGTGCCGGGCCAATGAAGCACCCTTGGAGATCGCGAAGAAGGTCCGCCTCAAATCCCGGATAGGTAGCCTGAAGGTGCGTGAGTGCCCGATTGGTGTGTGCTTTAGTGGTAGTGGGGTCCAGAAGAGCACGAAGAATATTCCAAGGAGGTGCCCAGAGTGCCCTGAAGTTGGTTACAGAAGGTGTGCCAGTTGGAGGAAGCCAAAGGTGTGGCATAGGTTTCGGCTTCACTTGTGAGCTTGGCTATGCGGCGTCTGAGCTTTCGATTATGCTTATGTCCCGCGTTTGATGAGGCCACGGTGCGCCTCCCATATCTGGAGAAGGTGAGAGTCAGCAGGTGTAATCGTGAGCTCCCGCGTGTGTTCCTCCAGGTCTTGCAGAAGTTGTAGCGAAGTCGAGTAATCATAATTTTTTAATCCTCTACCGAAAATTGGTATCGGTGCTTGCGGAAGGCTGTCCAATCCGTGAGTTGCTGCTTGTTAAAAGTGGGGGGAGGACGTGGTACACTTTCGTTTGGAGAATGCAGTGATTGCTGCCGATAGGGTCTCAGTCAAGTTGGTCCACGTGGCATGCGGATTGTGCTTCACCAGTGCCAGATGGGGGCGGGTGTCACAAGTAACGCTATTGTCGAGACGAGTGTGGGTCTTTTAGGATGGTACGCCCCACTCGTAGCAGTGTCTTCCACAACGATGGCCCTTAGATTTGACATAGATACCTGTTGGGCCGCAGGTAGCGTGGTCGGTCCGGAGAAGGGATGAGGAAGATCGGAGACGTTGATACGAGGAAGACATTGAAACCTTTATACGACTATTTACATTGTGTGCAGCCGCGAGTAAAAAAAAAAAATCATCACAATGACGTCACTGGAGGGACGAAAATCACACTGCGCGGCTGGCACGGCGCTGTGCTTTGCGAACACACCTGGCATATGTTGTTATCGACGTGTTCCTAACTGCAGCGCCGAGCGCTGCTATCTCCTGCTGCGGTGGCACGTCAGTAGTGCTCTTTTTTACTCGCGACTGTACACGTAAGGAGCAACTGAGAGTGTCTCTCAGCAAAAGGGAACGTCTTAGCAGAAGATTTATGGTTTATGGGGGTTTATTTTCCCAAAGCAACTCGGGCTATGAGGGACGCCGTAATGAAGAGCTCCGGCAATTTCGACCACCTGGGGTTCTTTAGCGTGCACTGACATCGCACAGCACACGGGCTTTTATAATTTCGCCTCCATCGAAATTCGACCGCGGCACTGAACTGTGCAACACTTAGGTTACGTAAAAAGCAAGCGTCTCCAAGCTGCATAATTACGGCCAGAAAATAAGGAATACAACAATGAAGGCGCTAAGGCATAAAAGCTCAAAACTTTGTTTGCCTTTTTCTGCAGGATTAAATGAAAAAAAAAATACTAAACGCAAACAGTAAACACAAGAAGCACTTGGAATCCGCCTCGAAACTACGTTGCGATTCAAGAATATACTGGTTCCTATTCTTCAGCCGCGCTCTGCGCGGTCTTGCGGCCTCTCTGCCATTCATTCATTCATTCATTCATTCATTCATTCATTCATTCATTCATTCATTCATTCATATTTTATTTTCCACAAAGAAGTGACAGGCGTTCAAAAACAAAAGAAGAAAAAAGGCAATATATGTGCATCAGACAATACACTGAGTGCAAATAACAAGATCAACAAAACTGTTTTGAAATGTATATAAATTATTCTTTTAACCGCTTGCAAGAAAAAAAAACCAAAGATGACGTACTCCACAGCTTGTATTTGAAATTGAGCAGGAAGAGAAATGTTTATGATTATTCACAGAGGGGAGATTACGCATATAGATCAATATACGAATATATCAATGCTTTCCTTTTCTAGCGCATGCAATAATCGTGGAACAGTATTACGGAGCGTGTGTTGTTCATAGGTTGTGCGGCATTTGGGGACTTTCCACCGTTCTCGAATTTGAGTGCTGTAAATAAGATTATTGAACGGCACTGCCGGCATAATTCGTACTCGTATAAATTATTTTCAGCACATTAAGCGACGAAAAAACATGAGAAGTAGGTGCTGTGCGTTCTACATTTTCAGTTACCGCTAATATTTCTTTCTGTAGGTTTTGGATTTTGAGTCTATAGGCTTCCCTTTGGTGTAGTTCCCCCGGACTAAATGGGAGTAGGTAGGAGGCAAACAGACCACTGTACACCATCAGTTTAACTCTTTTCGGGAAAGCATAGCGGTTGCGATTTAAAATTCCGTTATGGTTTGGTTTATTTGGTTTATGGGGTTTAACGTCCCAAAACGACTGAGGCTATGAGAGACGCCGTAGTGAAGGGCTCCGGAAATTTCGACCACCTGGGGTTCTTTAACCTGCACTGACATCGCACAGTACACGGGCCTCTAGAATTTCTCCTCCAAAGAAATTCCAGCCGCCGCGGCCGGGATCGAATCCGCGTCTTTCGGGTCAGCAGCCGAGCGCCGTAACCACTGAGCCACCGCGGCGGTCAAATTTCCGTTATGGAACTCAATTTATTTATTAGACTGTTTATATGATCATACTATTGAAACGTTGAAGTAAATTGTACCTCTGGTATCTTAACACTGTCCACCACATAAATCGGTGCAGATATAAATATTATTTTCGCCTGTAATGAAAGTTGTTTTTTCCTTTTGGTCGAAAAACAACCACTTTTGTTTTCTTCATATACATTTTTAGTCGATTGTTGCAAGTCCACGAGTATGATTTAAGCAAAAAACTGTTTGCTTTAAGAATTCCTTCAGCTTCAGAACATGATGACACCAGGGCATTCGTATCATTGACTTAGTAATTAACTTGGTGTCCGAAAAAATGTGTACAATAACATTAATACATAAATTAAATAAGACAGGACCTAAAATCCTACCCTGTGGAACCCCTGAGACTATTTGTTTTCAGCGAGAAGTGAATCCATTGATTTCAACGTATTGAAACCTATTTGGTAGGTAGCTCTTCAACAGGGACACATGTCCCCATATGCATAATAATTCAGTTTTGTCAAATAAGATGGTATGACTAATGTAATCGAAAGCCAGAGTGAAATCAATAAAAATAGCAATAACAATGTATTTGTCTTCAAAAATTTTGCATAATATATTCCTTCCGGTCCAACAGCGAAAACTCTGCAAACTTGTCCTTTCTAAACCCGTACTATGAGGTATTCTTAATATGATGTTTGCTGCAAATGAGCAATATTCTGTTTAAGATCATTTTATCGAGACCTTTAGAAAAAGCGCGAAGAATTGACAAAGGCCTGTAGGTAGAAACGACTCTCTTATCAGCTTTTTTTAATAAAGCCGTCACGCGGGCATCTTGCATTTTTGACGGAAAAACAGCTGTAGAAATACAAAGATTAAAGATGTATGCCAAAATAGGGCTGATTATACGTACGACATACTTCACAGGTATTATCTGTATACTGTCAGCATCAACGCTATGAGAATTCTTTTAACTGAGGAAAACAGGACACACCTCATTGCATCTGCTGGCTCGAAAAAGAGTGTGCTAGAATTTTCGTGCCATAAAGACTGATATGATGCTGCCTGGATTGTACTAAAGTCACTGTAAACAAAATAATCATTGAAAATGTTAACTATTCCTTCCCCATTTAGCTTCTTTCCTTCGTGAAGAATTTCTTCAAATATCTCCTTTTCTTCTCACCTCGACCCATGAGCGCATTCAAGTTATTCCACATTAGGTCGGTACGCGTTGCTCTAGTACTGAACATATTTTGATAGTACAAGTCCCTTGCTTTTTTAACTGCTTATTTAAATCATTGAGAAATCTCTTGAATGCGGCGAGATGAGTTTTTGCACGAGATCGGATGAATTTTTAAAAAAAGACATTCGTTCTTTGTAATCTCCTTCAATTGGTCTTTAGTCACCCAAGATTTTCGACACTTCTTGTCTCCCGTACGGCGTTTAAATACAAAATGAGGTTGGTACACTGAAAGAAATGAACTCAAAAAAGTATCGTAGGCTACGTTCACGTCTGTTGCCTAAAGGACGTTGTCCCAACAATCTGCTCCTAACTCCTTGCGGAAAACATCTAAGAATGTTGGTGTAACAGGTTGATAAATAGTAGACACTTCGTGGTGGATGTTTGCCTGAGTACTGGTTCTTATGCTGCAAAATACAGGCAAGTGGTCACTGATTGCATAATTAAGAACACCAGTGGTAACACGCTTCGGATTGTAATTGGTTATTACCAAATCCAGAATTGTTTGCATTGACGATGTTATTCGCGTGGGGTTGGCTATGTGATTCATACAGCCATTAGACAGCAACACATTTTCAAAATCTGTTTTCTTCGTACTATCGTTGCTCATATCAAGGTTAAAATCTCCGTCAAATATCGCGTTATACCTATTTTGGTTGAAAAGTGACAAAAGTTTCCCTATAAACACATGGAATTCGGAGACAGAATCATCCGGAGGGCGGTAGCAAGTGGCAACAACAGCGTCTTTCATTTGCAGGCAAACAACCTCTTAAGCGTCAGTAACACAAGAAAATTTTGATAGCAAAACAGACTGCAGAAGACAGCTTTCTAGCACAGACACACCACCACCCCTACGAGTTGTTCTATTAACAGAAAAAGTTGTCATATTAGGTAAGTCAAATGTATCGCAACTGCTTGTCTGCCATTTAGAAAACGGGAAGCTGGGCTAGTAGCGCCTGTCTTGTCCTCGTCTCTGTTGTCTTCGATGTTTCGGTTATCATCAGCACATCAACACATTTTTCAAGTCTATTAAACAATAATGAAATAAAACAGCGCAAGGGACGGGACGAAACACGAAGGAGCAAAACACAGACACGGGCGCTGACTAACAACTGAAATTTTATTTCGATGCAGGACACATATGTAAGGTACAAAGAGGGGGGGGGGGGGGGGGGGTCCAAGGCGATCCTGCACTTGGCGGCTTGTCTTGCACGCGACGCCTTTAAGATTTTCTGTGCCGCGGCGAAGATGTCGGGCCATTACACTGCTGATTAGCTATCACACTTACATTGTCTTTGGCCCACCTTCGGGAAACTGCGCTTGTTGACTTCCCTGTCCGTCAAAAGTTATCACGGTGCCGTCACGGGTTAAGCTGCCGGCCTTCGCCTAAGCATCAAAAGCTTACCCAGTGATTCTCAGAGGCTCGTCGCGTGCGGAATTTTTCTCGACTAGCAAATACCACATGCGCTTTAGTTTCCGCGCAAGGCGATGGCTTATACCTGACGAATCGTCCGCTCCTGTGGTTTCCTCTGAGCACCAAAGCTCATTTTCCTGCGCTCTGTCTATCGCAGCAGCTTCATCCGCATTTCGGGTTGCAGTACCATTCTGTGTGGCATCACAGTTTTCCGCTAACGCTGCGATCTGGCCTGGCGTTTCAGCGTTGCTATCAGGTGACGCACAGTCACGCTCTGTGCCACATAGTATCGCCTCAACTTCCTGACTGCTAGTGTTCGCCAGCTGCACCAGCCGATGACCTTCTCTGGTTCTGCCATTGCGTTGATGCCAAACCTCACTGTAGTCTTTCTGGTGCTGGACCTCTGCCTTATCTGCCAACGCGCCATCTGTCTCAGGGCTAAAATCAGCCTTTTCCCTCCTTTCCTCATTGCCCCCACTTCCTACCAAACTATCCCTGGTGTCTTTGTTAAGATTGGCGGTGCTGCAACCCTTTTCCTTCGCCTTTAAATTGACAAATTCTGTCCTTGCTCCTACCGAACTGGCAGTTCTTTCTGAGCTTAAACCTGTCCTGTCTCTGCTCTCCTGAGCAACACGTGTGTCCCTAGCTGACCAAGCGGGGTTCCTGGGCTAGTCGCTGAAATTCTGATGGGAGCGCTGTCCGCTGCCATCAGTTCTTCCTTTGGAGTTAGTCTTTACGCGAATGCCGAAGACGTGGAAGAGGGCACTTTTCTTTTATCGTAGTTGTCTGCATCCTCGTAGGACAGCCGCGCTAATACGCCGCTGTCACCTGGGAGGATAGCCACCAACATCATTGACCATTCGCCCTGGTCTAGGCTCCTCTTCCATACAGATGTGCTCAAACATTTTGAGGAAAGTTCTGAAGTTCTCACTTCTGCGGAAACCTCTTAAACGATATTGGGCTCTTCGCGACTGAACTTTACGCGTGAACACTTCTAGCTCTCGTCTGCGTTGTTCCTCTATCTGGGCCTCCAGCAGCGCCCGTCGCTCGCACCTCCTCCCATTTTCTTTCTTTCTCCTCAAGAGCCTCCTCCTTTCCTGCTTCTCAGGAAGTTTTGTCTTCCCTTTCTCCTCACGGAGTATTTGTCCTTCCTGGTCCTCCAGAATTTCTTGCTAATCTTTTTTCCTTACGCTTTCTCTGCTCCAAAATCGTCTCCCACGTCTCCTTTGCCTCCTCGATTGTCACCTCCTCCGCCCGCATAACATCCAAAATCGCCTCTCTCCTTTTAGTGGGTTCTACTGATAGGCCCAGTTCTTCCAAAATTTAAAGGAGGTTCTCTACGTCGAAATTCTCTATCGCGGGTCACACCTTGTGCCGCTGACCCCCGCTAAACACAAGCCTCAGCTGGAAGCGAACAGAACACAAAATTGTCGAAATTTCATTTCCTAGATAAAAGACCCCCACCTAACATCTGCCTGTGCAAGTGCGGTCTGGCGAAATGAGCGGCAAACAATAGGCACTCACCATAACGAAGTACAACTGACGGTGTCAGTCCCGTAGCTGTTGAGATCCGTTGGAGCCGGTGACCTGACATGTCCAACCTTCGGTCTTCAGAAGCGTAACTAATGCCGTCAGTCCCTTAGCTGCCGGGGTACGTTGGAGTCGGTGACTTGACGTGGAAATCCCACAGCTGCCATCCAGTTGTTGGTATTGCGCTTCTATCCCACCGCTGCCACCAGTTAGGATGCAGGGTAGCATGGTCGGGCCGGAGAAGGGACAAGGAAGCTCGGAGACGTGGTTACGAGAACACATCACGAGCTAGTTGGTTTTCCATCACAACGAAAACAGCGCAAACTTCACGAAGGACGCAGAGAGGGGAGGCGAGACACAGGCGCTGTGTCTCGTCTCCCCTCTCTGCGTCCTTCGTGAAGTTTGAGCTGTTTTCATTGTGGTTACGAGGAAGACACTGAAAACTTTATACAACTATTAACATTATGCACACGCGCGTAAGTAGTAACTAAGAGTGTCTCTCAACAAAATGGAACGTCTTAGCAGAAGGGAATCTCGGTGAGAGAGAGCTCCTCGGCCGTACTCGATGCCGAGTTTTATAGGGTCCTTCCCTGAAATCCCTAGATGGAGGCCGGGACTGCCGCGGAAGGGATTTCCTGAAAAGTTCACTTTGGCACTCATCACACACTCTCTCATTAGAGAACACGCCCTCACGAGTTGAGCTTGAGGGTCAGGAGGATGCCATCTATGTCGCGCATATACCAGAAGGTCCGCGAGAGGCGTTCCCACGCCCTGCAGGTGGTCGCACGAGTGTCCTACACTTGTTCTTCAGTGCAAGGCCACAAGGCCCAGAGCCACGCGCAAGGCCACGCGGTGAAGGGAAAATGTTCGCCGGACTGACACCCGGGTACTCTCTTGAAGGTTCATTACGGCTGGCCTTGGCAACTATCTTCATCATGTAGGCGAGGGTGCCCTTGCAGAGCTGCGCTGGCTGCTTTCAGGGGAGGCTTGCTATCGCCGCTTCCGTGGTGACGCCGGGAGTCCGCGTTTTAATCCGTTTAAGCTGGAGGGCATCCCGGACATAGCAAACCCCGTGCGATATGATGGGCGTTAAATTCTCCTAATACAATGAGACATTGCTGAGAGATGCGGAGACCAAGAGAGGACCAAAATCAGAACCAGAACACGGGTCCGTGTTTGGTGAGAGGACAAAGAGACTTGTTCGGTTGCGAGCACCTAAGAAAATTTCCGTGATGAAATGAGGAACAAACTGTTCTGGGGTAACATGATGCAAGGCTGCAAGATAATTAGCTACAAAGGTGCCTAACGCCGGAAAGTGAGGGTCAGCGAGAAGCGTACACGCCGAAAGCGGTCCAGGATAACTTAATTCTTGTATTGCAGTGACTTCGGAAGGGGTGGGTTTGGTGGCAAGGCATTGCTGAAGACCAGCTTGCTTGCACTTAAAGCTTCGAAAGATGCATTGCCATAGGGTGACGGGAGAAGATGATGAGCGTCTGGCCTTGCTAGCCATGATGGACGGTTTGGCAAAGGTGGAGCTGCGGGGTGGGGTGGTGTGGAGGGCAGGTGGGGACGGAACGCGTGTTCCTTCTGTCGAGGGGGAAGGGTGGCTATATGGAGGCTTATTGTGGGAGGCGGTGCGCGAGCGTCGCTGGGACCGTGAGGCCGCGGAGCCCCACAGCGGGTGTGCACCAGGAGAGGAAGGGGCAGTTTGGACGGTGGACGGGAGGGAGGTGGCCTGACGGAACTCTAGTGCGGTCCAACGGGCGTCGATATAGGAGAATTGCGGAGCAAGCCGTTCCATCAGCCTTCTCATGAGGGGCTCGTGAGTGGTCTTCAAGACCCGATGTTCCGCTCGGCTGGTCAAGCTCCTCCGGGAGGGCTTCGTAGTCGTGAAGAGGGAAATGATGAGCGGTGGAGGGACCGTGGGGTGAGGGTCGAGGGTTAGCAGAAGGCTCAGGTTGGGACGGGGTGACGGTGCGGTGGCAAGAAGGAGGAGTGGCAGGAGGTTTCCATGGGGGGCGGTGGAGGGAAGGGGGTACTTGGGACGCGGGGGGCGGCGAGTTGTTTCAGTGAGGGGTCAATCGTTTTGGAAACGCCTTTTCTCGGGCGCTTGCATCTACTGCTCGAGGTCTGATGAGAAGTGTCGGCGGGTCGAGAGGGGCGAGACGATGATCGGGAGTGTGAGCCACTGGACCAGCCTGAAGAGGCGAGAAATGGCTGATAGTCCTGGGGCGCAGCAGCCGTGCTCGCGGCTGACTGGAGCAGGAGGCCGAGCAAGGGCTCTGGTTCAGGATTTTGGAACTGGGTTGGGCCGCTTCGGTTTCCGGTTTGCAGGACTAAAACAGCGGGGGCATGCAGTAAAGGGCTCAGATGTGGGAGATTGGCGAGTTTGTGAAACCGTATTTGGCAGAAACGCGAGTATTGAGGTTGGACAAACATCGATAGCCCACGCACAGGCACGAGGCGCAGATTTGTCGGAGGGCTAAAACGGTCGGCATTTCTGCGTTGTGCATTGATCATGCATGTAACGGGGCAGTTCGTTCCCGTCCTTCAAAGGTCAGGACAGGAGCGCGGAGCCTTACTCCGCCATGAGCCGGGCGTGCAGAATGACGTAGCTGGGCGCACTGATTTTGGCGGATATCTGATCTGGTGTAGAGCCAAGGAAGACGTTTTTGATGACGCCAGGGATTGAGTCATCCGTCTTGGCTGCGTTGGTGGAAGTGTGGTAAACATCTTAGTCCACTGCAAGCGAACGTACCTTTGCTAAGGTGGCAGCTAGGGAGTCTAGGATGTACTTATGACCATTATAATACGACTGAGGTGAAGTTGTAGCGCGATTTCCTTCGGAAAGGTAGCCCGGGAAAGGCCAGTGCTGTGCCTTATTGAGGCTAAAAGTTCGTGCGGCTTGCATACGGACCGATTCAGAACGTTGAGGATCAGCATGAACGGAAGCCGGGGTTCGGAAAGATTCCTGCTGTTGCGCGGAGGCGTGCTGGCTGGCTGTGGCTTGTTCTTTGCGGCGGTGGAACTCCCGGATCCCTCCGCCATCATCTGGGTCTTTCACAGGGGTGGTGCACCTGGGTCGGAGAATCCCTGTCCACCACCATTGAGTCGGAATCGGAACCCGAATCAGAATTCGTCGTCGTCGCCATAGCAGCGCGCGGCACGGCGCGGTTGAGGCTTGGGCGAGGGAATGGGGGCACAAGCGCCGCAGACGTTGCGGGCCGTCGGGCGGCGGGAGCACCCGCGGCAGCGCGTGAATGGCCATACAGACCGTTTTCCAAGAAAACGTGGGGCGGCGGGTCGAGGTGCGGTGCGAGCGGTTTCAGAGCCGGCGAAAACACGACCGCTCAGAGGGGTCTCCCCTCTCTGGGATAACGTATCAGTCACGTTAGAGTCAAGAGGCGTCGGCGCGGCGTCGATTCCCGGCGTAGCACGGCGGCGGCGGCGACGGCGGCGACGGCGGGAAACAAGGGCTCCCCTCTTTTCTGGTGGTGGGAGCCATGCTTTTCCCACGGGTAGCTGCTCATCTTTGAAGGTAGCGAAGTTTCTAGAAATGGAGTTCCAAGTTGAGCCTGGTCAAAGCCCGGCTTTAGGAGGGTCTGCTTGACCACATAGAGAATCTCCGTGACTACCAGAAGTGCTGCGTAACTGTGGCATCATCGCCATCGCTACCGAAAAAGTTGCGAGAACACAGGGCATGCCTCCTGCTGAGGGTGGCTCCGCAAGACTCCACGAGTGACCCTCTGATTGGACAGTCCTTAATGAACAGCATTTCCCCATCAAGCAGCTGTAAGCATTTGTACGGAGTACTTACTTCTTGCCTTTTCTCACGTGCTCTCACTGGCGGATCTTGACTGCATTGTAAGTAAAATGAACAGTACAGTTTTCATCGGCACCCACCGCCTCTCACTCTCAAGCCCCAACTCCAAACTCTCGCTCCGAAGACTTGATGGGGAAAGGAGGGCCGCCCACGCAACGAGGCGGGCGCCTCTTCCTGGCTTCCTCCGCTACCGCTCAGAGGGCGCCGAGAGAGGAAGGGCTGCGGTAGGCCACGAACGAGGGACAAAGTGGATCTCCACACTATAAAGGACTAAAAAGCCGCGGTCGAACAGATAGGACGTCTATTTTTAAAATTTTTATTGAAACACACCACAAATGCAGTACAAAAATCTCTCTAAAGAACACTTCGAAGTAGAACTCTAAAAAAAAACGGAAAAAAGAGAAAAAGAAGAAGAGAAAAATGAAAAGTTTGCAATAATATTACAAGGTGAAGAGGTTACAGAACCACGAAGACGCGGTTATTACAAAAAAGAAAAAATGCAATGAGCGAAGCCGCTCATTATAGGCGGCGCCTCATCTTTTCGTTGGGTGCAGGTTCATCCTGACAGCCCGTGCTGCTATGTTTTCCACCATACCGCCACCCTTCGGCAAAATTTACTCTCTCCTATCTTCTGGTGCTGCTGCTGCTGCCGCTCTGCTGCTGCTGCATGTCACTACCTTCTTGAACTCTCTCTGTTCCAGTCTCTCCACAAAACTTTACACTTCAACCTGTAAGCAGAAAGCGTTGCCACAACGCTCTACAGGCAAAAAAAAAAAAAAAGAACGCTGCTCAGTTCACACATCTCCTTGACCTCGTCCGCCGAGGCGCTCAATGCCGCTCACTTGAGGCCCACATCCGGGGGAGATGGTAGGAGAAGGTGCTGAGCGCAGATGCTCATAATGAATGGCGTCGCATGTTCTGGTTCATGGGCGCAGGTTCATCCTGGCAACCCTTGTTGATGTCCATGTCCAGGTAAACGTCCCCACTTCTGCAACAGTGTGCCCCCTTATCCCTCTCCTCCGCTTCGTCTTGCTGCTTGCAAATGTGTGCCTTGTCATCGGCTGTTCTGATGTCGTATGTCTCTCTCTGCATCCTGTCCCAGTGACGTACAAGGCAAAAAAAAAAAAAAGAATTACATGCGGACAATGTCAGCACAAAATAAGGCGAAGAAGCACCTCACTTTTCGGTCCGTGCCGCTGTCCGAACCACACACACGTACACACACACGTACACACTCGCACCACAAGGCAACTGTCTGTTGTGATAACTATAGTCAGAAAGTTCAGCCGTCACACGCAGTCGCCACAAAAGAAAAAAAAAATGCTGCTCTGATACTTGCATGTGTTGAGAGCGTCCGCCGGGGTGTTTATATAAAGACGCCCTAGCGGTGCCGTGGAAGAGGCCGCAGCTGCCGCCGTGGCAGCAGCAGAACGGCGGAGATGTGTCCTCGCCGCCTTGAAATCGCTTGTTGGACGCGAGTCTGCAGTCCTACCGCAGAGAAGTTGTCGTTCTCGGTTTCCTCACACAGACGTCGCTTGTTCACGGAGCTCCATGTATCGTATCCGGTGGCACAGGGCTTTCAGAGTGGACAAAAGGGCTCTGGAGGCATACCCAAAAACGTCGTCTGGGCACTGCATGTCCACCGCCTTGCCCGATACGCGGAGAATTCGAAGTAGCGTACTTGCTTGGCTTTGCACTTGGGCTGCGAAGCTGGCGGGGATGCTCAGGCATGGCGGAATGAAGTCGACCAGCACTACGATGGTCCTGGACAGATCCTCGCAGCCCTGTGTCGCCGCGTCTGGCTCTGCGACGCCTCTGCTTGCGACGCCGGCGAGCCCAGACGTACGGCTCCGCCATGACGCCGCACCGAACGACGCCTACAGCAGCAGATGAGTACAGACGCTCTACCACCCCGGCTTGGAGTGCCGCGTCAGCTTCCGGGGCTGCGATGGTTCGGCGCCGCGCGTGGCACCCTTCTTCTTCTTCTTCACCATAAGAAAATGGCACATACCCACGCGGGGGGATTGGCCAAGGTGCGGTGGTGAATGCCAAGGAGGTATGAGTGCGGGAAAAAAGCTAAGTAAAATAGTAGAATGTTTGAAATCAGAAAATATGTATGAATTGTTAGAAATGTTAATAATAAGCAAATTAGATACATCAGGAAACAAACTAAAATACGCTTTTGGACATTCAGTGGAATTTTATATGGATTTAACAGGGTAAGCGCCCAGTTGCAATGATGTAATCATGAAGGTAGCCGCAAATAGTGCTTAACGAAAATCCCGTGGCGCTCGCACCAAACGAGAGCAGAACTGGTAAAGACAAAGGGAGTCCTAACCTCGAAAGAGGGTCTTCCAAATACTGTTTTCTCTGAAAAGCGAACCGCCGGCAAGAGAGGAGATAATGGTCAATTGATTCAACTTCTCCGCATGTGTTACAAAGGTTACTCGTAGCGAACCCGCATCTGCATAAGTACAAGTTGAGGTGGGGGATTCTGCATCGCAGAAGCGTCATGGACACCTCACACCGCCTTGTCTTACATGATCGAACATTCCATGGGAACTTTAAATGTTGAAAGTCCACGGTATTCAGCAACGGATCACCCAAGCTGGCTGAGATATGTTGTTCAGCAACTTCGTCGTTTCTTCGCTGCCTCTGACGACGAAAATTGAAAACGGCTCTCATGGGCCTTCTGCGGCACACCTCGTCGATGAGCGCTTTATTATCTATCCTTTTAGCAGATGCTGAAGTTTTTGGGGGAACAGCAGTATTCTGGTGGAGCAGCTAAAATGCCCTTTTTTGAATATATCGTTTCTTCTTCGCATTTTGGAGATAACAGCGCCGCGCAGCGATAAAAATTAGAGCCACACATGTATGCGGTCTGGACTCGTTTGATCTTAATTTTTCGCATGCGGTTTTTGCCTGTGGTCGGTTTCCACGTCTGCGGCACGACGAGTGACATATATGGGCACTCTTAATGCATAGCAATTAACAGTAAGGGTGTCCGAATAGTACTTTTGGTAAACCGAATTGAATACGAATAGTGTAGCTTTGCTATCGAATCGAACACGAATACTTTAGCTGAAAACGGAATCGAATACGGATCTAATATTTTTACAAATATTCGCTGGCTGTGCAAATATTCGATGTACAGTCGTGTGCAAAAAATATTAGCACAGATCTCTGACGATCAGAATTTGGATATCTCACCACGCGGCGCTGCGGTTCGCAGACCTGCCAATCGGGCTGTTTCCATGTTTGCAGCCAAGGGGGGACGGCAGGAAGTAAGCTTTATCAAGCGTGCACCGCCCGAGCGCCGAAGTGCCGACGCTACGTGACTGCGCATGTGGCATTTATTTTGGCTCGGTTATCATGAGCAAAGATGACTTCTTTTATGCGAAGCATACTAGCCGCACAACCGAGCTCTTCCTTGCTGCGCCGCGCGCGGCCGCGTACCACTTGACCTACATCGGCGCACCACGTGATATGACGTCACAACAGCTGTGAAAGCTGGGACTCAGCTCGTGCGCTCGCTTGCGGACGCGCAGCCTCCACCGGCGGCCTAACTCCCGCTCCTTCCGCTAGGGGCGCTGACGTCACAACAGCTGTGAAAGCTGGGCTCACCTCGTGCGCTCGCTTGCGGACGCGCAGCCTCCGCCGGCGGTATGCTTCGCATCCTAGGCTTAACCATAAGCTATTTATTACTGTTTTTTTATGTCCGCGATAATTTGTCAAAAGGAACTCGCGGGAACAATAGATGATAGCGCTGCTTTTAGCCAGTAATTTTGCTGGTCCGTGACAGTCCGCTCAACCCCCCTAATACTGTAGAATGGGAACGGCCCGGCACTCTCGTTATCAGCCTCTTCGCCACCCGCAGCGCCACGCGTTCCCATTCCTGCGCTCCAATGTTCCGTCATGTGTGGTAATCTTTTTTACTCGCGACTGTACAGTCGTGAGAAACAGCGAAGCGCTGCTTTCGTTGTTCTAGCTGTAACGGTTAAAAGACGCAACACTGCTTTCCATTTGGGGGGACGCAATACAAAGTGAGACTGTTAAGTTCATCATTGCCATGTTATCTGCATATGAAGTGTACCTTTTGCTGTTGATAATGGAAGATGATAAACTAGCTCCATATCTCATTGCATGAGACGGCCGAGAGCTATACGTATAAGGCATGCCCTCCAAGGTCAAGCATGAAGGCGGGGTTTGCTTAAACTACCTGGGCGTTGCAGCGTCGTCCAATCTCTGGGGCCGTGTATGAGGATTATGAACACCGCCAATAGAATGGGCGGCACCGCAGCGCTGAACAAATGTTCACTTAAGCTGAATCCTCCAGCCCGGCATACCGATCGCGGCAGCATGATACGCAGCGTGGATATACAGGGTGTGAAAGGGATGTCTAAGTAGTTTTAATAAATACGCTCTCGGAGGTAAAATTGTTTTTCTTGCGCGAAGGGATCAGGGGCCGTAGCGGGCGCTATAAAACTGGTTCCAAGTGCTATTTAGAGGAATAGTTTTATTGTTTATGGGGGTTTAACGTCTCAAAGCGACTGGGGCTTTGAGGAACGTCGTAGTGAAGGGCTCCGGAAATTTCTACCACCTGGGGTTCTTAACAAGCGCTGACATCATTAACTAAAATGTGTTCATTAACTATTTTTTATGCGTTTGTTTGTAATTAGGAAATTGTGGAGGATCATCAGTCAACCCGATATCCGTCGTTACATTTACGAAAATGCCATTGCGTGCAGAGCTATAGCGCGCTGAATCCCCGCTCTCCAGACGCGCGCAACGGACTCCGTGCGGCCTCTGAGCGCCGCAAAGTCACGCCCACGTGTTGACGTCACTCAAAGCTGGAGACGTCACATACACGCCGTGCTTTATCTGCAGCTCGAACGGAAAGTGGCTCGCCGTGGCCGCCGTCTGCGTGCAGCCTTCTCGTCCGCCAAATATGACTTGTCATTACTCGAGCCCAGCGCGCGCCGCCGTGACTTCCGGAAAAGCATTTGTTGGGCGAGTTGGTGTTTTCGATGATCCATAACTACAGCGCAAACGACAGGACAGAGATGAAGAAGGGACTCCACAAAGCGCTGTGTGGTGTCCCTTCTTCATCTCAGTCCTGTCGTTTGCGCTGTAGTTATGGGTGACTTCCGGAAAAATAAAAGTGATAAATGCGTTGTCTAGAAACCGCAATATCAAATTCTTCTGGAGCGTATTAGCATCGCCTGTTTTATCCTTTCCGCTCTCAACGTGGTTGCAGCCGCGTATGGCCAGTTTTCCATGTCTGAGAGAGTCGACGTGGCTATTGCGTATACGTGAACGCGGATGGAAACGACACTTTAGCCGCACGACTGTATGTAGTACACTGCACGACAGCCCGGTCGTCGGGCACCATCACTTCCTTTGTTCAAAACGGTGATCAACAGTTTTCGCACCACCGGAGCAGTGCATCTTCAAAGTGGTAGACGGCACCATGTCCTGAGCGAAGATTTTGATATTGGCGTCTTTGCCTACGTTAACCGGAAGCCAGAGGCGAGCCTGAGAGAAGTCGCTGATGGATGTCAAAGCAATGTCGGTCCAGTTTGGAGAGTGTTGTCTAAACATCAGTGATACCCGTATCACCTACCTCTACATCAGGAACTCTCGGACAGCGACTTCCAGCGGAGCCTGGCCTTCTGCAACTGGTGCATCATCCAGTGTGACCAAGATGAAACTTTTTCTAAATATTGTGCTTTGGACCGACGAGGAGCACTTCGAAAGAGATGCGGGAGTTAACACACACTACTGCATGGTCAGTAGGAAACCCACACTGGCTGCGAGAACACAGGCACCAGTGGCAGTTTTCAATAAATGTGTGGTAGGAAATTTTTCACGGCCGCATCTTTGGGCCATACTTTGTTAAAGGAAATATGACAGGCAAGCGTTACACAGACTGCATTCTAAAGGATGTGATTGCGGACTTCGTATCGGAACTTCCTCTCAGCTTTGTGCGTTCGATGTGGAACGAACACGATGGAGCGCCACCACATGCGTATGCTGTGCGTTTTCTTGACGTGAACTTCCCTTCGCAATGGATTGGCCGTGGCGCACCCATTCCATAGACACCGAGGTCACCAGATTAGACCCCACTGGACTTTTTTCTCTGGGGCCATGTAAAAAGCGAAGTGTATCAAACAGCTCCAACAAGCCTCCAGGATCTCAAGGGTAGGATCACCGCAGCGCTGGCTAACGTCCCAGAGGACATGATTGTGCGTCCTGTGCGTTCAGTAAAAGACCGCGCGCAGTTATGTTTTGCCATGCAAGGCCACCATTTTGAGCATTTGCTCTGAGCCCCTCAGCGTTCCTGCAGAAATAAATGTTTCATTACTGCGGCCGAAGTGTATGTTTGGCTGTGTTTTGCGAAATCGATACCTAAATTCCGGAGCGCAGAAACTGTAAAAATCTTTCCAAAAGCGACCTCGGCGGTATCACAAAGCAAAATTATTTCGCAACGGGCAATGCGTATACGGGATCCCAGGTCGCGGCCGCACTCAGTGCTCGTGATGACAAGTCACATTTGGGAGGGTGAGGAGGCTCCAGCGGATGATGAACACCACGCCGCCAGCCGCTGTTCGGGCCGAAGATCAAGCGTGGCGTGCGTGTGACGTATCCAGCTGTGAGTGACGTCATCATGGGGGCGTGACCTTGCGGCGCTCAGCTGCCGCACGGAGCCTGTTGCACGCGCCTGCACAGCGGAGATTCTGAGCGCTGTAGTTCCGCACCAAATACATTTCCATAAATCTAACGACGGATGATCGTCTACAATTTCCTAATCACAGACACCTAACTCCAATCACTAAAAAGTTAATGAACAATTTTTATGCTATAATTATTCCCCGAAATAGCATTTGGAACCCGTCCCGACAGATTCGGCGCGAACACGGTGATTACCATGGCCGACACTTCCTCCTGGCTATAAAAATCTAATCCACAAAATTTTCCCTGTGGTTATGCCAACTATTTTCGATCACCATAGAAAATCAATGGCATGTACCGAACATTCGAAATTCCCGCGATAGTTTTGAGTGTTTTGGTTTGGTTTTGTGGGGTTTAACGTCCCAAAGCGACTAAGGCTATGAGAGACGCCGTAGTGAAGGGCTCCGGAAATTTCGACCACCTGGAGTTCTTTAACGTGCACTGACATCGCACAGTACACGGGCCTCTAGAATTTCTCCTCCAAAGAAATTCTAGCCGCCGCGGCTGGGATCGAACCCGCGTCTTTTGGGTCAGCAGCCGAGCACCATAGCCACTGAGCCATCGCGGCGGCGGTCATAGTTTTGAGTGTTTAGTTCCCCGCAGCAGGTCGAGGCAGCCGCGCAAACTAGAAGCATTTGTCCTGATTTCCTGGACTTGATTCTAGTTTGCGTATCCACGATACCCCTCCACCGCACACACACGCACGCGCTGGCCGATGTGCGAAGTTTGCGGCCCGATCTGAGCCATCAAGTAGCCAGCGGGTGTAAAGTCAAACAAAAGAGCAAAAACGCGTAAATACTTAGAGCGTTTTCTTGGCGTTATCAAAAACGTTTCCTCCTTCCATAGAAGAGCGACCCCAAAGCGGTGCAGAGCTTGGGGCCGCGCGCACCGCTGCACGCCCGTGTCGAGTGGTCGACGCTGCAGAGGCGGCGAGAGCCCCGCAGTGACAGAACCGCCGCGGGCTGCGAGTAGGCCGCGCTGTCTGATCGCCGTCGCACGCGCCGATCCTTCGATAACAGCCTCTTGATCACGAATGCTTAATTGCGGGCCGACCTCTCCGAGCACGCGCGGGCTGCTTCCACACATGGCCGCCCGTAATAAGTCTCGCTGATCACCAACACTAACACTGTGCTATTAATTTTAAAAGCTATCTACTCTTCCAACTTGGAGCAGTGCGGTTCTGCAGGGCCGCTTGCGTGGGCCTACCGAGCCGAAATTGAATGTACGGCTACAAAGTGACGACGGATGAAAACGATACCGCGGCAGCGCCACGGGTATTCCGCGAACATCGTATTTATTTGCCCCGCGTGCCGCCGCAGTGGCTCAGCGGTTATGGTGCTCGGCTGCTGACCCGAAAGACGCGGGTTCGATCCCGGCCGCGGCGGCTGGAATTTCTTTGGAGGAGAAATTCTAGAGGCCCGTGTACTGTGCGATGTCAGTGCGCGTTAAAGAACCCCAGGTGGTCGAAATTTCCGGAGCCCTTCACTACGGCGTCTCTCATAGCCTCAGTCACTTTGGGACGTTGAACCCCATAAACCAAACCTATTTGTCCCGCGACGCAGCCTCAGCCTGCAAGCATCCCGGCGCCGTCGAGGCGATTCTCCGCGGCTTGCAAGACGTGGCCACTTTCGAAACTTTTAAATGCTGACACAATCGGAGCGTGCCCGCTCCCGTCGTTATGCGGTCTGCACTGATATCTGCAGCGTTGTAGTTATTGCAAGGAATGACATGATTACTTACTTAAGGCAACAGCGGTGACGCGTTTGATTTGTCTAAATGAAGCCCTGTCCCAAGGAAAGGAAGATAAAGTCGGGAGAAGTGTTACGTGGAAAAAAATAGGAGGAAAACATGAAAATAAATGAAATGCATGCTTTGTGACAAGCTTGGACGTCATACGCTAGCAGATCGCTCGTCTGATATACATGGTGTTACAGGGAAGGCTAAGTAATTTTTAAAAATAGGCTTTCGGAAGGAAAATTGTTGTTCTTGCGAGGAGTGATCAGGGGACATAGCGGGCGCTACAAAACAGATTCCAAATGCTATTTGGAGAAAAATTAACTAAAATTTCTAACTTTTTAGTGATTGCAGTTAGGTGTCTGTTTGTAATTAGGAGAATGTAGACGATCATGAGACAACCCGATATCCGTCGTTAGATTTATGAAAATATAATTCCGCGCGGAACTACAGCGCTCAGAATCTCCACTCTCAAGGCGCGCGCCACGGGCTCCGTGCGGCAGCTGAGCGCCGCAGTGTCACGCCCCCGTGTTGACGTCACTCACAGTAGAACACATAGCAGGCACGCCGCGCTTTAAGCCCAGACAGCGGCTAGCGGCGTCGTGTTCATCATCCGCTGGAGCCTCCTCGCCCTCCCAAATGTGACTTGCAATCACGAGCGCCGAGTGCGGCCGCGACCTGGGATCCCGCGAATTCATCCCGCGCGTGCTACCTGTACTTACATATGCTAATAGGTAAATAGATTTATTACAGTGTTCCTCTCCCCCTGTCCTTTCTAACTGCCACCTCACCTCTTTCATTTCATTTCTACACCCTGCCTCCTATCCTTTATTTCCGCTGCCCCAGCTCAGGTGCTTCCCGTAGCGACGGCGGCTGCCGGGGCTAGCGAAAATCTCTTTCCTTCCATTTACCATGTTTATTGAACCACTTACTACTACTACTACTACTTGCCCGTTGCGAAGTAGTTTTTTTTTGTGTGTGTGATACCGCCGAGGTCGCTTTTGAAAAGCTTGTTACGGCTTCTGCGCTTCGGAATGCAGCCAAGCATACACAGCGGTCACAGTCATGAAACATTTATTTCTCTAGTAACCTTCAGGGGCTCAGAGCAAATGCTCAAAATGGTGTCCTTGCATGCCAGTAAATAACCACGTGCGGTCTTTTACTGAAAGAACAGAATGCACAATCATGTCCTGTGGGACGTTGCCCAGTGCTGCGGTGATCCTGCCCTTGAGATCCTGGAGGCTTGTTGGAGCTGTTTGATACACTTTGCTTTTTACATGCCCCCAAAGAAAAAAGTCCAATGGTGTCGTAAGTGGCCAAGGAATGGGCCCGCCGCACCTAATCCATTGCGAAGGAAAGTTCACGTCAAGAAAACGCACAGCACACGAACGTGGTGGCGCTCCATCGTGTTGGTACCACATCGAACGCACAACTCCGAGTGTAAGTTGCGATGCGAAGTCTGCAACCACATCCTCTAGAATGGAGTCTGTGTAATGCTTTGCTGTCATGTTTTCTTCAACAAAGTATGGCCCAAAGATGCGGCCGCGAAAAATTCCACACCAAACATTTACTGAAAACTGCCACTGATGCCTGTGTTCTCGCAGCCAGTGTGGGTTTCCTATTGACCACGCAGTAGTGTGTGTTAACTCCCTCATCTCTTTCGAAGTGCTCCTCTTCGGTCCAAAGCACAATGTTTAGAAAAATTTCATCTTTGTCACACTGGATGATGCACCAGTTGCAGAAGGCCAGGCTCCGCTGGAAGTCGCTGTCCGAGAGTTCCTGATGTAGAGGTAGGTGATACGGGTATCACTGATGTTTAGACAACACTCTCCAAACTGGACCGACATTGCTTTGACATGCATCAGCGACTTCTCTCACGCTCGCCTGTGGCTTCCGGTTAACGTAGGCAAAGACGCCAATATCAAAATCTTCGCTCAGGACATGGTGCCGTCTACCACTTTGAGGATGCACCGCTCCGGTGGTGCGAAAACGGTTGATCACCGTTTTGAACAAAGGAAGTGATGGTGCCCGACGACCGGGGTGTCGTGCAGTGTACTACATACAGTCGTGCGGCTAAAGTTTCGTTTCCATCCGCGTTCACGTATACGCAATAGCCACGTCGACTCTCTCAGACATGGAAAAATGGCCATATGCAGCTGAAACCACGTTGAATGCCGGACAGGATAAAACAGGCGATGCTAATGCGCTCCAGAAGAATTTGATATTGCGGTTTCTAGAATATATGCATTTCTATTTCTCACTTTTATTTTTGTGGAAGTCACGGCCGCGTGCGCTGGGCTGGGTAATGACAAGTCACATTTGGCGGGCGAGAAGGCTGCACGCAGACGGCGGCCACGGGAAGCCACTTTCCGTTCGAGCCGTAGAGAAAGCGTGTCGTTTGCGTGACGTGTCCAGCTGTGAGTGACGTCAATACGGGGGCGTGACTCTGCGGCGCACAGCGGCCGCACAGAGGCCGTTGCGCGCGCGTGGAGAGCGGAGATTCTGAACGCTGTTGTTCCGCGCAATTGCATATTCGTAAATCTAACGACGGATATCGGGTTGACATGATCCAGTACAGTTTCCTAATTACAAACAGCCACCTAACTGCAATAACTGAAGAGTATATAATTAACAAATGTTAGTTAATTATTCCCCTAAATAGCACTTGGAACCCGTTTTATAGCGCCCGCTACGGCCCCTGATCCCTTCACGCAAGAGAAACAATTTTACCATCGAGAGCCCATTTTTTAAAAATTACTTGGCCTTCCCTGTAACACCCCGTATAACCTCGCTGCGTATCACGCTGCCGCGATCGGTATACCGGGCTGTATGATACAGCTAAAGAGGACTTTAGTTCAGCGCCGTGGCGCGGCCCATTCGAGTGGCGGTGTTCATAATCCTCATTCATGGCCCCAGAGATTGGACGACCCGGCAGGGCCAAGACAGGTTCAGCAAACCCCGTCTTTATGCTTGATCTTGGAGGGCATGCCTCATACGTTTAGCTCTCGCCCGTCTCATGCAATGAGATATGGAGCTAGTTTATCATCTTCGATTATCTACAGCAAAATGTACTTTTCATATGTGCGCATAACATGGCAATGATAAACTTAATAGTCTCACTTTGTACTGCGTCGATCCCCCCAAATGGAAATCAGTATTGCGTCTTTTAACCGTTACATCTAGAACAACGAAAGCAGCGCTTCGCTGTTTCTCACGACTGTTCATCGAATATTTGCACAGGCAGCGAATATTTGTAAAATTATTAGATCCGTATTCGATTCGGTTTTGAGCTATAGTATTCGTGTTCGATGCGATGGCAAAGCTACAGTATTCGTATTCGATTCGGTATACAAAAAGTACTATTCGCACACCCTTACTGTTAATTGTTATGTAGCAAGAATGCCCATATATGTCATTCGTCCTGCCACTGCCGTGGAAACCGATTACAGGCGAAAACCGCATGCGAAAAATAAGATTAAACGAGTACAGAGTGTACACATGTTGGCTCCAATTTTTATCGTTGCGCGGCGCTGTTATCTCCCAAATGCGAAGAAGAAATTATATTTTCAGAAAAGGACGTTTTAGGCGCTCCAACAGAATAATGTTGCGCCCGCAAAACTTCAGCACCTACTAAAAGGATAAGAAAGCGCTCATCGACGAGGTGTACCACAGAAGGCCCATCAGAGCCGTTTTCAGGTCTTCTTCGTCAGAGGCAGCGAAGCGACGACGAGGATGCTGAACTAGGATGCCACGCGCGGCGCCGAACCATCGCAGCCCCGGAAGCTGACGCGGCACTCCAAGCCGGGGTGGTACAGCGTCTGCTCTCGTCTGCTGCTGCAGCCGTCGTTCGGTGCGGTGCAATGGCGGAGCCATACGTCTGGGCTCGCCGGCGCCGCAAGCAGAGGCACAGCCAGACGCGGAGACACAGGGCTGTGAGGATCGGTCCAGGACCATCGCGGTGCCGGGCGTCTTCATTCTGGCATGCGTGAGCGTCCCCGCCAGCTTCACAGCCCAAGTGGAACGCCGAGCAAGTACGCTACTTGGAATTCTCCGCGTATTGGGCAAGGCGGCGTACCTGCAGTGCACCGACGACGTTTTCGGGTATGCCTCCAGAGCCCTTTTGTCCACTCTGAAAGCCCTGTGTTACCTGATACGAGGCTAGGATTGATACATGGAGCTCCGTCCACAAGCGACGTCTGTATGGAGAAAACCGAGAACGATGACTTCTCTGCGGTAAGACAGCAGACTCGCGTCCAACAAGCGAATTCAAGGCGACGAGGACACGTCTCCGCCGTTGTGCTGCTGCCACTGCGGCAGTTGCGGCTTCATCCACGGCGCCGCTAGCGCGTCTTTATGTAAACGCCCCGGCGGACGCTTTCAACGCATGCTGGGACCGGAGCAGCATTTTTTTTTCTTTTGTAGCGACTGCGTGTGACGGCGGAACTTTCTGCCTATAGTTATCTCAACAGACAGTTGCCTTGTGGTGTGTGTGTGCGTGTGCGTGTGTGTGTGTGTGTGGTTCGGACTGCGGCATGGACCGAAAACTGAGGTGCTTCCTCGCCTTATTTTGTACTGACATTGTCGGTATTTCTTTTTTTTTTGCCTTGCACGTCACTGGGACAGGATGCAGAGAGAGACATACGACATCAAAAACAGCCGATGACAAGGCACACATTTGCAAGCAGCAAGACGAAGCGGAGGAGAGGGATAAGGGGGCACACTGTTGCACAAGTGGGGACGTTTACCTGGAGATGGACATCAACAAGGGTTGCCAGGATGAACCTGCGCCCATGAACCAGAACAAGCGGTGCCATTCAATATGAGTGTCGGCGCTCAGTACCTTCTCCTATACCATCTCCCCCGCATATGGGCCTCAAGAGAGCGGCATTAAGCGCCTCGGCGGATGAGGTCAAGGAGATGTGTGAACTGAGCAGCGTTTTTCTTTCCTGGAGAGCGTTGTGGCAGCTCTTTCTACCAACAGGTTGAAGAGGAAAGATTTGTGGAGAGAGTGGAACAGAGAGAGTTGAAGAAGGTAGAGACAGGCAGCAGCAGAGCAGCAGCGGCAGCAGCAGCAGAAGATACGAGAGAGCAGATTTTGCCGAAGGGTGGGGGTATGGAGGGAGACATAACACGGGCTGTCAGGATGAACCTGCACCCAACGTAAAGATGAGGCGCCACTTATAACGAGCGTCTTCGCTCATTGCCTTTTTTTTCTTTTTGTGTTAACCGCGTCTTCGTGGTTTTGTAACCTATTTACTTTGTAACATTATTGCAAACTTTTCACTTTTTTCTCTTTTTCTTTTTTTTACTTTTTTACTTTTGTTCTTAGAGTTTCACTTGGATGTGTTCTTTTGAGAGACCTTTGTACTGCATTTGTGTTGTGCTTCATTAAAAATTAAAAAAAAAAACACCCTGCCTCTTCGACCGGAACGGACCCACTTTGCTCCTCTCTCGCCCGAGGCTTCTCACCCTCTCTCGCTCGTGGCCCACCGCGGCCCTTCCCCTCTCGGCGCCCTCTGAGCTGCATCGGAGGAAGCCAGGAAGAGGCGCCTAGCCTCGTCGCGTGGGCGACCCTCCTTTACCCGTCGAATGTTCGGCGTCCGCGCGGGGTCTGCACAGAGAGAGAGCTTGGGGTTTGGTCTTGGGACAGCGATGATGGGCGGAGAGGAAGCGACAACTCCTGCCCCACAGGTGACACTAGCCTACCTCGTGCCCACTGCTGTGGCCTGCTACCTACACACGACCGAGGAAGGCCGTCATATACACAATTGGGATTTACTAATAAACGGTACCCAATAAACCTGCGTTCTATTGCTAGGTGTGTCGTTCTTTGCGGCCACAGCTGTAGTTTAGCTAGCGAAGTGGTGTTGGCTGTGAATACAAGGTCCCAGCCATGCTAGAAACCCCACAGTAGCTACGTCCATTAATGTACGGATGTTTGCGTTTCCCTCTTGAAAGATGTTAGGTCCCTAGCCTGAGAGATACGTCACAGGGGGTAGTTAGAGAATAAGAAACCTCTGTCCGCTCGCTCTCTCTGCATGCGGCACCTAGAGAACAACAGCTGTCTTGCAGCAGAATGTGTTGAGTCCGATGTGACCGCACAAAAGGTGATGTCAAATGGTTCTTTGACATCACTTTATGTAGACCAAAATACATTGCATCGTGGTGGCCTTTGGTCAAGTTGCTTATACGCCATTAAAAATTGATAACCACCAAGCTGCAGTGCAATTTCCTGCGCATTCGCTGTGCAGGAGCACATTCACTGCGGCGTGTTAGCTTCCACTATGCTTAGGTGCATCACAGGCATAGCGCCACGCTGTCGTTTTTTTTTTTTTTATTGACATGGACATGAAACCAGATATGTTTTCTGCGGTGATGTCCAAGATTTTTCTTTTATTTCTGCACCTTCTATGTGCACCGTGCGCTATGCCAGCAGCATTGCAGTCGAGCTCGGATATATCGAACTCGAAGGGGATTCCGAAATAGTTTAGTATATCGACGATTCGGTATATGGAAAGTGAAAATACGTAAGCTTGTCTGCAATCTAGCGTGGCTTTGTGGCAGAGCATCCGCCTCGCATTCGAGAGGATCTAGATTTGATCTCCAGCGCCGCCGGGTTCCCACCGGTTTTCCAATGGGTACAAGATTTCCCCAAGCCTAGTTCTCGGCTTTTTTGGGGTGAGATGATTGGGAAATGGGTCTTCGACCAAACCGTTGCGTTGACGGGCCAGTCAATATATACACGACAGCACTCGCAGCACGAGAACCGCCGAAAGCCAAGTGCGTAACTGGAAAAAAGCACTGTTGTTGTAGTTAGTCATAAGAACAACTGAATGAAACATTTTTAAATAAAACTGAAATGACTTTCCTGGCGTATGTGCCTTTGAGTTCGAACCTGTGATAGACGCTGTTCCTGTCTAGGTATTCTGCAGCGAGAATTTTCACGTAAACCCGAAATGAAACTTATTTTACGAAAAACGAAACCATGGAAAGCAGCTCGTATTTATGTCAACTCATTTGCAGCTAAGTCGTCCCTTTTATCTGATTTACTTCAAGTGTCATCAGAAAAGATGAAAACAGAGAAGTCATTTTCTTCAGATGCTGTTTCGCTTGCCGTCTCACGTGACAATGACCTGTTTCATACCACTCCGTTCTACACGCTCTTCGCGGACTGCTAACGAAATCGTCGAAAATTTTTCTCCATACTTCTTGACGCATTTGAGACGGCTGACAGCCGCGTACGGCGCTCCTGAGTAGATTCGGGTCTAAATTTGCAGGTACATAGCGGTCCACTTGTTCAGGCGACTTTGCATGCAGATGTCGAAAGGCAACTGCTGCATCGAGAGTTCCCTGTACATCTCTGAATCAGCAACGAGAGAAACGCGGTACATCCATGCGCAATCATTTGAAAGAAAGTTATTTGAACACTGGGTGTTCCAGGTGCTCGTTTTTCCGATAGCACTTATAGAGTGGAATAGCTTGCCCACATAGTTTAGCATTAGACAACTTCTTGCCAATATATGACACGACCGGAATGCAAAGCGATGGTATTAAACCATTATTTCTACCCGACTAGCGCTCACTTTTATCTCCGTGCAGGGGTGTAATAATCAGGTGTAGGTTGTTCCTGTTATGCACTATTGTTACTCCACTGACGCACCCTTGATCTCATTTTATACAGCAACCAGAGAACACTGCATGCTCATACATCTGCACTTCCCTAAACACCACCACTTTATTTGCATTGTCGTATTCTGAGACTATATGTGCCATTGCAGCAACAATCCGTATTCTGATTGGCAGTATATTTAAATCAATAAACAACATGAGTAACATGGTCGTTTGAAACTCATTAAGATCTATGGCGGTATGCTGCTGGCCGCCAGTTTAATATCTGGCCGCTGCGATCCCACTTTGATCAGCAAGATAAGAGAGATCTAGGCGAAGTTAAGAACTCAGGGAGGTCGAAATCAGCCCGCAGCCTTCTACTACGGCGTCCCCCATAACCTGCGGTGCTTACTCGGAAAATGAAAGCTATACTTGAAGCAAAGATGAAAGCGGAAAGGCTAGGTAAACAATTTCAGTGGGCTAGCATTTACCGTGGCCGTTCCCCGCCCTTAGCCGTTGTGTGCTTTTCTGCCGTTGTGTGCTTGTCCAACTTGGCGCCTAACTCTACTAGTTTCAAAGTTAATTATTAAAAATTAGTTTAACAGCTTACTACTTAAGACCTCGCCGGTAGAGATACCTGCCCCGGTATCTGTACCGGGGCAGGTTGTGATTACGTCACAAGGTTACGCGACCTTTTCCGCTCACAACACCGCCGAGGACGACAGCGACAACGCTAACGACGCCGGATTTTTAGCAGAACGGGAGTCGTGACTGATATACATGCATGGAACGACGTAATAAACATTGTTTTATGTAACTGCTCACTTAATATATCCCGTGCAAACATACACAACAGCCGTCGCGGTGGCTCAGTTTTTATGGTGCTGGACTACTGACCCGAAAGACGTGAATTTGATCCCGGCAGCGGGAGCTGCATTTTGTTGGAGGAGAAATGCTATAGAGGCCCGTGTACTGTGCGATGTCAGTGCAAGTCAAAGAACCCCAGGTGGCCAAAATAATCCGGAGCCCTCCACTACGGCGTCTCTCATAGCCTTAGTCGCTTTGGGAAGTTAAACCCCATAAAACCAAAACCAAACCAAACACGCACAACATGCAGAATGCTCTTGATGTACCACTTTAATCACACAGCAATTTTATGAATAACGCAACATAGCCACGACAAGCAATGCAGAACAATGGCCACACAGCGTTAGCGCACTTAATTCGCATTTGGCCTAACTACGCAATGACCATAACACAGACGGGGTAGGAGTCTTATAATTCTTATTAAGACATTTTTGCATACTAAGCCCTTATTTCCACTGTCTTTATAAGTAGTTGATTTGGGTGTCACCATTTGCCATCTCTTAATCCAGTGCACAAAAAAGTAACAAAAGGTCGCAGTAATCAGTCACTCCCATTATCCAGCGCACGACGAGCACAAAGCATCCAAGAATTGTATACATCTGTCGAGACAGCTCATTCTATTGCAAATCTGTTACCCCTCGCAATGCATAGTCAGTCAAAGTAATTCAAATTCCGTCTGTAGTGGTGTCTCTTTAAAAGGTCAAGGCGAATACACTTTACTTTCCCCAACTTAGGACTGCAACAGCGTGCCTACTCCGGGCCTGATTAGAGACTTCATCACCATCATCATCATCAGCCTGACTACGCCCACTGCAGGGCAAAGGCCTCTCCCATGTCTCTCCAATTAACCCTGTCATTTGCCAGTTGCCGCCACTGTATCCCCGCAAACTTCTTAATCTCATCCGCCCAGCTAACTTTCTGCCGCCCCCTGCTGCGCTTGCCTTGTCCTGGAATCCACTCCGTTGCCCTTAAGGACCAGCGATAATCTTGCCTTCGCATTAATGCCCTGCCCAAGCCCATTTCTCCCTCTTGATTTCGATTAGGATGTCATTAACTCACGTTTGTCACACCTACGGTGAAGCAAACTAAGGGGAAGCCGCACTCGCTCGAAAAGAACCGTTGTACGACAAGCTGCTCCAGAGATTAAAAAAAGAGAGGATATGTTCTCCCTGCACCCCAAAGCGCGAGGCAAATCCACTGCCATGGGCAGTGGCGAAGCCTCAGTCTGGCTGTCTAGTTGTTCGCTATGCAACAAGGTTGTGCAGGTGAGAGGGAAAGACCAGGCTTTTGCGAAATGCAATAAAAAAATACACTTAAGCCACGGAGCGTTGGCCAAAATAAAGATAACCTAATATAGCACTAAGCACTCAGTTTTTAAAAGTATTTTAGTAAAATACTGAATAAAATGACACTTTACTTTGCAAGGTAATCTACAGGTACAATCCGTTTTCCTGATCAATGAAGAAAGCCTAAAACGAGATTGCAACAAATCAACAGAAGACAAGGAACGTCCGTAGATGTCGCAGTTCACTTTAATGGGCATGCGTATGCGGCATACCAGCGGCCCTATATATGAATCAGCTTGTGCGTAAAGTCAGCTTCCGATTGGCAGGCTTTCATGTGCAATCCAGACATGAATAACATAAAGGTAGGCAAGGCGCCGACCAGTCACGAACCGAGCTCAAGTACGAGTACGACCAACGTAAAAGGGAACGCTTTGTTCGCATTCAAGAACGAAACTTATTTTTACTTCGACATGAATTCGAAAAAGGCGATTAGGGGAGCGTGCTACAGAGGAAAACTACTTTTGCCAAAAAAAGGATAAACTATGCTTCACGCTCCCAATTTTGTTCATACTGCTTCGGTGTTCATGCTACTTCGACCAGTATTTGGCCTAGATTACAGCACGCCTTCATCCCAGTCGCGGTGTGGAATCCGGCAGCGCGACCTAAACGAAGTGTGGTAACGTTGCGCGCAGCATGAATCTCGGAGGCAGCCCTGCGCATGCGCAGTGGTTCCGAGAACACAGTCTGCTCCCTGCCACGACCACTCATTCCCGGTCCGCTAAACCCTCACCAGTTTCCTTTTCGCTGCACTTGTCACTGCAGCTAGCGAAAACACCGCGAAAAAATTGACAGTGATTTAACTCTTCTAAACCTGTTAGACAGAGCGGACGCTCCATTACACTTGGCTACGCTTGGCTAGACGCTTGAAAAGCCTCGCAGGTGTTTCAGGCACACTGTCAGCCGCGTTCTCAACCATGGCGAAACTGCATGCAAGGGCCACGCCGAGTCACGTGCATATTCGCATGACCACATCTGGCGAAGCAGCGGTCAGTCCACCGCTGCGTGGCGTGGCGGCTGCAGCTGCGCGAGTCACGTGGTCTGACGTCACAGCCCCACCCCCGGCGCTCTTTTTTCTGAAGGTCCAACTGCAATACCCGATGACCTTGGCGAAACACGGCGTAGTGGAGCTCTCGCTCCAAAAGGTAACTTCATCCCCAAATACAGTAAAGGCGGATTCACATGATATATGAGGCCGCGGAGGAATCTGTGACGTACCGTCAAGTCAGCGGACCGTCCGCGAGCTGAAAGCTTTCACATAACGGATGAAAACAGCAGATCTCAAAGCTAAAAAGTGTCTGCTTTTTTCCGTCCACGTCGTCCGCAGACACTAGTTGCTCGGCCAGAACCCGTAACGTCATATGCCACGGGATGCGCAGTTCGTTCTTCTGCGATTTCGTCCGTTGTTTGAATCCACGTTAACGAACCCTTATAGGATCCATCTATCGGCGCTGTTCACACACTTGGCTTCAAATTGTGCTAACCTGCTTGCCGAGGTTTTAGTTTGCCGCGAGATATTTGAATTAGAGACACACACACCTTCTAATGTGAACAGATTTAAAACGCTGCCGTGAATGAGACGACAGGGAAATTATTTTTGGAAGGTATAACAAAAATATTCTTTCTTCTTGTTTGTGTGTTTTTCCGCCGTATGCCCAAATGAATGCATACCAATTAGATCAGCATTACCAGTTAACTCTACGTCCACATGCAGGGCAAAGTCCTCTCCCAGAGACTTACTGTTTAATCCGTCAAAATAAGTGTTCGCGCTTAAATGTCACTCTTTAACAGTTTGCTCCTGCTAATACCAGATGCAGAGCACACTCACAAAAAAGGAAAAAGTAATTTTAATCAAATTCCTTTTTTTCTTCCGCGCGGGGGGGGGGGGGGGAGGGAGTTGAAAGAAGCGCTCCTCTCAAAGTCTCCTTGCCAGAAAACGGGAACTTAACGGAGCTTTCTCGTGTGACAGCCTTCGCTTGGGCGACGTGAGCACCTGCGCGTGCATTCTTGAGGAGCGTAGCGCCGCGCAGCCGCACAGTGACCGGCCGCTCTAGCATGCGCAGGCGATCCAGTCAACTGACGTATGTCGAGAAGGCGGGGCTCGATGGCGGTCTAGAACCAAGTGCCAGTGACATCAACTGGGGAGTAAATGTATCACCAAAACTATCGGTTAGGGCGACACAAATAAGAGAAGAAAAAGCGGTTTAGCGGCGGTTTAGCACTGCTAAGCATGAACTATTTTGCGAAAGCACAGTTTGTTGCAGGTGGACAGCACCGCGATGTACCTGAAAGCACGATTGAGGTGTCCACTCACTCAGGGAGCCAGTTATGGGCGTCTTGGACTCTTTCATCGTCAACGCCAATTTATCCAATGTACGCTGGCGGCCTATGCTCCAGTGCCGCGTTTCTGCAGCATTGCTGTCAACGCCAGCGCGTGTTGTTCTATAGTGCCGTTTTCCTGCCACAACGTTGTCAGCGCACATCTCTCTGTCACTACCTCCACATAGCTCAAAGCGCGAATACTAGTTTTATAGTAGCATTAGGTGATGAAGGAGACGATGATCAATGCCCAGCGCGAAGGTGTGTTGCAGTTTAACATGTTCAGCTGCATCGATAGCATAGTGCTCTCTGTTCAGCGAAACTGATCTGTTCGCGCCGCCGCTCTTCGAATCCCAGTTCCGGATATTCATTTGATTTATTTTGATTTATTTCTTTCACTTGGCACTAACCCATAAGCATCGCAAGGTCTTGTGCGGTGTTCACCCATCGGGATATTGCTTTCGCACTAAATAATTTTTTGCATATTTGTGGTCTTTTTACCATTTAAATGGTTACTGGGCTTCAAAATGTTTTAGTTGTGTGCATTTGGTTGGAAAGTACAACGCTTTTTTATTTTAAAAAAAAACAGTACGTTCGCATTCCCTCACAGCAGCGGGTAGTGGTCCTCACCTTGACTGTTCTGCAGCTTGATTGCCGCTAGCTGCCGGCTATTGTCGGCCTTGGCCGGCGTATCTCGTCATCTCGTGACTTCATTGCGCGCGGCTTCTCGCGTTTTATCAGCGTTAATTTCAAGAGCTTGGTTACTTTTTGTCCTCGTGCTACGTTCGAGTATGATACGTGTGCGCTCTTGTTTTTAACGCGCCAGCGTTAAGGAGCTCGTGTCGCAAAAAAAAAAAAAAACAAACGGCGTCGCCGATGTCGTTGGCTGTGAGAGAAAAATCCACGAAAAATCCCCAGAGAAGCCCCCTAGGTCACGTGATCTTGTGACGTCATCACAGTCTGCCCCCCCTGATCCTGAGCAAACTGCCCACCGTGGCAGGCGGCAGTTAAATTAATGATTGATCGCTCGGGAAGGGCAACCTGGGTCGCAAAAGACCCACCGGTGGCAGCACCTGCCATACCAGGGATCTGTTAATATAAATATAGGGAATGACCATTTCTGCGTATGTTGTAAGATAAGATAGTAAGATAAGATAAGAATTTATTGTGTACAAATCGGTTACATAAGTTCAGTATACAGGCAAGGGTCCCAAAGTCAAGCGACTGTCACGGGACCCCCGGTAGATTAATACTAACTTGATTAAAAAAACAAGCAGCATCACAGACAGGTACAATTAGCAGTAATGACAATGGTATTTTAAATAAGTAACATTTATATAATGAGAATGAAATAGATTAGCAGTGCAAAAACAAACAGAGAAGCAAAACAAGAATAACAACCCACTATAATAACATTGTACAAAATACAGCGTTGTGAAAAGACATATAAAGAAACAATTGAGAATACAAGGATACAGTTCTCAAGAAACAAAAAACAAAGTAGAAATTTCTAGCAAATAATTAAGGACAAGACTTTTCTAAAGGGAATACAGTAATCAACACATTACGCTAACGCGCCATGCCGTTAGGGCGGATCTCAAGTGTCCCCTCCGATTTATTGCCATATCAGCCGCAGTTGTAGTCGTAAGGCTTTGACGCTGCTGCCTTCTGAAAGACCGCGTGCTTCGAGACGAATAGCGCACAGCACGCGAAGAACTGGTGCTACGTAGGAAAGCGTCAAAGTGAGAACCGCCCCGCTTGCATCACACTGCAACGGTAGGGTGTCACAATCGCTTTGGTACTGCGTGCCGTTGCCGCTGAGAGTTTATACCAGCCAGAAGGCTGTCTTATAATCTCTGTGTGGGAGATGTCAGATGTGACTTTCGGATGATCGCTTAGTAGTTTGTACGAAAGTTCATTTTCCGTAGTGAATTCTGTTAATTTCCTGGCACCTGCAAAGGGTCTGAATGATTGTGGTTTGTGCTGATTGTTCTGAGTAAAAAAGTGCATGAGAATTATTTTTGTTCGTGGGGAAGAAACGCTACTATCAACGTGCACTTGGCAGTGATTTGAAGGATATATACCTGTATAAATATTTTGGAACGCTTTGACAATGGATAAATCTATCGCCGTATCCTTTTCAAACAGTGAACCACTGCCTTGAATGTTTGTGCTACACACACGTTAGTGCGCACTGAAAATTGCAATTGGTAAGGATTTGTACACACTGAGTTTTGTAGATGTTATGTTGCTGGGACACTGCTCTTTTATATTGCTTTATTATTATAAATTAGAGAATATAGTGTTATATGTAACATATCATGCCCCTTAACAAAACCTCTCGTGTGCTCTTTCTTTCTGAGGGTTAGGTAGAGAGCAGTCTGTAATGAGGTCACTTGTTTTAATTAAATCTTTCTACTCAACGTGTGGTTGCTTGAACATTTCCTGCGACTGCAAGGTCACTATTCGCGTTTGCTTAATTTCCTGTGCCCCCCCCCCCCTTCCTCTCCCATTGTGTGAGCGCTTGTCTCTGCGTTTGACCAGGTCTGCCTGGGTTTTTATAGTATTAATGAAAATTTTTATCCTCCGTATGTTCTAAAAGGCAGCCGTAATTTCACTGGGAAAATGCAGACCTATTTACAGCGCTCTTATGCCATTTATGCACAGCAGGCAGCTAACTTGTTCTCTGCATATGCAACTTGTCTCGTGGGTTACGTCAGCCACTTCTGATTGCGTCACTACTTAGAGTCTGGGTTTGCGTTGTGGCTGTGAACGAATAAACGGACTTTTATTTTTAAAAATGCACTATTGTCTTTTTATATGAGTGAAACTCCATTAACACAATTCTGTCGCAAAGCATTGCCGGCAAACTTGGGCACAGAAGAACAGCTCCCAAACAAGAAGCTATAAATGTACCTAACTGTACCTCTCGGGCATGAAGACAAATAGTTGGCCCTGTTGGTACGTTAAAACGCTGCAATTCAGCGTGACATGCGAGTCGAGGGCGAAGGAGAAAGATAGGAGTCCTGAATACTGGAAAAATGTCCTTTGATGTGACACTTGTCGTGTCTTCTTTCTTCATCCCTGACTCGTGCGTCGCAAAGAACCTCGAGGCGTTCGAAGATTTATGTTTACCGCCAAAAAACACGTGATTATGACGTCACGGAAGTTTTTGTTTTTTAGTTATGACGTCATTGTTCAGTGCGCGCCTCACCCTTCGAAGACGGCGCTGGCTCCACACCATAAGCCGCCATGTTTTGAACGCATGGGCTATATGCAAGCAGCGCTGCCACTTTACATCGATCTTAGGCGATCGCGGTACATGGCTTCGGATCCCCTTATCGCGATGACATTTGAGAGAACTGTAACCGGACAAGGAGCTGAAATGCGGCAGTTGTCTGTGTGTCTCTATGCTCCACCGCACTGCACGTCTTCTTATGATTTGTTTTCACTCTTCCGCTTCTCACAGAGGCTATCCGAAGACGCGTGTCGAAGATTCACCCGTTCATGCAACTTGCGAAACAGAAGCTCGACAGGTTGGTGCCCCCAAAGGGCGATCAACGGCAGTTTATTCCGCCTATTCATGCGGGATAAAACTCGGCGCGTTCAAAAGTTGTGCCGTAAAAGAAGCGTTAACACCTCAAAGAAATAAATGTTACAGTAAAATATCAGAATAAGGCAGATGCGTGCTCAGAACTGAAGGGGAAAAAAAAATGGCGGAACCACTGCGCGAATGTTGGGGCTGCGATAGCGGTGTAAGGTAGTCTCTACGCCTCTACACCTTTTTTTTCTCCCCTGCTTCTGTCTATCCATTTATTCCTCTTTTTTTCCTGCATTCATAGGTTAAGAAAAAGATGGAAGAGGAATGTCGCGCTTAAGAGGCAGTCGCCGAGAAGAGGCCGGATAACAGGGCTCAATACCGGACCGCTCGGCGGGCTTTTCTTCGCTGATACACCTACAGGAAGCAAAAGCGGCCCGCGCACGTAGTACCACACGCTGCACGCTCAAGAACAACCGGGCCTTCTTCGCGATTCCTCGGGGCTCCCACGCGCGTAAAAACTCCGCGAGAAGCGTAAAACACGCACACACCTATATTCTCGGAAAGGACAAATAGGCGCACGGAGCGGGGCCGCACTTTTCAAAGGAGGCGCGTGGGTTTAAGGTGCGCGGTAACCGTGCGTGCCGAGAGAAGAGCACACCGGCGTGCGCGCACGATAAGCCGGGCCGCCGCCGCCGCCACGCACGGCGAGTCACCGCCGTCGGCTCATCATCCATCCGGCGGGGCCGCGGCGGCGTGCTGTCCATCACCGCGCGGCATTCCTCCTCCTCAGCGCGCTGCACATCTCCGACGCGCACTCGACCAGATTGCGGCACTTTGGAGAGGGGCTCTTTTCGCTCCGTCTGCTGTACCGTTGCGAGCCGCCGATGGGCGAGCAGCTCGCCGATCCTTTCCTTTGCGAGGCCGACTGCTGCGATCGACTTCTGCAGGAAGCGACGAATGGAAGTCGCAGATAGCGAGAAAAAAATGCGCGTGTTCCGCCTCCTCCTGCCGCAGCTCAGCTACTGGGCTCCCTACTTTTTTCTTTCTTTCTTTCTTTTCATCCCGCACTGCGGCGCGGGCCGCCTTTCTTTCACGAAGGGGTTTGCGCGGCGCATGCGAGAGCAGATCACCGTCGGGTGATTTGTCTCCGCTGCCGCGGGACCGACCCGTGGCGAGCTTCGCGCCGCGCATTCCGGAACATCAGCCAGGAGGAGAGTAAGGTCGCCGATCGGTTTGTCGATCGTTGGGCCTGCGGCTTCTTGAAGTGGTTCCCCAATCAGAGTGCTCGAGGGCTGATTCGCTGTCGCCTTGTAATGAGCCTCGCTGATCTTGAAACCGAATGCCTCGAAGTGCAGCTCCCCGCCCATTGTGCATGCTGTTAGCACGCCAGTGGTCGCCAAAATACGCGCAGCTCACGTCGTTCTTTTTGCCTCCGGCCGCCACGCGTAGGTATAGGTCTTTAGCAGCTGAGTAGACGCACTTTTCTGTCCGAAGAAACACGTGGCTGGATTTTTGCCTGCATTTCTGGAGGTGGATTTCAGTCCTAAAAAATTTATGGAGAACTTTTCGTCCACAAAACTGCATGCATGGATTTGTCATCGCAAAATATTGTGGATGGATTTTGTGCGGGAGAATTCCTATGGGCTTTTTTACCTGCAAACTTCCGTGCACAGATTTCTATCCGTAGCCTGCTGCGAGGGACAAGTACTTCAAAGCAGCCGCAGCGCCCTGGTGGGTGTTCCGTCCGTGGTCGTGCAGTAATGCATAGCGGCTCTTGAGACAATAGGTGCAATCGAGGCACAGGATGTTGGCACGTCGAAACAGTCGCACATATCCCGCCGTTAAAGGCTGTTGTGGCCAGAGGCTTTTCAACAAAAGCTCGTTGCGCTGGTATACTGTTGAAGCCAGGCGTCGAGCTGATCGGCGCAGTGCAAGCTCACCTAGATGCCCGCGCCTGCCGGCAATTCGTCCGAAGAAGCTCGGACGTGCCCGGGGTCACGGCTCGAACTACCGCGAGGCGGTCTGATAAGCCACCCTTGCGGCGGTACGGCTGATGCAAACATCGGTCATCGTTGTATCAGAGGCCCTGGCCAGAGCCAGGACATGCTGGAATACCACGACGGAGGTCGTGGTATTCTGAACCCGGAGGTCCACGAACCCACGAACCCGGAGGTCGGAGGGAGAGCGAAGAGAGAGACGCGGTGACCCTGTCTTCGTCAGTGTCACTGAGCGAGCCCCGTCTCGAGGAGCGGTAATGCTGTCGACCCCCGTGCTATCTTTCTACAGTTATGTTGTAAATATTATATAAAGGCATTTTCGTCTGCTCTATAGTCACCTTTCTTCGGCCGGATTGCCCCTGCGTGGAAGTAGCACCGTCTGGCAGATACCTCGGCCGCGCTACCGTGATGACCCCTACATCACAACAATGATCACAACGATGGGAAGTGCAGTCACAGCAGTGGTGACAGCGGTGGGATAGCAGCAGACGGTACACTGCCGCTTGCTTCTTACAATGGAGGGGTTAAGAGTGCCGTGCGCACTGTTTGAAGCGAGGCGCAGCTCGGGTCAGCCTTAATTAGTCGCACGGGATACCGTAAGCGGCGTAATTAGATTATTCGTCGAAACCGATATCACAAGCGACATCAAAAACGATCCAACAAGTTCGTGCATCCACTGTATGCTTGAAAGTTAGTGCATTGATCTTGAAAGGTGAAAAAAAAATTCATAACTCCTCTCTTATTCACGCCGTATTGATAAGCTTTTTCCTCTTCTCAAGTTTTTCAGCAGCTCGATGCACGATGCTCCTTGCGTGTATACACCGCAAACGTATCTCTCAACGCACCGATAATCCGCGTTAAGTTTCAAGGCCTAGCTCCCGCACCGCTATTTTTCTCCCCCTTGTGTTATTCCTAACCGAGCATCATCAGCTGTCGCTGTCACGTCCTCGCCGTAAAAGGGAGAGAACATCTGGGATTATATTCTTGGTTGCCTGCGTGTTCCGGAGTGTCTACGGGCAGCTCTACATGTTCGCAGTAATGGGCAAATTTTCTCGCATCAGCGGATTCCACCCTGACAAATACGCGCCACTCGGTGTGTACCCAAGACATGCCCAGAAATTCTGGACAAGCGCATTTTTCAACGTGAAATTGTTTGTCACTATAACAATCAATATAACCGCAGATCTCACCTCGGCAGGCTTGCATTTTTTTGTTATGCATAAGAAGAATGGACCATTACCTTAAATATTTCCATGACAGTACCGTACAATGTTCCACACTTGGCCCAAGTTTAATATTGATGTCCGAGAATCCTGGACTTGCGTCACACGAGGGCTGCTACTGCCTCGTGCGACGCGTTCACCTACAGCGCGTCCGATACCCCGAACACCAGGCAAGAAAAAGAAGAAAGCTTGTTGCAAAATTTCAGTCTTCAAACGTTGTTTTCAAAAGTGCCCGTTGTTGAGGCCCATGAACGACGCGGCTGGAAACGGAGTAACGAGAGCTGGAAGGTGCTGAAGAATACTGTAAAATTTATTAACATGTTTTGCAGTGGTGAAGTTCCGCGCGTTAGAGCACGTGAGAAAAGACGAGGAGTAAGCTCGTACGCTCACTCAGTCCGGCTGCTTAAATACAGTCCAAGATCCCGAGATCCGTAGCCGGGGAACCTCTGCACTTGATCAGTGTCCAGTGAAGGGTAGCTCTTGATGACTTGGGGAGACGCCACTGCAGGAGGCGCTAGCCCTGTCTCAGCTATTCCGGCGGCGGCTTCCGGTGGCGATGTCGATCCTGTCTCCGTCTCCCAGATTTGCCTGTGGTGGCGGAGAGAAATGCAGTGTCATGGATAATCGGCCGTGGGTGCATCGGTTGTTGAACAGGGTTAACTGGAAGTCCCGCGTCCCGCAAGGCCACCAACTTCGAACCTCGGCGCTTCGTGGAGATTGGAGGATAGAGTACTGAGGTTCTTGTAAAATAAATGGGGGAAGGGTGGGAAACATGGGGGGCGGAGTGTTACGCGACCCTACAACTTCCACCGACTTGATGCCGTCGTTAGACACATCAGGGAAGAGGGAGGGTAAGATTCCACCATCTTGCCCGTGGGGCAAGGTCACCGTTCCCCGTGGGGCAGAAGGCTTCTTCCCCCAACGTTAGTTCCGAGTGCTAACGTGACGCAGCGTCCACATCGCCAAGGCTGCTGGTCGGCGAACCCTTTCTTCCGCGGTATTCCCTTGTTTATGCAGCCGCAGTGGCGACGCTGAGGATGTTGGCTCCACGCTGGCGCCTCTTTGAAGCGCATCTGCTGACGGCTCACGGGAGATAGAGCTTGAAAATTTCCCTCCGGCGTGAGGTCGGTGCCCGATTATAACACCTCTGGGGGCTGGATGGAACCACATCCGTCGAAAAACATCATCTTGTAAAGTCCAGACGTGATCGCTCTCGTTTTACGCCCAAAGGCAGTTTCACTTGCGATTATTCACGCGATAAAATACGGCCCAGTTGCATAGTTTTCGCAGCGCCAATCGCAGCAGCTGTTTGGAGCGGCTAGCGATGGCAATCGGTGCGGTGCGAGCAATCTTTCACATGGAAAATAATTTGCCGAATATATATGTATTATGATTACATTTTATTTGTATGACTTTTTAAAATAAAATATCAAACATTTGTGTTTTGGGAAAACAAAACTTTCTGCTCGTTGTCTCCTTCACATGGAACGCGGTCGGAATGCTACTTGTTGACGAATAGGGCGGTTAGCAACGATCGCATCGGCTGTGCGGCAATGCGACAAACTCTGCGTCGCACGCTGCAGGGGTCAATCCACTTCCCCGGCAACTTTCTAAAATAGCCCACCTCCATCATACCTTCTATGCAGATGATCTTACCCTTTGGTGCACCCACGTGGCGCCCGAGAAAGCAAAGGAAATACTTCAGTCAGGCGCAAACACGGTGAACGAATGCCTTGAACGAGCAGGTCTTGAACGAGCACCAAAAAGTCAGAAATCCTCCTCCTCCATCGTACAAAATACCAGAAAGACCACAATCGCCTTATGCACATTGCCGTGGCGGGTGACCCGATTCCTCAAGTCCATTCATGTGAGGTTCTTGGTCAGCACTTGCATGAATCCTCTGCACACGCTAATGTTGGCTCCACAATCCGCACATGCCAAAATGCTCACATACATGTTCGGCTGCATCGTCAAACGCCATGCAGGACTGAGAGCTTACCAAGCAAGACAACTCATACACGCCTGACCTCTGAGAAAAATACTACACACTGTGCACTACGTAATTCTCAACTATAAACAATGGTCGCAGATAGAATCGGCACTTCACACACTATACAAGGCAGTCATAAATCTCCCAATTTTTACATCTAACGCCAGACTGTGCGCCAGCGGCCTCTACCTGACCCTTTCCATCCTCCTTCAGCAGCATTGTGAGCGCCACATGGCTCAACAATCTGTTACCAGACAAGGACACTGGCTCCAGTCCTCAGTCTGGCAGGGCTCGCCCCGATCGATCTCCCCACTTTCTCGGATAACCCACTCCTCGCCTCCAACCTACGCTTTGCCCCCTTCCCTGTATGTAGACGCGACCCGCAATGTGAACCGTCGTCATGCTCAATCATTCCATTACAACCATCTCTCGACACAGACCATTACATACACAGATGCCGCCCGCTCCACCACAGGGGCAACGGCATACGCGATTATCCCCTCCAGTAATACGGGCGCCGGCATTGCACGAACTCTTGGATCTTTCTCTTCTCCTCCTCCAGCATCCACTCTCGAACTCCTTCCTATTCTGGCTAGCATAAAGACCTCGCAGCCATGTCTCTAAACCCTTATTTTTACACACTGTACACAAATTCCGTAGCGGCCATAAGGGCGCTCCAGGATGAGCACAAACTCCTCCGCCCTTAGAGACGACCTGCACACTGCGCTAGAATACCTACGACTTCGCACTGTCATGCTCCGGTGGGTCCCTGCGCCGTGCTGAAATTGCAGGAAACGAGCTGGTCCCTCCGCTCGCGCGCGACATCGCGCACCGGGTACGTGCAGTACCCTGGTATTTCCCACCGATATGGGAAGACAGATGATGACCTTGAGTACAAAACGCAACATAAATTTCGAAGACGACAACGTCAGAGAGGCGCTTCAGACACCGATGTCCCCCTAATCATCGCTACCAACACCATCACTCCGCGTACTACATCGTCTTCGCGCTACCCCAGGCTGCCCTATCTGCCCTGAACCTTACGCAAACCTATAGCATCGTCTCCACGCATACCAATCGCCATACAATCCCCCCACTTTCCTTACCCCCCCACCCTCCTGGAGTGCCCGGCTGTCCTCGGACCAGACTGAGGATCAAGGAAATTGCCGAATAAAGGGCCGTTTCTTTTTCTCTCTGGTGGAAGCCAGTCGCAGTGGGCCTGCGACAAGAGCGATGCACATTTCTATCGCAAACGTCTGAATTTGTAGTCCGCTGCGACAACAATTGCATGATGTGAATCGACTCGTGCAGTACAACGGTCCAGTAAAGCCATGGGTGCCGTGTGGTTTTCGGGGACAGAGGACGCTGCTTCGACAAAGTGGCCGGACTCTCGAAGACTTTGTGGAGGTGGAAGACAGCGTGCACAGCTATTTACGCCGGCCAGTCGGAGGCCGTTCTTAAGCGAGAACGGTTTGGAGCATGCGGTCCCTGATGCGCTATAGCGCCAGGCGTGCACTTCCAGCCGAAGTATATACTTACAAATAAACAGTGTGATGGAAGGCTGACGGTTGGAGCTGAATGAAATGGTATGAACACAGCCGTCTAAAGCAATATGCTTCCGAAGCGCTCCGACCGCTAAAGCGTAATTTATTCGCGCCGCCGCGGTGGCTCAGTGGCTATGGTGCTCGGCTGCTGGCCCGAAAGACGCGAGTTCGATCCCGGCCGCGGCGGCTGAATTTCTTTGGAGGAGAAATTCGAGGCCCGTGTACTGTGCGATGTCAGTGCACGTTAAAGAACCCCAGGTGGTCGAAATTTCCGGAGCCCTCCAGTACGGCGTCTCTCATAGCCTTAGTCTCTTTGGGACGTTAAACCCCATAAAACAAACAAACAAACAAACAATTTATTCGCCAGCCGTGGGTGCGGCAACGGAGAACCGTTACACATTGCGCTGACAGCGACATCTGTGCAAAGATCACTCACGCATGCATAGCAAAGAGACGAAGGGAGTGCAGTCACAGTAGCACGTAGCTGTCATGCAAGATATATTATGTAGATAATGAGGTCGCAGTTCTACGCGGTGAGTAAATCCGGTGAACTATAGCTGTTGTGGTTCACACATACAACAGAGCTCCACAATTGGGGTGGGCACGGTGTAACCTCGACGGGTCAGTCATATTTGGTTAGAAAGGAATCTTCTCAGCACTGAATGGTAAAAAAAAATCACTTCGGTAAGCATCCGTAGTCGAGTGCTACGCCCTCTTCGATCATATCAGCTAAATCATCCATTAGAACGCCCTTCGAGGCAGCACGGCTCTTGGCAATGTGGGTAGGGTGCGCACAGCATTCTGTTTGCGCCATTTCTTTAACGATCGTTATTACTCCGGGCGAAAACGAATCAGTAACCAGCCAAGCGTTGCGCTTAGAAGAAACGTGAAACTAAAAGAATCCGATGCCTAACCTGAATTCTTATCAAGATACGGACCCAGCAGAAGAAAACGAGGCTCAGCGTATACAGCCAAAGCAACAACAACAACACTCACACCTTCCTACTCCAAATCATTATCGGTAGCATCTTTACCATGCTGCGGCCTTGCACAGCTGAGATAATTATTAATTGACTTTGATTCAGGAGGATTTTGCGAGTTTGTGGAAGAGCCATCAGGAAAACTTTCCGTCATGCGAAGGAACAACCGCTAAAAGCCTCTTTCTAGTGGTCCTTGAATCCAGTCTTCCCTAGCTTTGATTCCTATAGCTTCGTGGCCGTCGTTACCAGGAATCCGCGAAAGCGATCTAGCTCACTTGTTTCGCCACCAGGGAAGGGGGGACATTAGAAGAAATTAACAGTTGTATTTTTTTCTTCAACAAAAAAGCGGTAGGGTTTTAGACTATAGTAAAACCAAGTAGACGTGCGAAAGCATGTGTTTAGCCTGGTTGGCTCGTAGTTTTGCCTGGTTGGCTCGTAGTTTTGCCTTCCTGGGTCGTCGGCACGTCTGGCGACGATATTAGACTCAGGCTAAGCTCTGATCGAGGTTAGGCTGATCCGATCTGATCTGTTCGCGCCGCAGATGGAAGTTGATAAAGACGACGATGTGCAATGCACAACGCGAGAGTGAGTTGCAGTTTCAGTCGCCGCCTGTGTCTTGGCCAATCCCCCGCAGTGGGTGCGCGCCATTATTTAGAAGACAACAACAACAACAACAACAACACACAAGAATGTTAGTTAAGTTTGACCACGTGAAGTAGTGGTTTCGCACTAAAACACTCGGCGGCAGCGATGGTTAGATCTCAGAGCTGCTTTATCTGCGTTCAGCCACTCGGCGACGGCGCATGCGTGTGTGAACGCAATAGCCGCTTACAGCCCTGTAACGTAATATGGAGCAATCCGTGTCGTGCAAAGGTCAATTTTGGACAATTTTGCTCTTTGTATAAGCAAACACAGCATTGGACAGTCCTTGTTCTGTTTGAAGCCGCTGAAAAAAAAAAACAGTTAGAGGCGCAGATTCTTCAAAAAGGTGTTTTTGTCTTCCGAGGAGCTCTAAATATTCGTCGTTTCCGTAGGTGCCCACTGTTTAAACTTTGGATAGTTTCGGAACAAATGTTAGGCGAAGAATCGAGACGTCGCTGTCTTTGACGTGCGTCAGAAATCACCAAGGACCGAAATTCTGTGGAAAAACCCAGTCCGTTATCGGTACGATTAGTTATACCATAGTCCTTCAATGCTTGGTGGGACTATGGTTATACTGAAAAACGCGACTTCGCCCATTGAAGCGCCATAGGCTGCGAGGCTTAGCGGCGCCAGCTATAGGAGCTGTCTCAGATTCCAGGCAACGGAGTCTTTTTGTGCCACAGCAAGGCCCGTGGCTATGAGGGACGCGGAGGGCTCCGGATTCATTTAGATCACCCGGGGTTCTTGTACGAGCGCTCAAATCTCCGTACAGGGAAATGGTAGCTAGGTTTTACCGACAACGTGTTACGTTTTCAAAGAGACCATTAAAACTGCATGCACACTGGCCTAATTTCTGCATCAAGTCCAGCTTTCTTGGACATCACTTCTAACTGTGAGTCAGTTGTGCAATATTGTAATATTCTGTTATGAATATATTGATGGGAATGACCTAAATTTGCAATTCGTAGCAAAATGTTTACTTTAAAGTTTGTTCTGTGGTTGCACTGAGTAGCTGTAACACTGCCATAAAAACCAATTTGCTGCGTAGTTGATAACAAATTTGAGGTAGCTGTAGAATATTGCAAGATGGTGTCATAAACATATTGATGGGAATGGTCTAATCTTTGGATGCTTACTATAAGTTTTCTTAAAACAAAAAAAACTCGTCATGCGCTCGCGCCGAGACTGCCGTAGGAAAGTAATGGGGTGCATTTTTGAGAATACGTACCCAACAATTCAGGACAAAAGCATTTTTGAGCGGGAAACTGTTTATGAACGCAATTTTTCTATATAATGTGTAAGATTTCACTATAGCAATCAATATATCTGCAGATCACCCGACGGTGGTTTTGCTTTTTTTATTATTAACGTTTTTGATATCGTCAAAACGGTTTCTCTTCGTTTTCTAAGGCAGTCGTAACTGTTCGATGCGATCGATTGTAAATAAATGGATAATAATAATAACAATAATAATAATAATAATAATAATAATAATAAATGTTTTATTGCACATAATGATACATAGTTCTAGGAGCGGGCCTGTCAAAGCCAGCAGTGGCTTGAGGGACTAGGCCCGGCTAAGTCAGCGGACGAGGGTGCAATAACTCAAATCGGCACACACAAAAAAGTGATGAATGATGGGTAACAGTTGGGACGATTAATATCAACATGTGGTGAACCGCACACATATATACAAAAAAACAACATCAAAACAGATAACGCATATACAGATTACAGAAATGATAACATACATTTTACTTTACAAAGAACCAAGCATGCTTTTTAGTGCATTTTTTGATGTTGCCGAAAATACCTCATCTGGCAAATCATTCAAAATTTTCGGCACATAAGCAAAACCCCTAGCTTCACCGAACCTTGTTGAAGATCGCGGAACAACAAAACGAACACTATTACGAAGGCTTCGGGGGGCAGTGTAACATATTTTAAATTCACTAAACCAGGGATGCCGTAAAACCACAGTTTGTACGAACAGATTCCAGAAGCATGGAAGACCAAGTGCAGAAAAGATGTTAGGATTCGCGATTGTTGGCGAGGCTTACATTCTACAAACTGTGTGCTGAGTCGGTTGCACCCTACTTAAAGATAATTTTTGAAAAATCGCTTGAAGAATCCTGCCTTCCAGATGACTGGAAAATTGCAAGTGTTGTGCCAATCTACAAATCTGGCCCTCGCAACACTGTATCAAATTATAGACCGGTATCTCTAACTTCAGTTGCGTGCAAGACACTCGAACATATTTTGTTCACCAGTATAGCAGCACATATGGACGCCCATTCATTGTTTAATCCTCGTCAGCATGGTTTTCGAAGGGGCCTATCGTGTACTACGCAGCTGACTGAATTTGCGCACGATTTGGCTGAGGCACTGGACAGGCGACTTAGCGTGGACTGCGTGTTTTTGGACTTTAAAAAGGCCTTTGATACCGTGACGCATTCTTTACTAATTCAAAAAATGTCTTTTTACAATATTAGCCCTCAAGTGATATCATGGGTAAAAGATTACCTATGTTTACGGCAGCAGTTTGTGGTTATGAATGGCGCCGAGTCTCAAAGAGTGCAGGTTGTGTCTGGTGTTCCCCAGGGCTCCGTGTTAGGACCACTATTGTTCCTGCTCTACGTGAATGACATTGGTGACGGAATAGTATCTCAAATGCGGTTATTTGCGGATGACTGCGTTCTTTATAGTGTTGTCACTAGTGATCGAGATGCGGAAATGTTCCAAGAAGATTTGAACAGAATCTCAGAGTGGTGCGTTAAATGCAATATGAATTTGAATTTGTCCAAGACTGTCCATATGAAGTTTACAAGAAAGAAAAACCCTGATGTGTATTCATATGTTATTAGGAACACAATGTTAGAACAGGTATTCGAATTTAAATATCTAGGCGTTTATTTTACTCCTGATTTGAGCTGGCGCCGTCACGTCGATTATATCTCTGCTAAAGCATGCAGAAACTTGGGATTTCTTCGCCGAAATGCAAGCACTTTTCCACTGTCATGTCGTGACATTTTATTCAAGACTTATGTCAGGTCGGTTCTGGACTACGCGTGCACTGTCTGGGACCCGCCTACTGCTAGAGATAAAGATAAGTTGGAGAGGGTGCAGAACATTGCCTCTCGTTTCGTGTCTGGCACACGTGGGGCTCGTTACAGTGCATCGCGTACGAAGGATGCACTCAACTGGGAATTGCTTGACACGCGCCGAAAGAAGTTGCGTCTGAAGCTGTTTCATGCTGTTTATTATTCAACTGTTCGGGTTGAACGCGAAAGGTATGTGCAGGAGCCTTTTTATAGATCCAACCGTGTTGACCATGTTTTTAAAGTCCGCGAATTCGCGGCAAAAACTGAATTGTTTAAAATGTCTTTCTTTCCGAAAACCATTAGAGAATGGAACAGACTACCGAGCGATGTTGTGAGTGTGACATCAAATGATGCGTTCTTTCGTTCTTTAATGATGTGATGTGATTGTGATGTGTTATTTTGAAGTGAGATGTACATGGTGAAAGTTTTATGCTTGTAACTCTGCCTGCGAGCGGAGGTGTCATGTGTGCTTCTTTGTTGTACATTGCCCCCCCCCCCCCCCCCCCCCCCACTGTAATGCCACGGCGCTGTGGGTTCCTTACTAAATAAATAAATATATTGTAGGCTATATTTCTTAATATGGTCTTTAACAAAGAATCAACACGGTTTTGCCATCGAGTGGAGCAAAAAGCAAAAACAGTGATCCCATATCTGAGAGTGCTGTAGACTAGAGCATGCGGAATAGTTTTTTTTTATTTGAAACGGAACGATAGATTTAATGTGGAAAAATAACCAAGCAGCGCTCCTAAGCTTATTGCAAATATGTGATAGGTGATTGTGCCGTGACATATCACTATCGAAGAATACTCCCAGGTATTTCACCGAGTTCGTATAGGCGAGCGGCGTGCATCGACAGGGATGACAATTGTGGCTATGTAGAAAAAAACTGGTGCGTTTATTACTGTTAATTTTAAAGGGGATCTGAAGCAAACAAGTTGGGTTTTTGAGGCGTTAACCTTTAAACAGTTATCAGTGAACCAGGTCATTGCCTTGTGGACACTATTCTGCAGATTAAGGATGGGGCCATGTCGTAGGAAAATTTTTTTAGAGCAAAACCGTAATAATAATAATAATAATAATAATAATAATAATAATAATAATAATAATAATAATAATAATAAATAACAACACTTTAAAAGCAAGAACTTCCTACATATATGAATAGACCAGTAACTTCAATATTTCCATAATGGTATTTTACAATTTTCCAATTTTCAGAATTTTTTCCGAGAACGTTGGACATGAAACGGCAGAAATATACAGGCGTCCTGAGGAGGGTTCTGCAAATATATTGATTGTTATGATGCAATCCTACGATGTGCAAAAAAAATTGCGTTCATAAACAACTTCCGCTGAAAAAATGCGCTTGTCCAGAATTGCGTGCTACAAGACAAGGCCTTGAAGTCTCTGGCCCGGTGAAAAGTGAAGGTTTGTTTTGGTGTATAAAGGTTTAACGTCCCGTAGCAACTCAGGCTATGAGGGACGCCGTAGTGAAGGTCTCCGGAAATTTCGACTACCTGGGGTTCTTTAACGTGCACTGACAACGCACAGCACACGGACTTCTAGAATTTCGCCTCCATCGAACCCGCGTCTTTCGGGTCAACAGCCGAGCATCATAACCACTGATCCACCGCGGCGGCTCGTGAAGGAGGAAACAAACGGAAAGCCAAGGTGAAGATAGGTCTACATGTATAAAAAGTCGGCAGAGACTCTTAAGACTGCTTACGTATGAGAAGGCGTAAGTCAGCCCGCTCACTTTGGGAACGCAGTCGCCGCGCACTGCGACGTCCTGTAACCCTATGCCAGGAAGCCGGTAATTCTACCTCTGCATGGCTTTGCGTAGCCGCCGCCGCAACGCCGCCTCACCTCTTCTGGCCTGCGCGCGAATTTCGTGAAGGCAGTCGCCGCCCTACCGCGTCCGTGTCCCACGCTCCGCCTCAAGGGCATGACGCGATAGCTAATGGGTTAATGCCCATATATAGAGAATTTGTCTTTCTCAGCCTAACATTCATATATCCCTGGGAGTCTCCATATCCCTCCTGGCGCAGTGGTGCAGTGGTGCAGCAGTTAAGCGGTAAGCTACTGGCCTGCGATGGCAGCTGGTGTTTCCACCGCACGGACTTGTGCGATCCAGGTGGCGCTGAGAAACCTCGTGGGAGCAATCAATAATTTCACCACCGCCTGCCAGGTTGCATGAGGACGCCATCTTTTATGGGTACGATCGAGTGTTATCCCCCCCCCCCCCCCCCCACACACACACACACTCTGAAACGGGTTTTCGCTCAATGGGACAAGTAAGGCTTACGCCTTATTATAAAAATGAACATCACAGCAGTCCAAAAATTTCTCAGAAAGGCAGTACGACAGAAAACAAGACCTGCTATCACATTTTTCCGCATTTCAGAGAGCTCTACGTCAATGCCGACCATTTCGGTGTCCGAAATCCTACTTTTTCGACATTTTTCCGCTGCCGAACCGACATAGCTTTTGCCTCAAAGCCTTCATCAGCGTATACGTTATTTCGAAGTGCCGAGAATCAGAGCGAACACGTAGCTCTTAAGACCTACATGTTGGTGCTGGTTCGACTGTGCCACCGGTCTCGCTTTTTGCCGCGAGCAGTTTGACGTGGCACTACGTTAAGCAGCTTCTCGGAAGCACGCGTCTTGGTCTGCCCCTTTTTAAGCTTTCTGCACAGTATACGCATACGCGCTGCGCGGAGTCCGTCAGTCCCTCCCAGCGGTCAACCGTCATCTCAAAGCATCTCGCTAAGGTGTTCCAAGTGCTGTGGCCTTCGTTAAGCCACGCTTCCAACAACAAACACGCGCCCCTCTTTGGTGTTTCGCTTCGGAAAAGTGCCGGCGATCGGTCAGCGAGCAGCAGGACCGAGGCGCGCGACACGCTCCCGCAAGCTAGCGCGAACAGACGCCGGTCGGCACGGAGCAGGGCGCCAAGGCGGGCGGCTGCCGACGACGCCGCTGCAAAGCCGCGCATGAAACCTGGCGATAGCCGCCCGCGTGCCTACCGCCGACAACACCGGCCGAGAAAATCCGATCATCAGCTCTTCTACACATACATGCTACGAGGCGTCCTCTCTGAGATGTTTATTCGAACGCAGCGAAAACATCGGACGCGCCTGCCTTTTCGGCGATCCCAAGAAAGATCACCGTGGCAAGCTTCACTGCACTAAGAAAGAAAGCGAACCACCCCCTCCCCACAAACGCGGTGAAGAGGGGGGGGGGGGGGGGGGGGTGTACTCTAGCTCTGGTCGGTTCAGGCCTGGGCGTTTCAACTTATCAAGCTTTCCAGATTTCTGCCGCATTCGGCCGCCGACTTTCTTTGCTCTCGATTCGCCGCTCTCTTCCGTAGGCTCTAAAGGAGCACGCGAGACGCACACTATCGCTGTTTTGCAGTCTCCTGAAGAAACTTGAGCAAACGCGGCTGCAAAGCGCTCGCCCCTTGGACGCGGGCGCGATCGCTGCGTTGGTGATGTTGTTGATCAGCAGAGACTGCGGTGGAGGCCCGAGAGACGCCAGAACTCGGGCAACACGCACGTATTTCAAAGCTGCTCGACTGAAGAAATGCGGGCACGATGCCTGCTTTCAGTTCGTCTCGGGCCAACGGAAACCATATGACCAGTCCTTTCAAAACCTCTCTGCGCGGGTCAACCATTTGTGAGCGAGCGCCTGTTTGATCGCGTGCTTCGCACCGTGCATTGCGAGATACCGGCCTTGTGAAAGAAAAAGATAGAAAAAGGAAAGGCCTGTGGTGATTCGGCCCGATGCGTGCCTACTGCTCCATAGACGAGAATTCGAACTAATGATATCGTATATAAATGGTATGGGGGGTTTAACACCCCAGAGCGACGCGTAGGCTACGAGAGACGCTGTAGTGGCGGACTCCGGGTTAATTTCGACCACCTAGTGTTCTTTGATGTACACAGACGTAGCACAGCACACGGGCGTTTTTAATTTCGCCTTCATCGAAATGCGGCCACCACGTCCTTGGGGTCAGGAGCCATAATTAAAACGAAGGTTGACAGCAAGGGCTATAATGAAATCGTGACCCTTCGTAGCATATCTGTGATAGCGTGAGCGCCTAGCGAGCCGCTGACGTGTCATCCCGTGCTGCTGATAAGCTGCGCACGGCACGCTATCGGCGCACCATAAGAACACCATGCTCTTGGTAATAAACGCTTTTTTCTGCTGGACCTTCGTCGATGCTGGTCGTAGTTATTTCACTGGCGACGAGGATGGGATCCGTCGGGACTGGCCTGCCAAGCGTGTCTGGGCAAGATAGGACGACGCACATCGGAAGCCACTAACGCGGACTGCAAGTGGCTGGCGGCCAGGGGCAAGCAGCTGACAATGGATCCTACGCACCAAGCAAGGCATCTACACGATAAGTAACTGCACCGAAGCGTTGTTACGTTTACGTTTACGTTGTTACGTTTGTGCACCACAGCGTCGTCGTTCCTACCCTTTGCGTTGCGAGAAGCGGTAGAAAAAGAACTGTCTGACCTTGAAAAGAAGGGTGTAATCGAGCGAGTAACGCAGAGTGATTGGACAACTCCCCTCGTAGTGGTTCCAAAGAAGGAAGGTGACAAACTAAGGTTGTGTGGCGACTTCAAAATCACGCTCAATCCGGTCCTAAAAACGGATCACTATCCGTTGCCCCTACCTGAAGATTTGTTCACAGCCGTTTGTGAGGGAAAAGTGTTTTGTGTACTTGACTTATCATCGGCATACCAGCAGGTGATGCTAAGCCCGGAATCCAAAGCAATTGTTACAGTAAGCACGCACCGGGGGCTCTATCAGTACAACAGACTCCCCTATGGTATAGCGAGTGCCCCGGCTTTGTTCCAATCCTTAATGGATAAAGTCTTGATGGGCATTAAGAATGTAGGTTGCTACATTGACGATGTAATTGTAGCTGGCTAGGACATAGATGACTGCGAAAAAACACTTGAGCTAGTTTTGCAGCGATTGAACGAATACAACATTACTGTCAAGGCAGAGAAATGCAAGTTCTTTCTAAGCTCAGTGTGTTACCTCGGGCACAAGATAAGCTCTGAGGGGATACATCCCACCGAAGGCAAAGTGAAAGCAACCGCCCATGCTCCTGAGCCTGCGAATGTCACTGAGCTGAAAGCTTATCTAGGGCTACTGAACTACTATGGCTAATTTTTAAACAACCAAGCGTCTGTAGCAGAGCCACTGTACACGCTACTTCGAAAGGGAGAGCGTTGGGTTTGGACGAAGAAATGTAGCGATGCGTTTGAGGCCACGAAACAGCTCCTTACCAGCAGCCGAGCGCTCACGTACTACGATGCACGCAAACCGCTGGGGTTGCAATGTGAAGCATCAGCGTATAGTGTTGGAGCGGTCATTTTTCATGCGTTTCCCAACGGCGAAGAGCGTCCAATTGCATTTGCTTCGCGTACCTTGACACCTGCAGAAAAGAACTATGCGCAGTGTGAAAGAGAGGCTCAAGCTCTTATTTTTGGTTTGCAGAAATTCCACACGTTCTTGTATGGCAGGAAATTTGACTCGTACACGGACCATCAGCCACTATTGGGAATTTTGGGTCGCAACAAAGCCACGCCATCATTAGCAGCTGCCAGACTACAAAGGTGGTCTTTAATTATGTCTGCTTACCAGTTCACTCTGAAATAGCGCAAGGGAACTGAAATTGAGGTGGCTGATGCTCTGTCAAGATTACCTACTTGTGGTTCTGCTAAAGCAGAAACTGCTGAATGTCTGTCTGTTTTCGAATGCACCCCGCTCACAGCGCGAGACGTGTCAAAGGAGGCTGCACGAGACGGCACCCTTAGCAAAGTACTCGAGTATGTTCGATCGAGTTGACCAGCAAATGTCGTGGACGAATTGCAACCTTATTACGTCCGTCGCCTGGAACTCTCCGTCGAAAAAACTTGTCTCGCATGGGGGATGAGAGTAGTTATACCTGAGAATCTGAGGCCCGCAGTGCTGTCCTTGCTTCATGAAGACCACCCTGGCTCTAGTCGAATGAAAATGTTAGCAAGAAGTTTTGTGTGGTGGCCCAACATGGACAAGGCTATTGAGGAGTACGTAAGGAAGTGCAGAGTGTGTCAACTCGTACTACCGGCAGCTCAGCCTATACCTCTCCAGCTGTGGCCGTACCCATCAAGGTGTTGGCAAAGAGTACATGTTGACTATGCGCAACAAGGTAACCACAACTTTCTTGTCTTGGTGGACGCATACTCCAAATGGGTTGAAGTTTGGTCTACGACGTCAACTACCACCTCTCAGACTATTAGTAAGCTTCGCAGCCTCTTCGCAGCGTATGGTTTTCCAGAGGAGATTGTCAGTGATAACGGCCCACAGTTTGTGTCGCAGGAGTTCGCAGCATTCTTGTCTCGTAACAGTATCAGACATATTAAGACTCCGCGATATCACACAATCTCCAACGGAGCAGCCGAGCGCCTAGCCCAGACAACCAAGAAGCCGCTTTTAAAGCAAGTGTTGTCCCTGGCTGAACATGGAAAGCAACAATCCTTGCAGGAAGAATTACTTTTTTGATGTCGTACAGGAATACCCCTCATTCTCTAACTGGGAAGACTCCAGCCGAGCTGTTTCTGAGGCGACAGCCGCGAGTTAAATTGTCGTTTCTCAAACCGAGTTTTGTGCAAGACATGATTGATAAGCAACGGTGCATTAAGCAGCAAAGAGACAAGGACAGGGGCTGTGAACGTGCTTTCGCCGTGGGGGAAAGGGTGTTTTTGAAGTGCGTGCGTGGTGAGGACACCTCTTGGGACGATGGCACAGTGGTGCAAGTTGAGCCCAGTGACTTATCTCGTGCGCGTGTCGGGTCAAGTTCGATTTGTGCACGCCGATCACCTCCGCCCTTCCTTTGCACGACCAGCCTCGCTATCGCAGCAGGCATACCTACCAAGTGAGCAGCCTCGGGAGTCGTCGGCAGGGCCCACAGTTGAGACCACGTGCCCCGAGCAGACATCGTCGGCCGGCACCAATGCGCCCGCCTCGCCACCTTCTTGGGCAGCCGACTCGACTGTGCCACCCGACGCTTCAGGTGATTCGCGAGAGTCTTCGCTGCCAGCCAACGACGACGCTGTGGTGCCTCCACGCCGTAGCCAGCGTATGCGCCGGCCTCCGGATTGGTTCAGACCATCAGACTTCAAGAAATGACTTAGTGTTGTCTAAGGCGGGAGGAGATGTGATAGCGTGAGCGCCTAGCGAGCCGCTGACGTGTCATCCCGTGCTGCTGATAAGCTGCGCACGGCACGCTATCGGCGCACTATAAGAACACCATGCTCTTGGCAATAAACGCTTTTTTCTGCTGGACCTTCGTCGATGCTGGTCGTAGTTATTTATATATCATCGTTCAGTTTCAAACTGGTAAGTGAAAAAAAAAAGTATACAATTTACCTCTTTTGTGACACGTCCATAGAAGAATTCTGAGGGTACTTAGGTCTGCTTACGTGGAGGATTACGAAAGCAGGTGTTTTGAGGAAGATAAATATTTTTGAGGAAAGGAAAGGGCGCAGTAGCTCTCGGATCTCGACACCTCGGTGGACACTTCAACCGCTCTTTAAAGGGATACGAGGAGAAATTGAAATTTGGCTTGTATCGATAGAATGCCAGCTCCTAAGCACAAAAACACCACTCTTTCTGAAAACAAAGCTCTTGTAAGGTAGACAGAGCAAGAACTAAAATGCAGGTATTGCCGTCACAGGCCAATTTCGCAAGTATAAAAAGCGTGATGATGAAATCGGAGAACAGATACCACGGATCTCTGAGGCTATCAAACGTGCATGAAGGTTACATGTTTGATCGATATTGAAGTATGTAAGTTTTGTTTTGAAACCACCAGTGCACTTTTATCGCACGAGGAAGCCGGAGAAAAGACAACCTGAATGTTGGAAGTCAAAGAAAACCTGCAATTGGCGGCGCAACAGGCGGTCAGCTGAGTTGTATGTTTAGGGGTGCTTCGCCTCTATGCGTTCTGCGTGTCCGCATGGTTTCGTTATGCACCTCGATTTACATAGGCGGAGCATCAGATGATCTCCAAGTGCCTCTCTTAAGTGCACCTCCGACGGAGTTCGTGCAACGGCACGCAGCTGCGACAAGGATATAGAGCTGTGTATAGCCAGAGTTCAACGCGCCTCCACGCTAGCAAACGCACCGCTCGGCGTGTTCTTCGTCAACGTACCAATAACCAGCCCTACGAGGACTATTATGCGAAGCATATTAAAGTAGCTTTCGGGCCTTCGCGCGACGCCCGGCGGTGGCCACCATTGACCTTGAAGTGAGATCACATGATGTGACGTCACGTGATGACGTCACACCGGCTGCAGATGGGGCCTCATATCGCGCCGTCGGACGTCGCCCGGCGGAGGCCTCCACGCTTCGGTTCGCGCGCGCGACGGCGGCGCCACCATCGCTGCATCACGTGATATGTGACGTCACGCCAGGGATGAAGCGGCGCGCGCCCGCCGTCGCGTCAGTCTCTGTGCCCGCAACCGCGCCAGCGTCTCTGCGCCGGGCGTGTATGCGGTCAAAATGCCTCCAACCGCTAAGGACGTTAATAATAGGAATGCAAAACGAATCAGTGGGGAAACAGTTTAGACTTGGTGTTGTGTAGAAATGCTCAAAGACAATACAGAATAAGTGACGTGCAAACCAAGAGTCATGCATTTACGGACCATAAGAGAGTGTTTGTCGGGCTGCAAAGAATAAAGTACGACGATTAACCTAAAACCACGTCTCCGTTACTTAGCCCCATCCACACTGAGGCAGCTGCTTAACATGATTCGCATCCACTGGGCTTAACCTTGATAAGCCTCCAATTTTTGTTACGGAATTCAAGTATGCCCGCAGGTACCAGTCGCTACACATCAGTCGTGACGGCGGCTCGGCGGTGACAGCGACGCTGCCGACTCCTCGGCGGTAGGACTTTCTTGCCAGACCCGCCGCCTCACCCCTCAAAAGCATCGTGCTCTGTGTGGAATTGAAGTCGCTGAATGCAGGCCGCAGTTTTTTGCAAGAACTTCGTTGTCGGAATCGGGAACGGTATCCAACGTAACGTTGGTGCAAACTTAAACGAAGTGACGACGACTGGTAGAGGCCTTCAACGTCCGGCCGGCAGTAGTTTTCATTTCGGCTGCTGCTAGGCGGGAGAGCAGCGCTCGGGGCCAGCAATCACGGAGTCCTTGTTTCGGTTTCCGCCGCTTTACGTCACTGTTCTCCTATTAGGTCATCAGAGAGTACCGAGTTTGAATCGGAGCGGCAGGAAAAAAGTTTTTCAACTTCGAATCCAAATCTCTTAGCAATAAATGTACCTTTCCATGCCGGACAAGCGGCAACAAAGCCACGAAATGCCGAACTATCGGATTTTACTATAACAACAAAAATTTGATAGCGTCGTCCTCACAGAACCCCTGTCTCAAGTTAGCCTCCAACTTGACTAAAACATGTAAGCTATATGCAAAGAGAAATGCTATGACACCACCCGGAATGCTGCACGACGAACAGTTGCTCAAAATTTTGTATGCGAGAATACTGCCGACACATTTAGGTTGACCAGTGATGACATCGCTGGGATTTCCTCCTCATCTGCGATAACTGTTGCTCAAACCAGCGTCGGCGCTTCGGCGGACGCGATTTTGCGCCGCGCGTCTCTTTCCATTATTTCTAGTGTCTGCACGCGGCAGCGATTTTTTAATTTTTTTACTATATACTGCAGATCCTTGTCAGGGTCAAAGCAGGACAGGCATGTATTGATAACAGTATTTCAGAAAGAGGCTGAACACAGTCAAGAGAAATATGCATAAGAAAAAAGTCACAAGAGTTACGAATCTAAAATAACGCCACAACAAGTATGATTCCAATCGGTATTGCCCGCGGAAAAAAAATAATACTTAACGCAGTTAGTTTTCGCGAAATACGGTGTTAGTGAATGAATGTGATGATACCGACTATGTCGGGTGGATAAAGGGAATGAGTACTGAGCAGGGTCCAAAGCTAACTTCTGGTTAAGCAAAGAATAAAGAAAGTCAAGACGGTGTTTTTTTCGCGTTTCAAGTGATTCAATATTATAAGCCGCCATAAGCTGAGTGGCGGAGTCTGTGATTTTAAACTTTGAATAAATAAACCGAACAGCTTTTCTCTGAACCCCCTCTATTTGATAATGTTAAGTTTAGTAAATGAATTCCATACTATAGAAGCATATTCGAGCTTTGGCCTGATGTATGCGTTATATGTCAATAGTTTTACGTTGAGAAAATTTCTAAGTTTATGCCTCAGGAAACATATTTTTCTAACCACGGAAGAACATATGTTATCTATGTGCGAATTCCAGGTAAGATAGTTAGTTATCGTTACATCCTAAATATTTGTAGCTATTGACCTGCTTTAGTGGCGATCCAAGAGTATACACGTGGTTTATAGTGCATTCTTTTTATGTGTTATTTGTAGCGAAACTGTTTTTTTAAGTGTTAACAACCATGGCCAACTCACTGCACCAATTAAGCACATTTGTTATACAAAGATCAAGTTCAGTTTGATCCCCAGTACGCCAATCAAGCAGATTTGTTATACAAAGATTAAGTTCAGTTTGATCCGCAGTACGCGCAATCTGACGAAATACCACACAATCATCAGCATACAAGCGTATATGTTTTCCTGGGGTAACCCCATTAACAATATCATTTGTGTAAAGCTTAAAAAGCGAAGGCCCCAAGGCACTTCCTTGGGGCACACCAGAGCTGACTGGGAGACAACTAGAGCTGCACCCATCGATTGAAACAAACTGCACTCAATTAGTAAGATAGTATACAAACCATGATATTAAAATGTGTGGTAGATTAATGTTTTTTTTTATTCTTTAATGAGTTTTCCGTAATGAACTTTATCAAACGATTTGCTAAAGTAAAAAAAATAACGTCTGTCTGACGATTGATGTCTAAGGCTTTAGCAAAAGTATGTACTGTTGTAACTGACTGAGTCACTGTCGAATAGCCCTTTCTAACTCCATGCTGAAAATCGCGTAATACAGAGGGTTTCTTAAGAAAATTATTAATATGTCTTGGAGTAATGTGTTCCAACATCTTACAGAATGCAGAAGTGAAAGAAATCGGACGGTAATTTTGTATTAGAGAGCAGTCGCCTTTCTTAAAGATGAGAACTCGAACGGTCTTGCACTCGATCGGAAGTTTTGATGACAGCAGTGATTTTCTAAACAACACAAAAAGGAACTTCGAAATGATTTTGGCATAGCACTGCAAAAACACATTCGGTAAATTATCAGGACCAGGAGATGTTTTACGTTTCAATTCTGAAGGGAAAGAAAATAAACCAGGGAGGCTAATAAAGTCTACTTCTGATACTGGAAAGTATGGCGCGCTACGCACACATCGTAAACCTGTTTTGGAGAACACGCTGTGAAAATAAGCATTAAAATTCCGCGCAGTGTCAGTCGGATCCGTAATTTTATCTCCATTCACTGTTATTTTTTCAATATTCTTTCTTCGACCACTGAGCTAATTCCAAAATTTACTCGGGTCATTTTTTAACAAAACTAGGTAACGTAATGGTAGAGTACAGATCCTTTGGTGATCTCCAGCTCGATTGTTTCAACTAGAGCACTGCACGGGCCTCAATTTGAGGCCCAAGCCCGGCCCGGGCCCGAGACATGAAGCCCGAGCCCGGCCCAGGCCCGCGGCTTCAAGCCCGGGCCCGGCCCAGGCCCGCTAAATTATCGCTCTAGCGAGCCCGGCCCGGCCCGTGAATCCCGGAGTGAAGCCCAGCCCGGGCCCGGCCCGGCCCGTTTCACAGTAATGCTTGAGGTATACTGCTCACTCTGAGCAAGTAGACTGTTACTATACCGATAAGGAACTGGCCGGAAAAGGATCTGAAACCACAGTTCGGCTTGCAGAAAGTTGGTTCTTTTTAACCCAGAAGAAAGTGATTAAGAGTAGTGCTCGCCAGGCCCATCTTTTGGACAGTGATCTCGTGTAGGTGCGCAAAAATAAACTCGGAAGTTCCGAGAGCCAAATAAAAAGGGCTGCATACGAGCGTAATAGACTACTTTGCATTCCCCCATGATTTTAATCAGTTATATTTTGGCGCCCGCGAAGTATAAACATTAAAGCTGCCTAGCAAGCAGTAGGATGACATTTTTTTTTAGTGAACGAGATCTCTCAGGTTGAACTCATAGCCGAAACGGTCGCCTTTCAGCAGAAACGAAAAGCTAAAAGACTTGAGTATTTCACGGTGTGTGTTTGAAGACTATAAGCGTCCTAAACTTATATGTTCTCCCCGAATGGATTTCTAATAGTGTATAGGTATGTTTTGGGATGACGAACGATCAATGGCCAATTAAGGCCGGTTGAATTTTACTCTTACTGGTGGAGCAGAAGATAACGCGCTCGAACCATGTGATAACTTACAGGGTAAAACACTTGTCATGACAACCAGGCTGAATAAGCGAGGAGGGATAGATGTGGTTATGAGACGAGATTTACAAACTCTCGCGAGCTTTTGTAGCTATTTCATTTACGAGATGTTCCGGTCAGCTGATCAAAAAGAAAACCTAACGCGCTTTAGTTTGTGAATTTTCTCTCATGGGAAAAATATAGCTATTAAATAAAAGCTATGTTTTTGGGGCTTAAGGGCCCCAGGGGAGTCAGGCTGTGAGAGACACCAAAGCAAAGGATCATTTCGACCGCCTGGGTTTCTTCAATGAGCAATGATACTACAAAGTACATGGCTGTCATGCTTGCCGCCTAAAGAGAAATGCGGCCGCCGAGGCTAGGAGCAAACCCTGGTTCCCCGGCTCAGTAGTCAAGAAACTTTACCACTAAGCCACCGCGGCATGGAAATAGGGCAAATAAATAAGTAATGAAGCTTAGTTTTTTTCTCAGCGCGTACTATAACCCATAGCTCAACCGCGTTGCTGCTCCAATAACGCAGTTGTGTACTTCACTCAGCAATAGCGAATGAATAGTCGGACACCAGCTGTTTCTGTACGGACCCAAGGCCGGCTCGGGTCCGCAGCTTTAAGCCCGAGCCCGGCCCGGGCCCGCAACTTCAGGCCCGGCCCAGGCCCGGCAGAACAAATCATGTCCCGGCCCGGCCCGCGGGCCGGGCCGGGCCCGGGCTTTCGCCGAGCCCGTGCAGTGCACTAGTTTCAACTCGGGTGTTTGGTGTGACGTCATCACTCTAAATTTTGGAAGTCCTCATGTCAAGTGACTTTGGTGTGACGTCATTTGGTGTGACGTGACTCATTTTTTACCAATCATCTTTTCACGTTACCCACTTATTATTTCGCTTAATTAATTGCACTAATCAGCGATGCCGTCATCAGTATTCATTTCGTAGTTTTCAACTTTACCAAATAACCCATTTTTCTGAACTACACTAATTAATTTCTCAACTACACTGATTAATTTCTTAACTACACTGATTAATTTCTTAATTCACTAATTAATTTCTTAATTGATTTGACTAATTAACGTTATGACGCCATCACGCTTCATCACGGCATATTAAACCATTCATTAATTTATTCCTCATTATCATTAAACTTTTACACGTTCATCTTCTAGAGTGACATGCGGACACATTTTGCGGACAATTTTTGCGGACAATTTTTGCGGACAATTTTTGCGGACAAGTTTTGCGGACAAGTTCTGGTTTGGTTTGGTTTATGGGGTTTAATGTCCCAAAGCGACTAAGGCTATGAGAGACGCCGTAGTGGAGGGCTCCGGAAATTTCGACCACCTGGGGTTCTTTAACGTGCACTGACATCGCACAGTACACGGGCCTCTAGAATTTCTCCTCCAAAGAAATTCTAGCCGCCGCGGCCGGGATCGAACCCGCGTCTTTCGGGTCAGCAGCCGAGCACCATAACCGCTGAGCCACCGCGGCGGCGCGGACAAGTTCTGCGGTCAAGATCGAACAATATAATGCTTTCGCATTAATAAATCTCATCAGTTCAACACAGTTGCGCCGCGGATGAAACGCAGTAATCCGGTCATATACAGCCTTTGATGAAAGTAAGGCGCCTGAGGAGTTGGCTTCTAAGTCGCGCAGTAGGACCCTTGTAGCATGCCCGCAACTTCCTAACTTTCTGAGTGTCGAGGAATAGTGTTCCTCTCTCGTTCAATAGATTTAGCACGCTGACGGTGCTTAGAGAACCATGCAGCAGGACCCGGAGGGCAACCTCTTGGGCTCTAAACTTTTGGCAAGAGATGTACGCCTCCCTCGGTGCATTTTCCACCATGGTGAAATATGCAGTTAAACGAAATGGAACGCACGTTATGAAAGGTGGCGCTTCCATCCCATTATATAAATGTACCTGAGTATGGACACCGTGATAGAGTTAAAGGCTTAATGCTCATTCCCTGCTTTACATTCGTAGATAGCTGGGAGTCCTGATATACCCCTCCTGGCGCAGTGGTGCAGCGGTTAAGCGACGTCCCACTGCCCCGGCAGAGGCTGTTTCAAACACAGCCACGGGTGGGGCTTGTGAGACCCAGGCTGCTCTCCCTGAGCAACCTTTCACGACCAGTCATTAACTGCCACCTGCCACGGTGGGCAATTTGTTCACAATCCGGTGGGCAGGTTGTGATGACGTCACAAGGTCACGTGACCTATAGGTGGCCCACCTAGGTTGCTCCTCTAGAGATTTTTCGCTCACGCTGCCGCCGCCGCTGACGCCGGGTTTTCCGCTGATTGGGACACTAAACGCTACAGTGTTAAAACCCATATGTTCATGCGTCACTGCAGAGAGAGAGACAGTTTAATGATTACAGGAGAGGTGTGACTGGCAGTTAACCTGGCATGGTATACTACAGATGAGGTGAAGGAAGAGGGTGGAAAAGACGGAAAAGGAAAGGAAAAGTAGTAGTAGAAGAACGAAGTAGTGGAAAGAAGTAGTGGAAGTGCGGTGACCGAGTGCCGCCGAGATTGTGGTGCGCGTTGAATGTATCCAGACGCCAACTGCTGATGAGGCTGGCGTGACATAGCCAGTACTGTAGAGGTGGCAGTGTACAGAGTAGCATACAGAAATGTGCTCAGGGGCAAAGTATTTAAGTGCTGTTCCGGGGGTGTCGGTTCTGCTGTTAATGCCAAGTATAGTCGTCCTGATTTGCCACGCATCAAGCATTTAGGGTGGTGGGGATAACGTGACAGTGCGCTGGTACTGAGACGGGAGAAGATCGGAGACTTCGGTTATGCAGAACGCTGCACATGGATGGCTAGGTTCACGCGCCACAAACCGCACCTGGGCACAAAGCAGCTCCTAGGTCAGCAGCACGGATAGAGACGTCTGCTCTCTGCTAGAGTAGCCACTGTGGAGGCGTTATTGGGAAGACTTCGGCAGACTCTCAAGGGTTTATCTTGCATGGCTTCGAGGCTTCGAGTATCCGCCTCGCATTCGGGGGGTGCTTGGTTCGATTCCCTGTGCCGCCGTGTGCCCATCGGTTTTATAATCGGTACAAGATTTCTCCTGGCCGGATGCTCAACTCTTCTGGGGCGAAATACTTGGACAAGAACCTTTGGCCACTTCACCCTTCCTCGATGAAAAATCTGTCTAGAAGGGACCGAAATTCGCTATGCGCGATAAAGCCCATTGTGCCCCCCCCCCCTTTTTTGTGGCTCGCTCGTTCGGCATCTGAAGTCGTATTGATTGGTGTGGTTAGAAATGGAATATAATTCCCGTCACTCGATTTAAACTCGGAATGTTGACGGTGACGTCGAGTGCTTCGGAGACCACGTGATCACCATTGGGAGTGAATGCCGACATGGTCTAGCCAATGAGATGCGCAAGTTAAGCAAGAATGTTCGGACGTCATAGCAGTCTCCTCGTGAAAACGACCTGAGTTTTTTTTTTTCTTTTTTTTTTTCTAGCTTATGGAAGGCCTGTTTTCAACCGAAGTAACCTCTTTTCCATTAGAACTAGGTATAGTCGACCGATGTAGGCCAGCTTTTATTGCCCTCATTGCCCCTTTAACTTGCAAAGAAAATTTAGATAAGCTAAATCTTTCCCTGGGCAGACTGGACAGCTGGTAATCTTGCTGCGATAAGCACGCAGCGCATTCCAAGATAACAGTCGTGTGGCAGCCCCGATCTGTGCGGTCCAAGGTACAAAAACACGTGAACACCCCGCAGAAGGCATTGGCAAGCGCTCTGCAGGGCAGACATCAATAAACCTTGACAGGGTTCGGTAGGCGAAGACGGCTGTGTGTAACTATCGATAATCTCACTGGGACACCACACTAAAGGATCGCTGCGGGCGCAGTATGTGCCGTTATCTGATCTCATTTTTACATCAACCTGATCTTACTTACCCTCGTAGGCAGATGTAGATGGGTGCGGCACTGATAATGCTTTAAAGCTGCGTGCTCACCGTAAGGATAGGATGGAAAGATATTCGACCGACCGCACTGCACGTATAGTCATCGTTGCGTAGAGCGCTCGAACAGTGTACATCATGCAGTCAAAATTGAGATTAGAAAGCAGCAAGTTATTTTCGGAAAAAGTGCTCGTGCCCACCTTGCTTGCACGTTTGTGTGGCTTTACGTTAGCGCAAGCGTTGTCTCTAAAAGCTAGAAGCTGCGACGACGTGTCGATTTTTATGCAGGGAAGTGCGCTGTTCCAGAGCTCTATCCTATACAGGGTGTCCAGGCTAACTTTAGCCAAGGTTTAAAAAATGAGATATTTGAGGTAGGCCAGGGAAACCCCTTACATACAGCTACCAGCCCGCTTGCGCAACTAGGCAGTTTTTTGTATTGCTATTAATTAAGTAGTAATTAAGAATTTTTTGAAATGCGTAAATATTGACTTTAGACAGCAGATGTGAATAGCAAAGTTGGAGAGCACCTTCAGAAACCCCCATTCCATTTATTTGCGATAAAGAAAGCCTCACGTGTATCTTTTTTCCGAGCTCCAAAGCAAGCCCGCAAAATACAAAAAAAAAAATCACGTGACTAGCGCAGTCGCGCGCCACGATTGTGCTGCTCTCAATCCTGGCTTGAGTGAACGAAATCGGATGCTAGTATGGCGCGACGACCCCAGTGCTCCGGCAGTCCGATATGTCGACGGTGGTGGTTTCTGGGCCCAGCCTTCGCCACCATTCTACATCCACCTTGACCGAGCTCCAGCAAAATCACGTCTACGTCCAGGTTCCTGACCTCGGATCGCCACCAACCGGTCTACAGGAGCGCTACTTCATCGCCTGTACGCCTGGTCATCAAAATTCCAAGCGTTCTGCGCCGTTTTTTGGCACATCAGCATCTGGCTGGCCGCCCACGCCGGGCGCGCTAAGCCAAGCCTACATCTGCACCGCCGGGGCAACGCCCCCCGCGCTCGCCAGCATGCTCGCAGCCGGAACGGCGGGGAGCTCGCCTAGCCAGTCAGCAGCCCAGGCGCTGAATCACAAGCACTGTGCTCCCGCGGCGCCCCGGCAAGCCACCGCAGCCACGATCGTCATGAAATTTGCGAACCACCTCAACCTCGGCAACACTTTATTCCCTGTGCTCTGTCGGTCCGTCATGGATTCCGCCCGCCTAACCAAGACTGAACGTGACAATACCTACATCAAACTCCGCACCTCGCAAAACATCCTGGCCATCGATACCCACCGCCCAGCCGCTGCTGACAAGCTGCTCCAACTCAAGCAAGTTTCACTGAACAACACACAGTACGAAGTCACCTCGTACGTAGCTAACGACCCCCTTAACGCCCGTGGTGTTATACACGGCATCACCATGGACTTTACCGAAGACGACTTTGCCGCTAACCTTCGTGTTGACGGCACCCGACTCCTAAGCGTCCGCCGTCTCGGACGTACCAACACACTTCTGCTCACCGTCGAAGGGCCCCGTCTACCACGCTACGCCGTCTTCTACAGCGGAGTGTACCGCGTCTACCCGCAAAAGCCGCACAGCAAACAATGCACGCATTGTCACGCCATAGGACACCGTGCCGACGTCTGTCCTAACAAGCCTAGCCTTGTTCGGTGCTCGATTTGCAGCCAACCGTTTCCTCCTGACCAAGACCCAACGACTACCCCACACGAATGTGAACCACACTGCTGGAACTGCAAGGGCGACCACACACCGTCTCATCCTGAATGCCCCGCAAGGAAAGACGCTGACGCTGCAGTCCTAAAGTGGCACCGCGCCCAACGACGCCATCGCGCCCGCGCCGCCCCTCCACCCCCTAAAGCCGACGCGACCAACTGGCCGCCCCTGCCTACCTCGAACCGCTACGAGGTCCTTCAGCTCTCCTGCAGCAGCAGCAGCAACAGCCCGGGGCACGAGACCGCGCAAAGAAGTCAATCTCGAACCAAGCCCTCTGCCAAGCGGCCACCGTCCACCACTTCTGGTGCGGCAACCAGCACCTCCACCTCCTCTACTAAACCGCAAGCTTCCGTGATGCAGTCACAGACTCCACCAAGTCACCAGGTGAGCGGTCCATCTCCCACATCCATCGCACCCCCTCCCCCGTCCTTCCAAAACCGGTTTTACTCACGTCCCTCCACACCTACTCCACTTTCACCCCTCCCTACCGACAACGCTATTGCTCTCATACAGCAATCCCTTGCTCCCGTCCTATTGGCCTTACAACAACTGACGGCTCGCGTCGAGCAACTAGAGCACCATCTCCTCTCCCTCGCGTCCTCTGCCCCACCCTCTCCCGACGCAGACTCCAATGCTCCCCCTCGAAAGCGCGCAAGCGCCCCTCCAGTGCCTAACCTCGACACAATGGAGGAAGACCGGCATGATGAGTGATATCATGCGACACACATCCCCACCCCAAAACCCTCTAATTATTTGGCAGTGGAACTGCCGCGGTTTTCGTCGCAAGAAAAATGCCCTCTTGCAACACATGCGGATTACTGGCGTTAACCCAGACGTCATCACACTGCAGGAAACGCACGGTGCCTTTTCTCTGCCAGGTTACGACCATTTTACTCAGCCAAGTATAGTCATGAAGAGAAAAGGACATCAAACGCCCCCTCCTCCGCCGATTTTGACGGTTACATACATACGGCGCACGATACCCACCATTCAGGAAGATACATCCCACCTCAACTCCGGGACGAAAGAGCATGTCCTGACACACTCCACCTATCAGGGTCACCGTATCACGATTTTAAACTGCTACTGGACTCCCTCCGACTCCAAAACCAGCATCCCACCTTTGCATACGGCCCTTCCTGCCTCTAATGTCCCTACTACTTTCGTCCTTCTTGGTGACTTCAACTGCCCACACCCTGCATGGGGATACGACCGTACTTCAGCCTCCGGACGAAAACTCGACCGCTTCGCTAGTATTCATCACCTCACCCTCCTGAATGACACGTTCATGCCTACACGTCTAGGATGTGGAGCACAATCCGACACAAACCCCGACCTCGCATGGATTCGCAGCGATCTCCGCGCTTCTTGGAGTAATACGGGTGACACGATGGGGAGTGATCACTGTATTCTTCAGATAACGCTCACGTCCCAGCGACCCTCCAGACCACCCGGAACACATCTACCTCCCACTATGCTCGTAGACTGGCCAAAGGCTCGGCCGGCCCTCGACTCCTTATCAGTCTCACTCGAGGACCCCGAAAAATGGTGTAGCGCCATTATGGAGACCGTCTCCCAACACACCAAACATATCCACCGATCTCCCGACTATCCATACATTGACACACACCTACTTGGGCTATGGAAACAACGTCGCCGGGCCATAAAAGCTTGGCGCAACTGTAGATCTAGCCACGCATTGAAAAGAAAAGTTGCTGAACTAACGCAAGCAGCCCAAGAATACGCTGACCAACTAGCCACGAACAACTGGCTTCAGCTCTGTGATGATATGGTCGAGAGACTCCACACTCCAAAAGTCTGGCACATTATGCGCACCCTACTTGGACAGGGTAAACCTCGTAACACACTTCAAAAGCTACAGTTGGCCCTCTCCGTCTCACAAGAAGAGCTGGTTGAGCAAATCCGAAATCAATTTTACCCATCCTCTACTTCTCCTGCCAGCTCCCCGTCATACCCTTACACCGAAGAAGAAGCAGACGAACAAGGAATGAATTCCGACTTTACATTCGCCGAACTTCAGGCTGCTCTACGCTCCCTTAAGCGAAACACAGCACCCGGCCCAGATAAAATTACCTATGGTATACTCCGTAATTTCCCCGATTCAAAACTAGACGAACTTATTCAGATTATTAATACTGTTTGGCGCTCCGGGAAAATTCCCGCTGCATGGAAAGAGGCACACGTAATTATGATTCCGAAACCAGGAAAATCCTCTGCGCTCATCACTAACCTCCGACCTATATCCATGACTTCTTGCCTAGGGAAGCTGATGGAGAAGATGGCCCTTACCCGCCTCGAATGGCACCTGCATACCAATCGCTGTCTTGCTCCCACTATGGTCGGATTCCGCGCCCACGTATGCACACAAGACATTGGACGGCAAATCTATGAGGATTTGTACGCCTTCCCAAGCAGCGCACAGCTTCGAGTTTTGACCGGCGTGGATATCAAAAAGGCTTTTGATAATGTCGCCCACTCCGCAATTCTCACCAACCTGGCAGACACTCGCCCTGGGGTCCGCATGTTCAACTACATCAAAGACTTTCTTACAGACAGGACCCTCCGAATCATTGGCCCCGACGGCACACCTTCCGCCCCCTTTCCCCTCACCGCAGGTACACCACAAGGATCCATTCTTTCACCTATGCTTTTCAACTTGGCAATGAAAGAACTGCCCCGAAAACTCGCTGAAATTCCTGGCCTACGCCACGCTATATATGCGGATGATATCTCTCTCTGGTCTACCACAGGAAACGCCGGGGAACTAGAATCCACTTTGCAGCAAGGCCTCGACGTCGTTCAGGAGCATGCACGCCGCATAGGTGTGAGTTGTTCCGCCGAAAAGTCGGAATACATCGTGGTTTCTAACGCTCCTCAAAAAACCGCTTCTTCCTACCGCGAACTCATTCAACTGTCTATCGCGCAAACCCCTATTCCCCGACGGAGCCACATCAAGATCCTTGGCTTCACTTTTCAACAAGATGGCAAGTGCAACGTGTGGCTTAGCCAACTCCTGCAACAGCTGAACCAAATTCGCCACATGCTGTCCCGTATATCTCGTCAAAAGCATGGACTCAGAGAACACGAACTCCGTCGAGTTATAGAAGCACTCGTTTATTCGAGGGTCATGTACGCCTACCCCTATCAACGCCTCACATCCTCTCAAGTAAGCAAACTGGAAGCCTCTCTGCGTCGCTTCACTCGATTAGCCATGGGAGTTCCCATCTACGCCGCAAATGCTCTGATCGCAGACGCCGCCATTTTCAACTCCCTCGAAGAACGCGCAGCAGCACACCACCGAGCCCAGATACACCGTCTCTCTACCTCCGAGCAAGGCAGAGACCTCCTCAGCCTTTTCGGACACACCATTTCCCAACTACCCCCGCTTCAACCATCTGCTCCCCCGTGGAAAAGCCTCCCGCGTCTTACTGTAAAACCCATTCCACGCCACATGTCTCCAACGATAAATCCCGGGCGGCGTGAAGCACTGGCGAACCATTTACCCGTACTGGGCCACGACACTTACTATACCGATGCCCATATCCTCGAGCACCAAGTAGTTACTGCAGTAGTCGGCCCTCGAAGCACCTCCACACATCTCCACACAGGAGTGCCCTCCTCAACCGACGCAGAAACTCTGGCCATAGCAGAGGCGATTACGCTTCACGACCACCTGTCCTCCACCATCACCATACGTGCAGACTCTCAGGCTGCCATACGCTCATTCGAATCTCAAAAACTCCCTCCCCATATCCTAGACACTTTGCTGCAATACCTAACAGCCCACCCTACGCTCCATGTCCGTCTTGAATGGATTCCTGGTCATCAAGGTATACCGGAGAATGAGCTTGCTCATGCTCTGGCCCGTGAAAAAATACCACCGGGCCCTCCGACTGCCTGGCCAGCCCATTATAATCCCAAGGCAGACCGCGCTACACACCGACAGGACCGCCGCGAACACCTTCGCAATTTGCGGCACATGCGACGAACCCTTCCGTCACCCTCCCATTTCCTTTGCCGTGCTGACGCCACTCTAATTCGACAGGCACAGACTAACTCCCTTCCCTGCGAACTGTATTCCCACTATATCCTTCATAAACCGGGCAAACCCGCCTGTCTCGTGTGCGGAGAGCATCCCTCCAACATTCATACATATTGGTTATGCCCCCGCGCAACTAACTCCCCCACCATACCTTCCTCGCATACCTTGCCTCCCCACTTTCACCTCACGTGGGCCCGATGGACCGCTCCACCAACCTCTCTGCAGCCCACCCTCTGGCCGCTCCTCGCCGCCCACATCCGACGCATCCAAGGGACACGTGGCCCTACTCTGCCACCGCCGATAAATAGCGCCCACCAAACGGGCAACTAAGAAGGCTCGGACTTGAGCTGAAAAATAAAAGTTATCTCTCTCTCTCAACGGTGGTTGCGGCGCAACTTCCGCCGTCACGCTTGCAGACTGGCTCCTGCGGGCGTCGCAACAACCGTCGACATATCGGCCTGACGGAGCAGTGGGGTCGTCGCGCCATACTAGCATCCGATTTCGTTCACTCAAGCCAGGATTGAGAGCAGCACAATCGTGGCGCGCAAATGCGTTATAGTCACGGGATTTTTTTTTTGTATTTCGCGGGCTTTCTTTGGAGTTCGGAAAAAAGATACACGTAAAGCTTTCTTTAACGCAAATAAATACAATGGGGGTTTCTGAAGGTGCTCTCCAACTTTGCTATTCACATTTGCTCTCTAAAGTCAATATTTACACATTTAGAAATATTATCTTCATTGCTAATTAATTAATTCCAAAACAAAATTGCCTATGATGCGCAAGCCGGTGGTAGGTGTATGTAAGTGGTTTCCCTGGCCTACCTGAAATATTTGATCTCTTAACCCTTGGCTAAAGTTAGCCTGGGTACCCTGTATACAATGATGACGCAGGCTGATGCAGCTTCAGGAACGTCGATGAATTGACTGCGTGGCTGGAGGTTCGAGTGGCGAAGCGTCGTAGTCGCGATATCTGGGTGGATGGTTTATTGTTTATGGCTTATTGTGGTTTAACGTCCCAAAGCGACTCAGGCTATGTGGGAGGCCGCAGTGAAAGGCTCCGGCAATTTCGACCACCTGGGGTTCTTTAACGTGCACTGACATCGCACACTACACAGGCCTGCCTCCAGAATTTCGCATCCATCGAAATTCGGCCGCCGCGGCCAGGATCGTACCCGCGTCTTCCGGGTCAGCAGCCGAACACCATAACCACTGAGCCACCGCGGCGGCAAGTGGATTGTCAATAGGGATTTTAGTATTTGAATCACTCCTTCATGGAGCGCCGTTTGAAAGGTTAATACTTGCTTTTCATCGAGGTTCATGCAGGCCAAAGTGCAGGAATTCGCTAGATACTACTCGCTGCCTGTGTTTGCACTTTCTTTTCCGTGGTCCACTGCGTATTTCAAGCAGGGGTGATCCGTTCGGAATACGGGCCGCAGTCAACGTCAAAGTCTACGTATTACAAGAAAAATTTTTCCCGAGTCCGGTTTTTATTAAATCAAAATTTTGTTCTTCAATGGAAGCTAAAGAAACAGGTACGCTAAAATACTAGAATGACTAGTTGTAAACGACTTTTAAAACTCAGGCTAGTGTAAGCTCAACGTGGCTTCCGTATTCTAACTTAAATAACTGAAAAAAAAATGAAATTGAGATGTCAATGTCGTATAGGTCGCACAACGCAAGCTTTGAGCCGCCAACATGCGATTAAAGTGAATGGCGTGGTACATCGTTCATCGCTGTTGCAGCGGCGCCGTGAGAAACACGAGCTAACAGTCTGCAGCGCGCGAAACGTATACGACGCGCCGCGCTGGCTCAAAGGCCCCTGAAGCGAGAATTTTCGCCCCGTAAAGAGACGTTTTTCTAGTTGTATGTCAACAGGGAGCCCGTACAAAACAAGAGATGGCTTCCGTCTGGAATCACTCGAAAAATTCGTCGTTTCTCAAATTTAAACTCGCAAAAGGGCATCCATTATCAAGTGCCGTAAATGACAAAAACATACCACCACTCGCTCAAAGGAGAAGCAGCTCGGCCCCGTATAGTGGTGCGGTTTAGGAGGCTGACTGCTTCCCGTAGAAACCACAGCCAGCGGGCACGCGTTCCAAGCGTGCACTGTGAAGGACGCGGACGCCGATCGCAAGAATTCGCAGCCCCGCGAACGAACGCACGCGAGCGGAGACTTCCCATTTGTTTTAGGTCGTCTGCTTTCACCCTTCTGTCACCGATGAGCGATATCACTGCTGGTAAGAGTTTTGCGAAAACCCTCTTTTTCGACCCTAATCGCGACAGACGATGCGGACTTTTGGATGCATTTCAACCAATCCACGCAAGGACCTCACCAGAACGCCACGTGGAAGAAAAGAGATAGTTTATGCCGCTGAACGTTCACTGTTTGCCCTACTTCGGAAACGCATGCGGCGTGAGCACCCGTGCGAGTCGTGTGCTTTCGTGCCCGCGATATCTGCACAGTGCTTTGGCAAGGTAATCGTGCCTAAAGTTTCAGAACACTTTCGCACAACACCACAATAGGAAAAAGGGGGGGGGGGGGGGGTGCTGTCAAAGACTGCCAAGGGGACTTCTTTCGTATGTATAACGACGAGCCCCTCATTTCCCTTCCTTTGTCTGCTTAAGTGCTTAACCAGGGCCTCGGTTCTGGCAGCCTTGATATGTTATAGGAAGCATATGAGCGTTCTCACACAGCTTCCGCCCTCGCCAAAGCTCAGTTGGTAAAACGTCGGACATGTAATTCGGAGGTCGTGGGTTCGAATCCCACCGGCAGCATGTGGTTGTTTTTCTTCTGCTTTCTAATCAATTATTTCCAAGCAAGAAAATATTCACTAATAATCTCCATTGATCAACACCACACATTAATAAAAAAATTAAAAAATCCCCTATGCTCCTTGGTTTCTGCGGCCGTTGGCTCCTTTCATATGTATAACCAGCCCCTCATTTCCCTTCCCTTTTCTCCAATTAAAGGTGCACTGAAGAGGATTCTGAACTTGTCTTTTTGCCGCGGGAACTCGATCTACACGTTCCTAGCATTCTTAGAAACTGCAACTTATTGCCCTGTATGGCCGATTTCCCTAATTAAATCGAATTAACGTCCGGCTCCCGCCCTTTTTTTTTTAATTCTGCCTCGTACGATGGGCGGAGTCGACCAACGCGTGAAGTTCCTTTCAGCCAGCTCCGTGGAGGCTTTGCTTTCGCTTTATTTTGTTTTTTAGGTTTCCATGAATAAATAGTTTCATTCGCAGATAATGTAGCCGCAAAATAAGCCCGCAGAAATAAAAATACGCGCGGACTATTTGCTACTACGGACTACTACGTATTACTCCGCCGATGGCAGAGCGGCAAGCCGCCACGGGACTGGGTGAAAGGCACTCCACGCGTTGGTCGACTCCGCCCACCGTACGAAGCAGAATTCAAAAAAAAGGGCGGGAGCCGGCCGTTAATTCGATTTAATTTGGGAAATCGGCCATACAGGGCAATAAGTCGCAGTTTCTAAGAATGCTGGGAACGTGTAGATCGAGTTCCCGCGGCAAAAAGACAAGTTCAGATTCCTCTTCAGTGCACCTTTAAGATATCAAGAGGCATTCTAGCCGAAATAAAATTTCGTTCCTGTTGGCCTCCCGGCCACCCGGACGCAGCGGCCCATCTCGAGAGAGGCGAAACGAAAACGCGTCCGTGTGGTGTGCGATGTCAGTGCGTTTTAAAGAGCCCCAGGTGAAAGAAATTAATCCGGAGCCCTCCACTACGGCGTCTCTCAGAGCTCATTTTCACCTTTGGGTCGTTCAACCCCATATACCACATACCAATCCTAAACGTACGCAGACAAGAGAAACGTACGCAGCATTACCGATGTCCTGCATTAACGGCAGGAATTTATCGAGCCAGTTTGTAGTATACTCAGCCGAAAAAGGTTTTTTCTTCAAATTCTTAGATTCTGGGGAAGCTCGTAAAGATTCCCTTCAAACCCAATTTTAGTCCGAAAATTCCATGAAAAAGGGAAAATTTCTCGAATGGAACCTGACTGGTTAATGCTGAGAATTGATTGTTTTGGTACATACTTAAAGATAATGATAGCATGGCCTCCATCACCCTCTCAGACAGTGAGCTGGCATATATGCGCATGCGCAGACGATAGCCCGAATCGTTCACAATAAAAGCTGTTGGAAGTTCAGCGATCACCCTTGTCTACTATCCGTCCATTGTAGCCCCCCCCCCCCCCTTTTTTTTTTGCGCTGCTGTCATGCGGCAATGCCATCTGAACTTCTATGTGAACATGCGGCGATCAACAGCTGTCCGAAATTCACTTCTTTTCGACAGACACTTGAAGAGCCCTTCCTGAATAAAAGCTCCTTGTCTTTATGTAGCCAGTGTCACTAGATGTGCGTTCCGTGCTCGACAGCTTTAGAACCGAACTCCTCCCATACCTGCAATCAGTAAATGTCAGCTGATTGATATTTGTTTGTAGCTGACGGATTTTTACGTGCCGAAACGACACTGCACTGCAGACTGACTATGACGCATGGCGTAGCGGAGGGATCCGGATTAATTTCGACTGCCTGGAGTTCTTTAGTGTTCGTTGCTACAGCGCAGCTCACGGGCGTTTTAACGTTTCACGTCTCTATTGAAAATCAGCCACCTCGGTCGGGATTCGATCCCGTGTCCTTGTCTCAGCAGCCAAACGCCATGACCACCGAGACATTGGAGTAGCATATTTTTTAAAGGGGCACTGAAGACAACGCCATCCAATTTCAGTTCGTAGAAACAGATTCTGCGGCTCTTTCTGACTCCGATGATGTTTGTCCGGCAACAAAAGACTCATTTGTTAGAGAGAAAATTGTACTTAATCATTTTTCCGTCACTCTATTCAAACCCGTGACGTTTACGCCGGTAAAAAAAAGAAATAAGAATCCGTGACCACCATTTTGAAGTGAATGACACTGTAGCCTAGCCTCTGGGATCCGCACCCAAAAACTGTGCCCATGCACCGAAGTTTACTTGCGAAATGGGCCGGTGATGGCAACACATGTATATCAATTTTGGGGCTTTTCAGCTGATGAAAGCACCGTTCTCAGTGAAAGCAGCGTTTTTTCCCTCAGAACGCGGTAATCTATCAGTGCAGGCCGAGTTAAAACTGTCCTCAGAACTCCTTTACGGGACTAACTGCTTGAGTGTCACATGAAGGATACTCTAACGTTTCCCTACAGCTTCATGCCGGCAATACTCGCCCGTTTATAAAAGCTCGCCCTGACTTTGAAGGAAAGACGGCATGCACTGTACAGTGACACTTCCGACATAAAAGCCATTACTCACTCTTTCAGAACCGAGCGTGCAGCCAGCGCGAACACCACTGAGGAACCTAAAAAAGCTCTTATACGTCAGAGGTGCTTTTAAACACGCCGAACCCTTTCCTTTTTGTCGTTACTTCTTGTTCGTTTCTTTGCATTGAAATCGGGAAGATTAAGTGTCCCCTGTGCACCAGAGTCATGCAGTGCAAGTTCTCTGCAAAGGAATATAGTTGCGACTAGCTGGATTTGTAACTGCATCTTAATGCGATATCACTTAGGCTGTCGTCTCACAGAAAATTTCCGGCTTCTCCGTAACGAAATTCTCTGATTGGCCAATGTCTCTGACAACGTCGTCATGGTCACATGACCCCATTGACCAATATCAGAGAACCATGAAATTCCCCACGAAATTCCCTGATTGGTCGAGATAGGTCACTTGACCTTGTGACCTCATCACAACCTGCCCCCCCCCCCCCCCCCCCTAACTATAAGCGAACTTCCCGCCGTTGCTTAATTCAATCCAGTTTCCACTTGCCCATCATGGCGCTGCGCATGAGCCTTACGGAAGCTCGGGAAGAACGACTTGTGTCTCACAAGACCCACCGGCGGCTGTGTTTAAAACCGCCACCTGCTGGGGCAGTACCGCACCGCTTGCCGCTGCACCACTGCGCCAGTAGGGTTATGAGGGCTCCCTGCGATCTATGAATTCGATTGGGAGGGTCGTGACGTCATCAACACCACATGACCACCAATGGACCAATCATAGGGCACCGCCAAAGTTGAAAATGTGAGGACCCCCAAAATTTGGAAGTAGGTCGTCCACGACATGGATTAAGATGGATTAGTGGTTCGGATCAGTATGATCCCATACGATAATCCAGTGCAAGGTGATGACTCGTGTATACCATATAAAAGCAATAGAACCGGTTCTAACCGGATTTTTGGCGCGAAAATAGCAAGAAAAACATTACGCACTCCTCACACACTCAGCAATTACATTAGAAGAACATTAGACACTCATACTAAATGCAATCACATTTTCTTCTTTAAGAATGTGGTTAAGAATGCCCCCAAGTTTGTGCTTCTATCTGTCAAGTATTGTGCTGTGCATAATCCATGCATATATATTTGAGGTCTCCGTCAATTCGTTTTCTGTGAATTTATAACAAGCTTGGAGAAAACGAAAATTATCAGGCAGTGAGTTCTTCGCCGGCTTGATTAATCTCCGCAAAATTCGGCAAACGTAAAAAAAAATAATTGTAGCTCATCTGTTTATTAGCAATCGCGCTTGTAAGTTAATGCGATTCCGGTCGTAATGTACGTTTTATATTTTTGTGAGAACGAAACTCAACAAGAACTGCTGGCGGTCTTGTACACGAAAGTGTAATTTTTTTAGTAACCCATCAATTAATTGAAATTAGGGAAGCTTTTAAGTCGCCAGACTAATTAAAATTTAAATGAGAAAACTGCAACGTGTTACGATGTACGGAAGTTTGAATCTTGCTCCAGTAGGAAAAATGTCCCTGGACGAAATGTCTCCGGAAGATACGTCCCCTGAAAACACGTCCCGCAAAAAAAAAAAAGACCCTTGAGGAAGCACTCCTTAGGAAAAAAATGTTCCCAAGTGAAAAATTACCCAAAGAACGAATTATTTGGAAACCCACTTTGCAAAAAACTGCCCTCCTCTATTGGACTCTTTCTTGACTATGAGAACAGATCTGAGCATGAAGTATGTTATAGTATCAGATAACACTACAGTCATGCAGTGCAGGTCATGCCAAGAAAAGTCACACCACAAAGCCCTTCCTCCAGTGACTTCGTTGAAGCGCCGAACTATCAGGAGACCTACTTGCCCTCGGCCACTCCCTTTCCGCCACTATCATTCTTATGTTTTTTTAATGGACGCCCTGCATGTGTTCGTGGCTTAGTCGCATCCATGCCGATGGGTGGAATCGCTGTATACAATGTTACATGATTGTTAGTCGTGTGTCGTCCATCATGAGTAGCTGAGCGGACTCTGGGAGCAGGGGGAGTTTGGTTTATTGGTTTATTGCGGTTTAAAGTCCCAAAACAACTCAGGCTATGAGGGACGCCGTAGTGGAGGGCTCCGGAAATTTCGACCACCTGGGGTTCTTTAACGTGCACTGACATCGCACAGTATATGGGCCTCTAGAATTTCGCCTCCACCGAAATTCGGCCGCCGCGGCCGGGATCGAACCCGCGTCTTTCGGGTCAGCAGCCGAGCACCATAGCCACTGAGCCACCACGGCGGGTGGGAGCAGGGGGAGTGGAGCAGGACGACAAGTGGGAGGAGTTCACCGGAAAGTTACTCTGTTTTTAGCTCCGTTTACACTCCTGTAGGTGCAGGAAACATGTCATGTATCAGAACAGTGTGTAGTATTACTCTGACAGCTTCTCTCCTCTTCAGGAACTCTCTGCAGGCAGCAGAGCACCAAGCTGGAAGTACCTCTGCAGTCATTACGTTCAGCACAGGACCAGCAGGTGCCAGAGGCAATATCTTGTTGTCTCGATTGCTTTGGCGGTTATGTGCTCGAGCATATATAACCGCAAAGGCACAGTTTTATGCCTCCTTTATTCGACTTAATGGTCTCGGATGCTCAAATCACTGGGGGCTACGGGACGTTTGGTGGCACCCGTTTGCGGACATTTTTTCCTACTTCAAAAATAGGGACGTTTTTTCCGGAACCCGAAAAACTTGGGGGGACGCTGAAGTATCGCCTTTAAGAGTAGAACACGACAGCGTTATCGGGTCCCATTCGCATCACCTACTCAGGTACCTGATTCCCAGTCAGCATAATCATAGTTACTCATGTCTGCATCAGTAGATGTCTGTACGGCAGTTCACAAAGTAAAAGACCACAACTTATCCGCTATACCTAACTTTATTCAGCTTGAACCAAGGAGCTGTCGTGGCCTACGGGTAGCTGCCCGTCTCGCAATACGAAGGTCCTTGGTTTGATTTCCATCTAAATCTATATTAACCCAATTTTCTTTTCAGCTCAATTACTTTATTATGGTTACAGAAACGTTGTTGTCAATATTGGCGTCGATCTGAACATCATATGACATATTCCTGAATTTTATTGGTTTGGTTTATGAGGGTTTAACGTCCAGTAACTACTCCGGCTATGAGTGACGCTCCGAAAATTTCGTCCACCTGAGGTTTCTTTAACGTGCACTGTCATCACAGAGTACACGGGCGTCTAGAATTTCGCCTTCATCGAAATCCAGTCGCCGCGGCCGGGATCGTACCCGCGTCTTTCGAGTCAGCAGCCGAGCGCCATGACCACTGAGCCACCGCGGCGGCTGAATTTTGTTAATTCTTTGCTTCCATCGGGACTTTTCGCTGACGGCCAACGACGCCGCCGGCGACGAATCCGGCTTTTCTGCGACACGGGGCCCTTAACACAGTCAAGTTAAAACATCTGACCATTTCCTGTGCCTTTGGACACACACACACGCACAGTTAGGACACCGATTCCACAACCATCGCATTACGGCAAATAAACGAACGTTGTTAGCCGGATCGTCTCCTTGAGCGTACCTAAGACCTGGTGGCAAAGGAAGCGCGGTGGGCCAAACAAGCAGCAATAATCTCGTGAGTGGCAAGCCTAATCCGGCAGTAGTAAGATTACGTGAGCGAGAAAATAAAATATGTATTATAAGCGTCATCGGGCGGAGCATCGCGACCACCTCGCCGAGTCTACAACGATGTGCAACCTCACCGCGTTAGCAATGTAGAGAGGAGAGGGTAGCGTTGGAAGCGCTGAGGGACAATTTTAAGGCGTCAGCCTTACTTCCCCCATTAAGCAAAAATCCATGTGGGTGTGTGCGTGCGTGCGCGCGCGCGGTGACTCTCGATTGTACCTAAAAAGATGGCGTCCGCATGCAGCCTGGCAGGTGGTGCTTAAATTAATGATTGGTCGCGCGAGGTTGCTCGGGAAGAGCAACCTGGATCGTACAAATTCCACCGGTGGCAGCACCTGGCATCCCAGGGCAGTGACACATATCGCTTAACAGCTGCACCAATGCGCCAAGAGTGGTATGGGAACTCCCAGGGATGCATGAATGGTAAGTCGAGAAATACCAATTCTGCATATATGGGCATTAACCGAATGCCTATCGCATAATAAACTTAAGGCGGAGCGCGGGTCCCGCTAGAGCGGCGACTGCCTTGACGAAGTTAGCGATCAAAACAGGATGCGGGGGCGTAGCGACGGTGGTTAGCCATGCAGAGGTAGAATCGCCAGCTGCGTGGTATCAGGTTACATGACGCCGCAGCGTTTGGCGACTGCGTTCACAAAGTGAGCAGGCAGGCTTGCGCCTTTTCAAGCGTAGAGCCTTAAGTGTCTCTGCCGACTTTTCTGATCAGTAATAACTTTATTTGATGCGGGTCGCCTTCTCAAAATTCCAGCGGTACATGGTTCCACCAGCGGCGGAATCATCTTCATACTCGGCATATTTTGCAGCTTTCGTAATTGGGCTTCAGGGCCCTTTTAACAGAGTGCACGACACCTCGCAGCGTACGAGATTCAGGCTGGTAGCACGGACGCCATCCCAACTCGTAAGGGGCGACGCCAAACACTACATAGTGTATATGGTACGGTATGGTATGGTATGGTATGGTATGGTATGGTATGGTATGGTATGGTATGGTATGGTATGGTATGGTATGGTATGGTATGGTATGGTATGGTATGGTATGGTATGGTATGGTATGGTTGGTCCGTGATTATTATGGTCCGAAGTTGCATCGGGGCCATCACAGACGACGTAATGAAGGGATTCAGATAAATTTCGTTCTCCTGTGTGCGTGTGCGTGTGCGTGCGCGCGTGTGTGTGTGTGTGTGTGTGTGTGTGTGTGTGTGTGTGTGTGTGTGTGTGTGTGTGTGTGTGTGTGTGTGTGTGTGTGTGTGTGTGTGTGTGTGTGTGTGTGTGTGTGTGTGTGTGTGTGTGTGTGTGTGTGTGTGTGTGTGTGTGTGTGTGTGTGTGTGTGTGTGTGTGTGTGTGTGTGTGTGTGTGTGTGTTTTGGTCCGGGACGTTGGCGGCCGTTGATACGAGCGGCACACAGCTGGGTGCAATTTGCTGGCGACGAAGGCTAGCAGACAACTAGGCCTGCTCTCGACCATTCGTTTTGGACGTAGCTAGCACCAAGCTGCACTTGAACTGCCGTAACTGCCATTTCATGCTCGCGGCACTGCCGCAGAACTTTACAGATCTGGTGCAGCGAGTGCAGGCGAATCTAACGCAGCTGTAATCCTGCAGTTTTACGTCGTGGCTGACCCCGGAGAGCGAGCTCAGTGTGGTCCTATGGTGTCACGTGTGGCCTCTCGGGAAGGATTCGTGGTTCAGAACTTCTAGGAATGCTCCTAGGCCTTGGGACGCCCCGGTGTAGGCCAGAAAAAGCTCGGTCTTTGTGAGGTGTGCGGTAAGCGAGCGTACCAGTGTTTTGCATGTGGAAGGAAACAGCATTGCTGCACAGTGGCTGAGGCCCCTAAATTTTGTTAGTACAATAAAATTATGAGAAATAAACGCACATATATCTCGTGGTCTGACCCGCGTTTTCATATTGCAAAATATCCAATAATTCCTTTCGCAATACATGCTATTGCAGTCTGGCGAGTTGGCGCTAACCATGACGGTCACAGAGGTTTATGTGTACTATTATGTAAACGACGCTTATGCAGACCTGAGCAGAATATTTATTTTTGTTTTACACTTGAATTCAGTAATAAACTATTCAACGTGTCGCCTTTGGACTTCGCGATCAAACGAACTGCGTCCTTACACAGTGGCTTTATTCACTGCGGGTCCAAAGCCTGTTCTGCCACGATGTACTTTTCTAGCTGTCGAGCTGATAGCGCAAAACGCCTCCGCGCGTTTGAAAAAAGAACCAAACAGGCGGCCAGGGAAAAGCAGATCGCCGTGGGTTGCGCCAATACGTGGCCCATGAAGAGAGGCGTGAAACGCGCCCGAGTGCGAAGCGTGTTTGCGTTGGCGCGCGAACGCGGGGACATTTTTATCGCGCTACCGCACGCGCCTTCTGCGCCGCAGTAGACGCGAGATCGGACTCGCTGCCTCCATTCACCCCGGCTGATTCTGTCGAAAAACTCGCTCTCGCCGGGCTTCGGTGGCTTTGCCTTGTGAGGCCCAACGCGTTGCTTTTATCTTCTTTATTTTTGTTTCAAGCGCTGTTCGTCGATCTCCGTTCTCCTCTCTTCTTTTCGCGTTGGTGCAAGTCGCGTTAGGCGACCTCGGTAGGCGTCAAGCAGCGAAAACTTTTCTTTTTTTTGTTGTTGTTGGCCAGCCCTATGGTTCAGTAATGTGGTACGAAAAATACTTTCTTTTTCCAGTCATTCGCCGGGGATATATGGAACGTGTTCGTACGAATAATGCATAAAACTAATGTATACGCTCGACTTTTAAGTATCATCCTATCCGTTTCAGCGAATTAAGAAAAAAATGGCTGGGTCTTGGCTCAGATAACCCTGGTTATGCAATTGAAAGTCACGCTTGCATAACCAGCGTGAAGTCACACTGCGGCTTATTGCTGCAGTGCCACGTGCCTGCCACAATGTTGTCAGCGCTAACCCATGCTGCCCACATCTCTCTCTCACCACCGCCACGCACCTCACAGCGCGATTGGGGAGTCAACTGATCCAGGGAGCCAGTTACGCGCCCTTCCTTTCCTCAAAATTATCGGAGCCTAGAACGTTGTCAACGCTGACACCAATGAACACAATGAACGCCGACGGCGTATACAGCTTCAGTGCCGCGTTTCTGCCACAACTTTGTCGATGCCAACGCAAGCAGCGCACATCTGTCACTACAGCCACGTAGCTTAAAGCGCGACTGAGGTGTCCACTGTCCCAGGGGGCCAGTTATGCGCCTTTGCTCTCGAAGCTCCCGCTCTTCATCGGTTTCGCCTGCCCGTTTAGCGCGCTTGCGCTCCCTATCGACTGATAAATCCCTCGCACGGTTCGCAACGTCGACCAGCTGATCATACTCGGCCCGACGTCTGTGAGTACCCACTCTCGAGGACGTCGGCTCCGACTGACTTGCTTCGTCCATATAAACGAAGCATGCCTCTCTAGCGAGACACTGGATAGGCAGCGCGCAGCGGCGTCGGCGGATCGCGCGGCTGCAGCTGCTGCGAGTCACGAGGTACGTCACGTGGTTACTTACGCAGCTCCACTCCTCCTTTTTCCGTTATCCGCACAGACACCACGAATTCGGCGCCGCTATTCGCTTTAAAATAGCTCACGGAAGCTATTGCGCTCCATTCCCACCTTTCCAGCTATAAGCAAGTAGTTATAGAGTACAATGTAAATACTGTTACGACCCAACTTGAGACCCGCGATGATAACGGTGGCGGATTCAACAGCGGAAATTTCGAAAGGTCGTTTGACCCCCAAGATGACCCCACCAAAAAGAATGACTAGCAGGGAAGTGGTCGATGGAGCTCTTCCCACGCTCGGCTCGGTGCCAACGACCTTCCCTTCTAGAAGCGACCGACGATACGACAAGGGAAGAAAGGATTCACCTCGTCTGAGAGGACCCGGAACGATTCCGAGGAAGCCAGCGCAGCTGCGGCCGCGGCGCCATCATGCCACACCTGTGTTCGAAAGGCACGTGCTGTTCGCGGTAGTGTTGCATCGCAGTGCGAAAGAGCTGCAGACTTACGTTTCCTCCTCGCCAGTTCCCACGGGTGGGCCTGCAACAGGTGTCTTCGTTTGCTGTGTTGTGCAGTGCCGATCTTTGTGTCGCGATGAATTGCCCCCTGGTGAAAGGGCGGAGCCTTGGGCTATTTAACCAGCGCCCTAAGGGAGAACGAACGCTCTGGGCCTTGGGTAACAGTCGCTCGACGCATTGAACTCTTAATTTTTGTTTCTTTGTTTTTCTGCCTTTCTTTATGTAAATAAGTGTCTTAAAAAAAGTGCCATTAAACCTGCTTGTTTTCGTATCCCCAACCTTCGAAGCTTCAGACTTTCCTCAGCCCGACGACGCAACACGCTACCAAATGGAGCCCGGGTTCGAGCTTTCCTGGGCGCCACAACAATACCCTTTTGGGCAATGGTGTCCTTGTGTTTCTCTTAGTGAAAGCACGCAAATTGCTCAGCATCTCTGACTTGCGGCAGAGCGAGCGCCGGAACTAAACTCCGGCCGATGACAACAATAAAGAAATCAAGATATTCCCAATAGTATCGCACTTTAGTAAATTCTCAAAAGTAAACGATCCTGATACAAGGTCCCCGCTCCTCATTTTCCTTCTTTCCTCTGCGTTTTTATTTTCGATGAATGCATCTCTCATTGCTTGACCGCACACTATACGTATATAACGAGTCTACCCACTATCTTGTCATGATCTCGTCGACCTGTCAACACCGCGACGAGATCATGACTGCATTATAAACATTGGTGGTTTCGATACGATTCGCGCATGTCAGCGGTTTCACAGCATTATTCCCAGCGCATTTTGTGTGTGGGAGCGCTAGATTTGTCTCGTTCGAACAAAATATCCGGAGTGTTTCATTTTTTTTTTTATTAACGCACTTGACGCGTGAACGATAAAACGCTTCATCTGCACTGGTGGTTTTGCTTCTCATCACTTTCAAATGTACCGGTAGTTGTGTGTGGAAAATTGAGTAAAAAAGAGGTTTGTCATGGGCATTCTGCTGTGAAAAACAGTACGTGTAACCGAACAAAGTGATACGCGCCGACTGCGAGCCAGCGCTCAAACAGATGGATCGGCTTTTGTCTAATATAACAGCGGCAGGGTGACATATTGGCATTCTTCCTTTCCGGCCTTACACGTCATCCTCCGATTCAAGCTGTTTTATATAATAATGTCCTTGGTTGCTTTAAAAAGAAAACGATTTATGCAGTGTGATTTATTCGCTGGGGTATATATTATCTTTCTCGGCTTGTTCTGTGTTCGGCGGTAAAAAGTCAAAGTGTTTATTTAAACAACGCATTTGCAGTTGTATAGGCGGCAGACCAAAAGGCAGATAAATGCCTGAAGAAGAATCTTCCCCCTCATGCTCCCACTCAGGAGCACAAGACATTCAGCGCATAAAAAAAACTAAATGGAAATACAGACTGAGTGGTTTGCATTGTAAAATAGCGTTATATATTGAATATCTATACGCTGTTAACCAAGCACACACACAAAAAATGAACAGAATAATTACGCCTGGAGTGACAACAGGTACATAGCGATGTTCCTTTCGAAAGCTTTCAATTACTTGTTTTCTTGAATGATGTTCGCAGCAGAATGATGATCACTTAAAAAGCTGGAAATTCTGTAAATTAGTTTCTGGGTGCCGTTGTTTGTGCGTATTTTTTATTTTATTTTGTGTGTTGTGTCTTGCAGTTGCGTACCTTCGCAATGTACTAGTGGCAAATTGCGGCAGGATCGCATTGCGTTTTTAGGTAGGTGGCTATCTTTTTGTTTATAACAGTCCACACAGTAAGCAAATGGGGTTTTCTAAACATTGGGTCATTGTATGTTATGTAGGGTGCAGCCTCTATTATTAAGAGTGTAATATCGTTGTTTCTTTAGCCACGTAGGCAAAGGTTCTTTAGTTTCAATACATGGCACGATAGACCAAGAGATATTGGCACGAACTTTATCAGTGTGAGGTGACCAATCTAAACGCTTGTCAAGTAAGACGCGAAGAAATTTACATATGACACGTTCAGATTGCTTCACCACACAGTGTTTCTTGTTTGATGCACTTGTTACGCGCGCGAAATATAATGTAATTAGTTTTTTAGTGTTTAATTCCACTTCATTAATATGAAGCCATGCAGATAAATTTTCCAGCCTTATATTGGCGTCTACTTGGAGTGCATCTGGATCTTGTCTGGAGAGGAACGCATTGGTGTCGTCAGTGTACTATATTATTTCTGGTGTAGATGGCACGTTAATGATATCGTGTGTATAAAACAGAAATAACAGTGGCCTAAGAATAGATCCTTGCGGCCCTCCATATTGTATTTGACCTACACATGACTTCCCTTGGCTAATATCCGTGTACTGGTGAAGATTTGCGAGGTAACTTTTTATTAATGCGACAGACTCCTCTGATAACATATTTATATAAATTATGAAATAAAATGGATGCTTGTTGAAACCTATGGCTTGTTTTAAGTCTAGAAAATCTCTATTGTATACATTTTCTGATCAAACTTTTCTATTATCGTATCCTTGATTTCTATGGCTGCCATTTCTGTAGATTTCTCCCTCTGAAATCAATATTGTTCCAGGCTATGATATTGTTTTGCTGACATAAATGTAGTAGTTCGACGTTTATAACTTGTTCAATTAATTTGGAGAAGACCGGTAGCACCGAAATAGGTCTATAGTTGTTTGGGTCATTTCTGTCGCCTCCCTTGTGTATAACGGATACTTTTGTAATTATCTGGAAACACTACGTTATTCAAGATCAGGGTGTATATGTGTATAAGTGGCGGACTAATCTGATGACTGATCGATTTTATAGGTTGAACTTTAATGTCATCAGCACTACAGGCATTGTTACTTTTTTTTTTTTTTGTTATGGTATTGATTTCCAACTCGACAAAGATGAACACTGAGCTTTCGATGCTGGGTGAAGCATATGTTTTATAATCACATCTACTTGTCTGACATGTACAGTCTTTGTCAAAAGTAACCAGGCTCCATTGTTTGCTTCTCATTCATATAACAGAGCCCTCACGGCTTCCCTAAAGATCAAAAAGTTATTTGAAGGTGAGAACAGGGGTTCTTCTTACCATACATAGATTTAGACCTTGAGGCCTGGCATAACAGCTTCAATATTCGACTGAGAAGAAAAACGTGCAGCCTGGTTACTTTTGACAAAGACTGTACTTGGAGCCCCTGATATGAGAAAGTGCTCATTAAGTTTGTCAGCAAGCAACGTTCCTGTGTAAGGCACATTAATAGTTCAGAGATGCCGTCTCTTTTGTTTTCTTGCATTAGGTTATTTACAGTGTTAGTTACTTTTTAGGGTTGGTGCAAATATCCTCATCAACCCTAACCCTAATATCAGAGCCTAACTTGATACGAATTCGTTTGAATTCAGCTAGTCTATATTTCTCGTTCTGATAAAAGAGGCGAATATTCTGTCAAGTTTTTTTTGTATTATTCTTTTTAGAAGGTCGACACTGATCTATGCCTTTCTGGCTTTTTTATTCTTTTCAAATTCAACTCCAGGGACTGCTTGGTTGTAGAGATCGGTAACTGTTTTTATAAAGAGGTCATGTGCTGCAACGGGGTCAGAAAGTTGGTGAACATCTGTCCAGGTTGTTTCTGCTACTGAGCTTTTAAACATTGCGATCTTGTCTTCATTAATGATTCCGTACTTAATGGGAGCACATGCCATAGAAAGACTGCGTAGTGTGAAGTAGGGTGTAAACAACATGAAATTTGGTAAATGGTCACTAATATCAGCTGCTAGGGCCCCTGCTCGCAAATCGTCCTTTGCCTAATTTGTAAAGCACAAGTCTAGCAAAGCCTGGCACATGTTTGCCACTCTAGTCGGCACCTGTATTGCATTTTCCCAACCGAACGAGAGAAAAATATCAAGCATTCTCTGTCTACTAGTATCAACCAATAATATAGCGATACTAAAATAACAGCAGGCGACTTAAACTGCGTAGAATACTCTAACATACAGAACGCAGACAATGGGAGAGAAACCAAATAGTTATTTGTCGCAAAAATCCCTGCCTTGCTGACAGAGGCGATGAAAGCGACTGCACATCTAGGAAGTACGCGTCGCAGTTTCGAACAACAAACAAATCGCCATCCCTAAACCGCCTCCTTGGAGAAAGAGAAAGTTCATTCGAGTGGCGTAATCCTGGTATGGTGGCCCTTTGCAAGGCCGGATTTATAAGGGAGAAGGGGGAGGGGAGGGGGGTCGGATTCTTCCCCCTCCCCTAAGCGAGAGCATTTTCACATCAAAACCATGTTCAACCTCAATTTTTCTCAGAAAAAAAAAAGCCAAGAACTACATGGTGCAAGTGGGACCGCGCCCTCCAAGAGTGGCCCATAAATCCGCCCCCAAACCTCTGCGGTCCAGCCCAGATCATAAACGACATCTTGTTTTTCGTTCTTTCTTATTCGCCCGAGAGGTCGGGAAATACGATTCATCCTCCTCCCTGTGTGTAGATTCATCCCGTCAATAACGTGTGACCTTGTGAGGTGCCCCTCATGGACCACGTAGACTGCGTACCTTATCTGCATTGCCGGAGAACATCCTTGATGTGGCGTTAAAAAAAAATAAAAAAAGTATCCATGTAGAGATAAAAAGACAGCGGTTTTGATCGGGCGAAATTTCGGCCGGTAACACTTTTGCTCCGCTCGAGGTCGCAGTTCTATTTTCACAGTGCATGGTACTCACGCCGAGCAAGCGCGCAGTTCGAGGCTCTCTCGCATTCAAAGAACAGCGATGCAATGCGCGTTGCGCAGGACAGCAGTGTCCGATGTGGACCACACTAGAAAGCAGGGAATGGGGATAGAAATGCAACGAGTATATCATTGTGCGTTTCCTCCTTGTGTTCACACCCCGCTACGCGCCTCTTCAGTGGTTTCCGGTGCTTCCTCTTTTATCCCTTTTGTTAACACCCCAGCATGCGTTGTCCGTTTCATTGCACACGCCGCTCTGGAAAAGCTGTTTGGGATAGCCGACCAGAACGTGCACCCCTGCATACTTTTCTCGGGAAGCAGTTGACACAATTGCGAACGGCGATATATAAGCGCATGCTGCAAGAGCACCACCGGTTAATTGGTTCATTCACTGAACATGCTGTTGCTGTCGCACTGTGGAAAGCACTGTCAAACAGCCTCCCTTTATCTCTTCGCGGTGCCTTCGCTCTCAGTACAAGGTCAAACAACTTTTTTTCCCACGGGCACGCGACGCCTTGCGTGCGCAGCGTGTCGCTGGTTCCATTCATTGTATCAAGCCCTCAGTTTCGTCGCACATGGGGAAGACTACTGCAGGCGGAAGGCATACCGAGAAAACGTAACGGACGGGAAGCAGGCCCGCGGCGGCGGTCTGCGCCAGCGGGGCGGTTGCGAAAAGAAGCCAGGCTCACCGGTCTCGGCCAGCGGGTCCAAGGGCGTCCGACTGGGTCCTCCGTACGGACCATGGTGCCGCGGCCACCAACTGCGGAAACGGCGCCGCACCGCCGACTGCTGCTGCAGCGCGACCCATCGATGGTCGCGGTGAAAGTGGAGCACCGACGAAGGGGGGATCGCGGAGTAGCGCTCACCTCGAAGGAACGAGGCGGAGGGCGAAAGGCCGTTGGGCAACGATTAGGCTCGTCTCACCTCCAACGCGTCTCCTGTGAAAAGACCAGCCGATGCGTACGCGGTCATACCCGCACGTCGCTCGGACAGAGCTGTATTACAAAATGCGACTAAGCCACGTAGGATCGCCGTGAGAGTGTGTGGTAGGCACAGCGTAACCTGCGCGCCCACCCCCGCATCTTTTAGTGTGCCTAGGGCACAGTGCGAGGTTCTGGAGCCCCAAGAAATTCCTGAACACGCACACGAGCATGCAGTTCCTCATATCAAGGGTGCATTTTTGGCACGTAAAAAGCATCGTGCTGTGGCTCCTATGCAGATATCTCCACGCAGGTCCTTGGTGCCCAACATTACAAAAACAAAATAAAAAATGAAAACATCTGAGCGTCATGCACAGAAACATGCCAAGCGCTTGTTCGTTAACCATACCCGTCCCACGGACAAGCCTGAACCATCGCGAATTTTTGTAAAACCACTGCCATTTTCGCTCTAAGGATGCCGAACGGCCTCTTGAATATAATGTCCATAACTAAAGAAAGAACACGTAAACGTGTGCTTTACACGAGCGAGAAGAAAAAAACATAGTTTTCGTCATCCCTCAGGAAGACAGAATGACAGCCCATCTGGATCACATCGATGGCGCATTCTCGATCCTGACGCGTCAGATGGTCGGCACTGGAGCTTTCAGTTAGCCTAACGACAGCGAAGGTGATGTCGTGCATCTCCCAGAAGAGTCCCGAATACAGCAATTGCTGTGAAAAGCAGAAAAGTTTGGGGGTGCAGGGAGGGGGGGGGGGGGAATATTCGGCATTAAAAGGGTTAACATTTCAAGTTCAGTGACTTCAACAGCGGTAACAATAATAGTAATACTGGCGGCTGTTTTGTGCACACTGAAATAAATGCTTCTAAGTTAGATTCTATTTTGCGATAGGCAAAGTTAGGTGGCACAGTCCGACAACCAGCTAAGCCGCAGAGTTTTCTTGGCAGCTACTGCAGCTGGGAAAAAGAAAATGCGATCAAAGGCATCGGGCACAAAGCCCGAGAAGGATAGGGTGCTGTTAAAAAGTAAGTGCACTGGTCCGAGCTTTACACATACGCAAGAATACGAACGTTCTGTTCATTAAACCTAAATACCGCGGCGCACTTAAATTCTCCTATAAATCAGACAGTAATGAAGAATAGGCGACATGGAAGAGCCCAGCATTAAAACTACAAGTACAACCTCGTATGCAGTAGTGATAAATCAGTAAAGGAGATAAGAGCAAACCCTAAGAACTGCAATAATAGATTCAAAAACTGGCTGAGGCTCAACCCGGCTGAACCTAGTAAACGAGCGAAAGCGAAGCTGGCGGCATTTATAGCGCAGAATGGTGTGACGTCATTGCTACGTCATCGCATGACGTCACATCAGGTGATGCGAATCTCGGTACTAAAGGTCAAGGTGAAAGTTCAAAGGTCAAGTAACTACTGATCATCAGTCACGTGGTTGCTAATCATTAGCTATGACCATTCCATACAGGCATATCATGGTTATGCGCAGCAAGACACACAGTCATACACTGTTGGCCTTGGTGGTGTGTGCTTGGTTTGACCTTGGTCGGGCTTCAGGTCAAACGCGCAAAGTCAGGCGAAACTCCGAGCTGTACCTGGAGTAGTGGAGCTTTCGCTCTAAAATAGAACTAGGCGTGCATCAAGTGCCTAGGACATGCTGCAAGCAGAGGAATGGTGTGACTTAAAGGAAAGAACATGACGCAGTGGTTATATATACACGGCTACTAGTTAGTAAAACTTAAAAATGTACACCGACTAAAAGGAAAAACAACAAACAAAAAACGACGTTCCGGCTGCCGTATACGGCAGGCTTGTCCTCCAAGAGATGACACAGGCAGTGGATCAGAATTAAATACGCTTGGCAAGAGGGCCCACGGGGCGTGCGTAGTCACTGAATAATTTAGCGTATACGGGGGTTGGATTTTCCGCGTTGCGATTGAGGATGTGACTAGTGGTTCGAATGTATAATTATTCGAGGTGAAGGCGACGGAAGAAATTCTTTTCAGTTGCCAGCACGTGCTCCCTATACCCCAGACGATGTCGTGGCCGATTGGTAGTGTTCGGCGACAGCGCTGGAGTCCACTTTTTAATGCGAAAGCATTTCTTGTCTCATGAGTGGCGTGTGCAGGACCCGTCGGCAGAGCGTGTCGGCAGAGTGGGTCATCGGAGCGTGTTCGCACGATAACGACCATTCGAAACAAGAAATTCGACGACAGCGCGGCTCGAACCCAGGCTCTCTGTGCCAGGCGGGCACGCAACGCATACGCCACGAAGGTTTTTTTTTTTAGTCGTGGTATTTATTACACGCGTTTATATGCAGGAAAGAGCTGTATATACATTATTTGCAAAGTGATTAGCCAGTAGCCGAGCAAGTCCTTGGTTCCAGCGTGTTAGAGGGGCACGAAGTGAACGCGTTATGGTGTGTACGACGGTAAAGTTTGTTGGGGGATATGTAATGACGTTAGACAACGATGATTCGGAAAAAAAAGTTGCTGCCGTCATCCAAGGGTCACGTGATAAACTTACGTGACAACGACGACTTGCAAAAAAAAAATTTCCTGACGTTCAAACGCAAATGCTCTCGCATTTCTCCAATGCAGCAGACTGCAGTGCTCTACAATTTTTGGTTTTTACCCTCGTTACAATGTTCTTTTAGGCGCCTTTTAAAATCACCAGCCTCGTCGATGTAGACACTGCAGTGTCACAGCCGGAACACGGGACGCTGTAAACAGCGCCAGGGTACTTTCCATTGGGAAGAACGTCTTTGACGTTAACCAGCGCATGTAGCAGTTTCCTTGTCGGGACATGGGTGACGTGGACTTTTGAATGTGCACAGAATGCGTGCCATGGCCTCGCTTATTCGGCGGGTGTACGCAACAGCGGCACGTTTCAGAGGGGGCGACAGGGGCATTGGGCAAAGATAGCTGCTTTTTTACACATGCCACAAAAGGGTAGCTGTTACGTGAGAGTTCTTGCCGCACAGTATCGAAGTCAGCTGCGAGAGCTTCAGGAGAGCTGTCAATGCGTTTTGCTCGTTTGAATAAGGTTGAGGCAACTGTTTTCTTTTGTGCGGCCGGGTGAACATTTTAAGCTAAGGTATCTTCCGCAGTGGGCAGATTTCCTATAAACGCTGTATGATAGATTTCCACTATCGCGTTTTACCAATACGTTCAGGAAGGGCAACGCACCATTGGCTTATTCTTCAATTGTGAAATGAATCACTCCTTCTATGGAATTCAAATGGGACGGAAAGGCTAGCACAGCATCTTTACGTATGAGGCGAAAGCAGTCGCGTACATATTGTTGGAGACGGATGGGGTCCTGGAGATGACTGACTCGTTCAGCACCGCAGGTCCTGGCTCCGAATGACCGTGTCGGACTGCGTTATCGAGGAAACTGTACAGAGGGTCTATTTTACATATTTACAGACGAGAAGGGAATGCCGCGATCACAAAACAAATCCCGTTAAATAGGGTTCGTGTTCCCCAGATCCCTGACTGGGGAATGCAGTTCGGAGTACGATGACCAATCGAATGGGCAGTTGATGGCGCTGGCGGTACCACCCACGGCAGGGGGCAGTGCTGATGCTCTCTCGCTCTCTCACAGCTCGGGGGATGGGAAGGGGTAGATCAACAAACACTGATGCGTCGCCTTGTCCACTGCGGCAAGTCTTCTGTGCGTTGCCTCCGCGGGAAAGGAGTATCCTGCAGTCTCCCCGCAGTTGAATGAACGTCCTCGAACTTCCCCGCCGGATGTCCGAAGCATGAGACCTCTGTCGAGGACACAGCGTCTTTCAATTAGCAGCCTCGCTCAGCGTGACCTTGCGTAGCATCACCCCGTCCGGTGACCCGAATACCGACTCGGCCAACGTATACCGCTGCTTCCGCCGTGCTTCCTATGCATCTGTGCTTCCGCCGTTGCTGCTGCTGTCACAAGCTCTCGCCACATCTTTGCTTAACGACGACACACGTCTGGTGGTAATTTCTCCCAGGCCCGTGGGACACAGCGTCTTTCGATTAGCAGCCTCAGCTTGACCTGGAGTGGAATCACACCGTCCGTCGTCGGCTATGCTTCTGTCGCCGGCGCCAGGCCTCGTCGTATCCCTTGCTTCGCGATGAGTCACATCCGGCTCCCAGGACCGCGTTCCCCAATCTTGACAATATCTATAGAAAATTCTTGGCGGTGAGGGAAAGGTTTCAAGGGCACGACGTTCGACTGATTATAAAGTATGGTTTGCGACAGCCGCCTTTTTGGTGCTTTTTTTTTACGCCCCGCATCAAGAGGCTAACTTTCTTGTCCTCTGCCATATCGGGGTCTGCACAATGTAAGAGGCGTCTCATTTCTTCGACGTACGCGGTAACTATCTCGTTTGGATGCTGGGCCTGAGCTTGAAGCATAGCTGATCCCCCACGAGGTGCTCGCAAAAATGCCGCAAGACGTTCAAGTAATGGGCATTAGCTGTTCGGTAGCGCCATCTATCGTCCATGTGATTTATTGCCACGTGATTAGGCTACTTTTCCATACCTTACGGCGAGCAGGCGCCTGCAGCCGTGAGGTCGGATATTTTTGATCAATTTTGGCCGAAAAAGTTTTTCGAGTCTTTGGAGGGCAATTTTTTCTTATCTAAAGGCGGTAGGTGCCCGATCCCCATGAGGTATGAAATTGTGACCTGCCGAGTGCTGACGACATGACCGCCATGTTAAGCCTAACCGCAAGTAAATATTAACCTAATTACACAATATTGGTGACTAACACGTCCTACTCATCGAGCCCGTTACGAATATCCATTAATTAGATTATGACATTATCGATTAGATAATTATAGGCAATTAAATATAAGCATAACCATAACTAAATATTAACGTCATCAGTCTACTGTTCTACTAATATAGAGAATTCCAAATCTAATTCGTTTTATGATGCCTAATAAATTGTTCAGTTAGAAGCGATTAAACAGTCATGTGACTAGTTAATTATGACGTCATAAAATCAGTGACGTAACCAATCAATTACCAATTGGGTTGATATATCGATTTACTATGGGGGCCGCCATCTTGAATTAGAAAATTTCACGCTGAAGGGAGGTGGCAGCAGACCCCAAGAAATCGAGAAACGTGATGAATAAGAGCCAACGCTCTTAAAAGTTTTAGGAAGCTCCTTAAATGTGTCCCATTCCCTCAGGGTAGTATCGTGGCCCTCGTATCACGTACGAGCAGCTCCAACTAATGCAAAGATGTTCTGAAGCTTCATAACAATTAGTCTCAGTTGCTGAATGCTCCTACTTGCCCGTACTGACCCGACCTTTCTGCCTCTTTGCCTGGGGTGCTTCAAAATGCAGGATGTATTCTGGGCTAATGTGGGATCACCAGAGATATCGTAGCAACCGAGGCCATTTTTGATGTTGTAGGTCCCTTTTGGAGTCGGCTTATGGTCCGAAAGGAGTCCAAATTCAGGCGCCAGCCCTTACTGGAGGTAGCTCCTTCTAACCGCTCCCTCGCTCTCAGCAGGCTGGGCAGCTTTCTCTTTGTTGAGTGCTGGAAAACGGCTTCTGCTGACGCGGCGACTTGGACGGGGAATCCTTTGCACTCCCCGCACTTCCACCAGATGCCACGTGGCGGTGACCACGCCGAGGACAATAGAACGTGGCGCCGAAACGAACTCTTTATTGGGTTCCCTTGCGCCCACAAAGCAGCTCAGCGGCAGCGATAGCACAAGCTTATGCTCGGTGGTCGTCGACTCGTCGAATAACAGTCACCGTCGAAGGCGGCGGTGAGCTTGACAAAAAAAAAGATTTCCGGGAAAAGACGCGAAAAGCAACCACGTTAATATCGAACAACGTTGAAGCGCTTACTCGTGTGCTCTGACCATTTGAGACAAAGCTGGTCTGGAGCTGTATTCTGTTACGATTCATCATTCCACTTTCCATTTCATCTGATCAAGACGGTAATGTGACGAAAGCAACAGCAGATGGGAAGGCGAATGACTGACAGACGCAGCCGGTCTAGTCGCGGCACCGCGCTAGCCATTAGAGAGTTTTAGTATCGGGTCACCCTATCGCTTTGGGGATAGGGGAATAGCGGGACGCTACTGCGCATGCCCAGAGCGCTAACGCCCATTGGGTGTTTGGGTGAGCGGGCGACGCTAACGCTAAATCAGCATACGTCGGCACCATGAGAGGTGGCTCAATCACACTCACACTCACGGCCACTCGCACTCACATCCACTCACACTCAAGGTCACTCGCGCTCACAACCATTCACTCACGCTCACACTCATGACCACTCGCACTCACAACCACTCACTCATACTCATGTCCATTCGTTCTCACAGAGACTCGCTCGCGTTCGCAACCATTCACTCACCGTCATGTCCACTCACTCTCATTCACGTTCACGCATTCTTTCCTTGTTTACTGACAACGGAGGGGATGAGCGACTGCCCTCGTGGCTCTCCTAGCGTAGCCTGAGTCGCAAAGATGTGGTGGTGAGCCGCCCAGCCTCTGTCGGGTTAGTTGCAAATTTTCGCAGTTTCGAAGAAAGTGGTCTCTCATCCCGCATATTCCATGCACCGAATGCTACACACCTGTGCCCCCGCGCTTGCTGCTGAGACGATGAGTGCCTGTTCCGCGTCAGCTAAGATGCCTAGGCACGTTTTTGAACGGTGTCCATAGGCGTGTGCAGGGTTCTCCATGAGAATGAGCCAAGTTTCAGCGCAGTGCCCCCCCCCCCCCAACCTCCTCTCACTTAGGCCCCTACGGCCAAAACGGAGCGCAAAAATGAGGAATCATTAGAAAACATTTATTTCCATGTGATGGAATTGCAAAATATACAAGATATTATTCAGCAGTAGTTCTTATTTTAATCTGTAACATCGGCAGAGGAATATATGGTATAGAGAGGATGAGCACCTGGTTTTTTGACACTCAAAATGTGAACTAGGGAGGGGAAAGCTTCAGGGGGCTTGCCAGCGTTTCCCCAAGAGGTCTCGGTGAAACGTTCGCAAGCACCCTGAGGCTTTTCCCTCCCTAGTTCACCACGTGAGTGCCGGCAGAGGAAGGCAGACTCTGCGTCGCTGAAGCGTTCATGTAGCATCGCGCTTCCATCGTGATTTCCATTCTCTCTAGACCCCAGGAAATGTGACAAATTTTTTTTTTGGCTACTGTCACTGGAAAAAGAACTTGGAAAGATTGCCTCAAAATGACCCGGCAAGTAAGCAGTTCTTGGAACCCAACATCATGGGTCTTCGGCTGTTCAAAAACCTGCTTGACCACAGCATTGCACTGAAACAATGGCGGAACAGGCCCGACAGAGTAAATGTATGGGGCAGATTTATTTGACGATTCGGGGGCTAAGACAATTTTGGAGGGGGTCGAAGCCTACTCCCTTGTGCGCACTCCTATGACGGTGTCTAAGTAACAATAATGAGTTTGCCTTGACAGTAGTCTAGGATGGGGTCTAAATTAACAATATTTGGTCTTCTTTGACAACGACGTTCGGTGACTGCATGAACACATTGGAGTCAAGTGGCGACTGCGAATACTTTTCTCGGAATGGAAAGTGGAGCATGTTTTTCAAACGATCGAGTGATTTCCTCACGGAAAGAGAAATGGCTGGAATGGGCCGCAAGTAGAAGATTTCCCCGCGTAATAACGATGCTAGGGGCAGTTGCCATTATCAATCCATTTACAAAACCTCCTAAGCTTACTATGTGTGACCGATCTGTGGACATGTATGCGGTGCAGTACATTTTCTGCATTGCACATAATCCCTATCTGAAGGTGGCTTTACAAACCAGCCAGGTACTTTTTAATCCAGTGCGTGTGGAGACCATGCGCGCATCCGCGTGGTAATCAGGGGTGTTTACGTTGCACCAGATTATTCTCCAACGTCCTTCGAGGAAGAATGCGCATGCAGCTAATTTGTGATCCATTTTGTAGCACGTGTCCTTCTGAAACGATAGGACTTTACTGGGAAAAAGCGCTATCCAGAAGTTCTTAGATGAAATTGTAGTATCCGGTTCAAAGGATACCTCCTGCTGTCGAGATATCAGTGCGGGTAGGATTGCTGAAATCGGTGCGTGCAAACAGAAGTTAATCCACTTACTGTACTGAAAACACGAAAAATAAACAAAATCGCACTTCAAAAGCTCACTTCGATTTCACTCGCCCAGTGCCAAATATTAGGCTCCATAAATCAGAACCACGCCTTGCATACATACAGTGGAAGCTTGTATGCAGTTGTTGACTTGCCATAGGGCAGCCCCCAGACACTCAAATTGCCGGCGACAGAGTTCCGCTTACATGACGCTGACAGGAGCCTTTTCATGACCACAAAAAAAAAAATTTTTTTTTTGGACTCCGGGGAGAGCGCGGGGGAACTTAATTTTCAACTCTTTCCAGTTCTACGAGCACAGTCCAGTGTCTAACATGGCGGCACCCTTCGACCTTTTACGAAAAGCTCCTGGCCCCCCTTCCGTCCACCGCAAACAATTTTTTTCTTCTCTTCTGGTCACAATTTTGGCTCTGGCGCCCGTCGGACGTTTTTTTTTCTTCACTTCCTACCCGGTATTGGCAGTTTGAACAGCAGCACTCGCTTGCACGATAATTTTAGGCGAAACGAAAACTGTCGCCCTAACTTGATTCTTATTAGCTTTCATTTTCTTGTATTGTTTTTCTTTTGTAATTTTTTTTCTTGCGCGAAACGGTGACAATACTGAGACATTCTATTTTCTATCCCTTTCCCGAGTACATGAAAATTAAGCTCGAACTATACGTTCCCCCAATCAAAAAGGGTGCGGCCCGTTTGGTTGCCACCTCATATCCACTGCCGAAAATCGCCGCAACGTTTCATCACAGTTGAGTTTTCCTCTCAATCTTTTAGAGGGAAATTGCATTGGTGATGATTATTGAAGGATGCTTGACATCTTGCAGATTCGATATTGCTCAATCACCTTGCTAGAGGACACTTATGTAGAGGTTAACTTTTTATTAAGAGTTAATAAAAGAAAGATACAAGCAAGGAGAAAACTTATTTACATTTGACTGACTCGTAGTTTTACGTGACGAAACCAGCCCTCGGTCCCGCCGAAACAGCTGGCTTTAAACCCTATGCCCCCGCCCTCGGTGGGGACAGTAACCAATCAGGTAACTCTACAAGCATCCATCCAATAAATTATTGGGGAAACGAAAACATCACCAATCAACGATTGGGGAAGGACAACACAGCCAATCAATGATTTTGAAAAGAAGATAGCTAATCTCGACAAACACTGTACAAACTTTCCACCATCAAGATTTCGGAGGATTCTCCCTTCCTCCCGCGAGCTTCGCGAACATTCTCGCTTTCCCACGGTGCAGGTTGTTTCAACCTCTGGTAAACTCAGGTTCCAGAAAAGCCACCTCAAAGCCCATCTGTTCAGTACTGTCACTTCCAAACTGTCTTCATGCCTGGAGCTAGCGTGGCAATATCCTGTTGACCACGCCTCAAGCTGTCAACGCGCGCCGCCACAGACATGAGACAAAAACTACGTGACGCGACGCGGATCCGCCTTGCCGCAAGAACGTGCACAGTTGGATGCGACCTGACGTAAACGTTCCCGGAGGAGGTTTGACCTCTCCCATATTCTCGGAATCCTGCGCTGTCCGGCGCCCTTTATCTCACATTGGGCAGCAAGCCTGACTCATCCCTTTCTCTGCAGTTGTGGGGAGGGCAAAAAAAAAAAAAAACTCAGTGGACATCCCTTTATCGCGAACCCGGATGCAGCGTTTGTACTGTGTTCTACCAGACCTTCACGCGCGTGCGACCTGTATATATTTATATTTATCGTGTTTATATGTAAATAGATTTATTGCCTGTGTACCCTCCCCCTGTCCTTTCTACTATCCCCTCACCTCTTTCTTCTCACTCCTACACGCTGCGTGCTATCCTTTATTTCCGCTGCCCCAGCTCAGGTGCTTCCAGTAGCGGTAGCAGATGCCGGGGTAGCAAAAATTCTTTTTCCTTCCACATTCAGTGCTTAATAAAAAAAAACCTACTACTACAGTGCACAGCACCGTGAACTTCACTATCACTATCGGCACGAAACAATCATTTCTGGCGCAAATTAAAACATAAAATATTGCCATATTGCTACCTCGGGCCCGAGGTAGCAAGGTCTGTTACGGTTCTCCCATCCCGTGAACAAAACCTCATTGTGATTCACACCCCGAACCCGGCGGCGGCTGACCGGCTCCTCGGGGACATCTCCATTAACACCGAGCATGTGGAGATTCCACTTCACGGATACCTTCGACAAGACGGAGGCGATGTCTGCCACGGCGTCACCACCGTCAGCAACTCGGACACAACTGAATCGCTTCGGCAGCAGGTGCAGTGGAGGGCAGGCACCGTCGCCGAGGTTCGGAAATTCGGCTCCTCTAACAAAGCTCGGATCACCTTCGCCGGGAGGGAGAAACCGCGTTTTGTGCACTATGAGAACATGCTTACCCTGTGCAAAACTACTACCGACTATCCCGGCCGGCGGCCTGTGGGGCCGTTGGCCACCGAGTGGACGCTTGTCCCCAACAGGCAGCCGAACACGTGCGGTCTCTGAGCAACAAGCCCCGCTACAGGAGGGGATGCGGGCCCCTCACGAGTGTGTGCCGCTGTGCTCGGATTGTGGCGGTGCACACGCCACAAACTCGCGGGAGTGTGCGGCGAAATTCCGCAAGCACAAGATGGCCGCCCAGAAGGGCGAAAAAAAGAAATTAGCTGCCAAGATGAAGAGCCGTCATCTTGGCCGCCCCGGATAATTATCAAGCCAGGACAACAACACTGAGAAGCCGGCGACACCCAACGGAGGAGCCGGCAAGCCCTGAATGCTGCGAGCAGGGACCCCCTGGTGATTGTGGGCGACTTAAACGCTCATATAGCACACTCTGGGGGTACGTGCGTGAAGAGAAGCGCGGACGCAAGCTAGCGGAACTTGCCTCCACGCTGGGCCTGACCCTTCACACCGACCCTGCACATCCAACGCGGGTGGGTAACTCCGTGACTCGGGACACGTGTCCGGACCTTGCCTTCGCCAAAAACATAAGACACGCAGAATGGACCAACACCGAGGAAACCCTCGGCAGTGACCACTGTATACTCAACACCAGCGTCTGAACCAAACCACTGGCAAGATCCCACGCACAAGCCCGCCTGCCTGACTGACTGGACAAAGTTCCGGCACACCTACACTAATTCAGCCCCTATTCACGAACAAGGCTACCACGCGTGGTCACAAGAATTAGTTACACATCTTCGTTCGGTAGAAACTCAAGTTCAGAGGCCACGCCGGAGGTGGACAACCACCTCCTGCACCTCTGGGAGGCGCGGCATAGCCTCGTCCTCAGATGGCGCCGCCAAAAACATAATCGGAAGCTCAAAATTCGCATCGCCGAGCTCACCCAGCGAGCGGCTGAGTATGCGGCCCAGCTCGCCGACTCGAATTGGGTGGACCGCTGCAACACGGCCGCTAGACAGATGTCTAGCCGGAGCACTTGGCGTCTCTTTCGCGCCTTGACCGATCCGACTAAAACCAGAGACGAGACACAAAAACATCTACAACGGGCTATCCATAACTTCAGCGGAAATACCTCAAGATTAGCATGCAAACTACGCGATCAATACTTCTGCATCCATCAGGGCCGCCGAGGGCCAGCGTACTCGTATGCAGGTTCCGAGAACGCGGAACTGGATCAACCGTTCCGGCTCCACGACCTGAAGGCGGTCTTGAGTAAATTGAAACGAGGAACGGCGCCGGGAAGAGACAAAATAACTGTGAAATTACTTGCCAACCTTCCCGACCCGGCCTACGAGGCGCTCCTCGCATACGTAAAACTCAATCTGGCTACGTGAGGCCCCTCCCAATCGAATGGAAGACCGCCCTGGTCACATTCATTCCTAAAGCCAGCAAAGCCATAAACACGGACAACCTCCGCCCCATCTCCGTCACGTCTTGTGCGGGAAAGCTGATGGAGACAATGGTGCGAGACAGGCTGTCCGAGTTTTTGGAAAACCAGAATGTATTCGCAGATACCGTGTTCGGGTTCCGCCCGCACCGGTCCTCGCAAGATGTCCTGCTTCAATTAGACCGTGAAATTGTGCATCCCGTCGAATACCCCCTTAATGACAAGGTTGTACTCGCCCTTGATTTGAAGGGGGCTTTCGACAATGTAACACACGATATCATTTTGACGCACCTCTCCCAAACCAACTGTGTACTCAACACGTTTCAGTACATTATACATTTTCTCTCCGCCCGGCAATCGTATATCCGGATACAAGATGAAGAACACGGCACCTACCTATTAGGTACGAGAGGTACCCTGCAGGGCGCGGTCCTCTCACCCCTACTATTCAATTTGGCAATGATGAAACTTCCAGCTCAGCTGGAAAGTGTCGAAGGCATACAGCACGCGCTCTGTGCCGACGACATCACCATCTGGGCTAAGCACTGATCGGTAGGAGACATTGAAGCCAACCTGCAGCAAGCGGGGGAGATTGTGGACGCTTACACCCGCCGCTGCTGCCTTGGATGCTCCCCGGCCAAATCGGAATTTGGGCACATTCGACCCTCGCCGAAGTGCACTACCAAACTCGAACTGTGCCCAGAGAGCGACTTTTTCTCCAGCCTGGTCCGAAGTGCGCTCGCAGCAACACGGGGCGCTGAGGTTCGGGCAGGCCAACCCACGCCCGATAACAAGCTTCTCGACCTGCGCGCCAAGCGAGACCAAGCTGAACGACGCGCACGACGGACCGACAGACCAGAAGACTGGACAGTATACAACCGGCTGGATGCGGCGGCACGCTAACAAACTACCGCCGGCAGTGGGCCTCGCTCTGTCAGAGGTTGGAGGAAGACAGCAGCTCGCGGCGGCTTTTTTCCACCTTGCGGCGCATCACACAACAAACCCTCAGCCGCTGGCCGCTCTCGCTATATCGAGCGGCCTCAGCTGCGAACAACTGGCTGAGCGGTTTGCTGACCGGTTCGCGCCGCAACGCCCCGCGAGCGCGGCCAGCGCGGCTGCACTTTCGAGCCGCGGAAGCGATGACAGCGTCCCCCCATACACCTCGGAAGGTCCATGCGATGCACCTTTCACCGCAGCAGAACTCAACCACGCGCTGCAGCGGTGCAAGCGTCGCTCCACCCCTGGACCGGATGGGGTGACCTACCAGTTGCTGCGCAACTTGGACGCGGAGCAACGCCAGGTCCTCCTGCAGCAGGTGAACTTGGTGTAGGAACGCGGAGCCCTCCCTGAGGATTGGCGCACGGCCGTCGTTTGTCCCATCCCAAAGTCAGGTCGCTCACCCACGGAGCTGAGCGGATACCGTCCAGTGGCACTAACATCTTCGGCGGGAAAGCTCATGGAGCATATGGCGTTGCAGCGTCTGAATGAGCGGGCCGCTTAGGCGGATTGGTTTGACAAACGGCAGACGGGTTTCCGTGGGATGCGGTGCACGTCCGACTCCATCTCTGACGTTGTTGCCGCGCTCGAGCACGCCGTCGCGGCGAGGCAGGTAGCTCTGCTGCTGCTGCTCGACGTGCAAGGCGCGTTTGACAAAGTCAGCCGCGCACCCATCCTTGCGACGCTTGAAGGGGCCGGAGTGAGCGGGCGCACTGTGCGTGTGCGAGTAGGGGACGCGCTCTCTGAGCCTCTGTCTTGTCGACAGACGCGTCGGCAGCGATGTCGACAGACGCTGTCGGCAGCCGTGTCCACAGACGCTGTCGGCAGCCGTGTCCACAGACGCGTCGGCAGATTTGTCCGCCTTTCGGCGTCACTGCTTAAAAAGAAACTGCGCCGAGGCTGGGAATCGAACCAGAGCCTTTGGCTCAAGGTTCGAGCATGAATAAAGGCGCATCTAGTGAATGCATAGGTTTCATCAATAAAATAAAAGGAATGAAGTGAAGGAAAGGAAAAATAAAAAATAAAAATAAAAAATAAACAAAAATAAAAACAAAATAAAAAGAAGATATGAAAATAACAGAACAACAAATATCAACAAATAACAAATAAAAAACAACAAAAGTAAGGAAAAGAGCAAGAATAAAAAATAATAAAAAATAAGGAGAATAAAAAAATAAATAAAAACAAACAGTGCGCCAGGAAACGCTTTCGCCTTGCAGCACTTTAGAGAGCCAAAGTGCCCCGTGAATTTTTATATTCAATGTGGCCATGTCGGTGCCGCCGGGCTGCCTTCCCACGGTCGTCCGGCACCGTGTGTAGATGTCCATTTACGCAGATGACATTGCCCTGTGGTGCCTGGGGCCGCCGGGTGAGGCGCTCCGCGTGCGCGGGTGCTAGAGTTAGTGTATATGCTACCTTTGGTAGCATATACAGTAACTCTAGCGGGTGCTAAAGTCACTGGAACTCTGAAAGTACCGCAGCTGTTTTCTCTTCGACGCCGTGCCGCCTATTGGCCAGTTGCAATCACGTGATTGGGCGCCGCCATAGATGGTCCACTCGCTCTAGGAGCCGACGGAGCCACTGATCTCCACTAGGGGAGCTGGATGCCGCATCGGGCACCCAAAAGTGAAGCCACCGAAAGTAAGTGGCCTTGTCCCGGAAGTCAGCCTTTGGCAGTGCATGAAATCGAACCTCAGCACGGTTTTTCAGTTCCAGTTTTGTTTTCCCACTTAGCATTTCGTCTTTTCGTCGTTCTCGTCTTTTTACATGACAATGCCTACCTGTTGCGCCGTCAACTGAGCGAGGAGACCAGCGAAGTCTTCGGAAAAGACGTTTCAAAAATAAGGGCCCATTGCATTGCAATGGGACGACACTAGGAGACGACAGGACGTCGCTACACGCAGCAAGTATGGAGCCTCGTCTACTCGGCTCGGTGTCGTCTCGTTTGCCTAGCTTCGCCAACTCTGCTCTTTACTGTGATGCTTGTTCCCACGCTCAAGCCCAAGTTATGCTACCAATGGGGGATAAATATAAGAAAGAATAGGTTGAAACATTCACCAGGCAGCTTACTTTGCAGCGACCATTTTACCGAATTATGTTTGGACCGAACCAGAGCGAGGGCTAGGCTACTATCTTATGAGGTGTCGACGGTGTTCGGTTGGTTCACATTAGCACCTCCAAAAGGTATGGTACTGCTCTTTCGACGGAGCGTGTCATGTACTGTTTCGTATTGTAGCAAGTTAAGCTTGAATGGGCTTTTATTCGTGGTGCTTGGTGCAGTTGACTTCTAACAGCGCTTCTAACGCGCACTGCAGCATTCGTCTTTCTTGTCAGTCGTTCCTCTCGCGCTGTGCCTTTTCTTTCCTGCACGAAAATTCGGTTTTCAGATGGCCAAGCCTCATCGTCATTCCACTACTTCTCCTTCACGCTCGGAAGGCAAGAACCAGACAAGAACATAGTGTTTAATGCACGTACTCCTTTGCCGCGGCAGGGTGAGACATGCATGACTGTTTTCTTCGGTTTCTCTGAAATTACAGGGTTCTGCACACAATGCTCACATTTCTTGCGTTCAGCTTGCTTGTTCCTTTCATATAACAGCAGACATTACACGAGAACAGCGCAAAAAACTGAGAACTAAAGGGCGAAAGATGCGACTTTTTGCATTGAAATACACAGCAGACACCCGACTTCCGGGACAAGCCGTCCAACTTCCGGTGGCTTCACTCGCGCTCGTCTTGGAAAGCGGGAATGCGGAATCCAGCCACCTAATGGAGATCAGTGGACGGGGCGCAGTGCTTCCGAGGTGGTTGGACGGCGTGTTTTACGAAATAGCACGTTCAGTATCGCGTCTGTGTGTGTGCGTGTGTCTGTGTGCGTGTGCGCGCGCGTGTCTGCACCTCTATCTGAGCGTATGTCTGCGTGCGTGTGCTTGTCTTTGTGCGCGCACGTGTGTGTCTGTGCGCGCATGTGTGTTGTGCGCGTGTGTTTCTGTGTGCGTGCGTGTGTCTGTGTGTATCTGTCAGTGCGTGTGTGTGCGCGCATGTCTGTGCGTGTGCGTGTCTCTATGCGTCGCGTGTCTGTGTTTGTGTGAGTGTGACAACTATAAATGTCTTCGGAGACGTTGCTTTACGAGATTTTTTTTTCCCTGATGGTCATCAATATTGGCTGATGAGGCTCAAATAAACTCCGCGATTTATTACTTTTTAACGTCCGAAGTGACACGTTAGCTATGACGGGTGCCGAAGTGGAGCGCAGTGGGGGGAATTTATGCCACCTGTAGTTATTTAACGCGTACTAACACCGCACTGCGCACGGGAGTTTTTGTATTTCGCCTCCATCGAAATACAGCCACAGCGCGTCCGCATGCTATCTGGCTATTTGGCCGCACAGTTAGAGCGTTGGCCCCCTCGTCGACCTTGGGGTCGCCCAACTACCTCCCACAAGCCTCTGACCAGCGACTGACCACACGGAGGGAAGAACAGGTGGCAGGAAACAGTAAGCGTATAAAAGGAAACGTTGTATACGCATCAGACTTCCAAGTGAACCGATTTAGTAAACGTTTTGCTATATTCCGCTGGTATGTGCGCAGCCTGCCGGCATAATTCTAGCAAAAAGAAACGAAACAGCGCCTTCCAGCCAACAAAACCACACCCAGACAGAGCACCGCTATCTGTACTAAATGTCAACGCTAGAAGCGTCGTGAACAAAATCGATGAACTCGAAAGCCTTCTTGGTTGCGGCCCTGACGTCACGCTTCTCACGGAAACATGGCTCCATGACAGTATCCCTGATACTGATGTTATACCTATCTCGCATGATATAATTCGACAAGACCGTGGCTCAAGGGGAGGTGGCGTCGCGGCCATAATTAGGAAGGGCATTAACTACACATTAATTCCTCACAACACAACTGTCGAGATGGTTTGGATTCACGTACAACTGCACCAAGGCAGCCTTCTTATGGGTGTAGTGTACAGGCCTCCAAATGCTGACATTTCGATTTTAGAATCGTTGTACAACTTTCTTCATGAGCACAGAAAACGTTACCCTTATGTTATCTTATGCGGCGACTTTAATCTACCCATGATAAACTGGGACGAACTATGCGCAAGGCCTTCATGTCTGCACTCTGAACTGCTGCTTGATATTGCTTTTTCTTTTAATCTTAAACAGATAGTGGAAATACCAACACGTGTCACTACGACTTCGAAATCAATTCTCGATCTTGTTTTTATTTCTGCAGAAGTAAGTGATTTAGGATTTACTGTTGAAGTCTTGCCAGGCATATCCGATCACGAATCAGTTCTTTTTAAAAGCAATTTAACAAGAAAGGTGACACGAAGCATCCCCAAGAAATTCTTGGATTTTAGAAATGCTGCCGACGAAAGCGTGATTGACTACTTAGAACAGGATTTTGACTCCTTTCTTGAAAAACACAAGCTGGGAATCTTTAGCGTCAACGATTTATGGAAGCATTTTAAACATTCAGTACAAGAATGCACTAAGAAATTCGTTCCCATGAAGTGTAAGAAAGCACCTCGCCACAGTCCATGGATTACTCGGGACATATACTGCACCTAAAGCGTCGACTAAAACGCTGTTCACGCCTCAATTCTTGCACCACTCGCCCAAGGCTTCAGTCATTGCGCACTGAACTTAAAAATAAAATAAAATGATCTAAATACCACTTTTTTAACATTAAGATGCACCATTTTCTTACAAACGCGCCAAGAAAGTTTTGGATGCATTTAACAAACAAAAAAACTCCGGTGACCAAAGTCAGACTGAACGGTACCGAGACCAGTGATACTCAGTGTATTGCCGAGGCTTTCAACGCGTATTTTTCTTCTGTATTTTTACAAGCTGACAATCTTAGTCCTGAATATGTATGCCCAAAATATGAGCTGCCGAACCTCTTTATTACGGAACAGGGCATTTTTTCGTCACTGTTAAACTTAGACAAAAAAATCTGCCGGACCAGATGAAATATCCAACAACTTTCTATTTAGGTACGCAGAATGGTGCTCGAAATACCTGCTCATAATAGTCAACGAGAGTTTGAATCAAGCTACCATTCCCGATGATTGGAAAATCGCTAAGGTCATCCCTATTCACAAATCTGCAGATAAGGCTACTGTTAATAATTACAGGCCTGTTTCGCTCCTGTGCACCGTTAGCAAGGTAATGGAGCACTTTATTTTTAAGCATATAAGCAGTTTTCTGGAAAATAATTTCTTTTCTGAGGGACAGCACGGTTTTCGACGTGGCCTATCCACGGTTACGCAACTACTACACACTACTAATGATCTCATGGTAGCTTTGGATCGGGGTGGGCAAAATTGATATACTGTTCCTCGACTTCGAAAAGGCGTTTGACCGAGTCTGTCACAAAATGTTATTACTCAAGCTAAAAAGTGTATTGCAAAATGAACAAATTTTGAATTGGCTTGATTGTTACTTATCCAATCGACAACAGTATGTCTGCATTGAAAACTCACTTTCTTCATCTGCCCCTGTATTATCCGGTGTACCACAAGGTTCTGTCCTTGGACCTCCTCTTTTTCTGATCTATTTAAATGACCTGTCTTTGGATTCTTCTGTACAATGCCGGTTCTTCGGCGATGACTGCATCGTGTACCAGGTCATCGAATCTGTGCAAGATCAAATTGTGCTACGTGATTACCTCTCTGCAATTTACCGTTGGTGTCAATCCTGGCGTATGAACCTAAATGTCTCTGAATGTGCCCACATGATGGTCACAAGAAAGAAAAAACCGTTAATATATACTTATAAAATTAACAATGCTGATGTCAAGCGGGTTGACAACTTAAAATATCTTGGTGTTATAATTGACTCCAAATTAACGTGGAACGCACATGTTGAATATGTTGTGTCGGCGTCACTAAAAAAGCTGTGGTTATTAAAGCACCGCATGAGGCACTGCACTAGTGCGACGAAACTTGCAGCATTCACGACACTCGTTAGGCCAATTCTTGATTACGCTGACACTGTTTGGGACCCTCATACTAAGAAAAACATCAATCACATTGAAGGGGTACAAAAGAAAGCACTTTGATTCATTTTAACGCTTACCATAGAAGTATCTCTGTTTCAGACCTGAGAACACGAGCTGGGCTCCCGTCGCTAGAAATGCGCCGTAAACTACACCGCCTACAAATGATGTACAGTATTGTCAACCACCATGTCAAAATAAATTTTCATACTTACATGCACTTCAACGAATCCAGAAAAACGAGAGGCAAGCACAGCAAAACAATTGTAATGCCGCAGGTTAAAACTAACGCCTACCGTTCATCATTCTTTCCTCGAACCACAGCCGAGTGGAACGCCTTACCCTATGAAGTAGCTGACATGCCCTCAGTTGAATCTTTTGTTACGGCCGTGTCATCTTATCTATGATGCAGCAAGTATTTATTTACAACACTTCTTGCTTTGGCGTCCGCCTTTCAAAGTGTATTCCTTCTTTCTTTTTTGTGTGTTTTTTGATTGGCACATTCCTTCGTGGCTGATTGTCAATAGCATGTTTTCTTTCTTTGTCGCTGTTAAACTCACCTTAGCAATTGTTCAAGAACAATGTATCCACTCCTGCTTTGACTGCCAAGAGGCAGTTGGCAGTATTTGATAAATAAATAAATAAATAAAATATGCATTTGCGAGCCTCTCACGGAAGCGATAGGACAAGCCTGCTTCTTGCGTTGTTAGCGCACGCCAGGAGACTCACGAATACGAGAGGCTGCGCAGCTGTCGTGCGACGCTTTCAAGGTTTTCGTAAACCCTCACGTCATCTAAGCTCTTAAGCATGAATACGTCCATTGATTAACTTTTGCGCAAAACCGATGAGCAAGGCGGCCGCAAGGGAGGCTTTCTTCGCCTAGCGACGACGCGCTCGCCGCGCTGTACCACCTCTGGCAACAACACCCCAATGTTGCCATTACCAAAGCCAGGGCGGTCGAAACAACAAAGCGCCGCCTTGAAAATCGGAGTGGACTGAAGCGTTAGGTGGTGGTGACGACACGGCGGCACAGACTTCGCCGTAGCGTCACAAAGTTGGCTAGGACGTTCGTGTAATGTCCGCCCGTTACAAAGGAATAAGCCCCAAATCCAATCCAATCCAAAAAATCCAATGCCCGCGCGCCGCCCGCTGGTTGCCAAGTTGTCCTCGGTGCAGCTTGCCCTCAATGTTGACCCTCGCCGGGGCGCCACCGCCGCGGTGCGCAAGGAACCGCGCTGGTTTCAGGGCGCACCCGGTGCGAGGTGATCGAGGATGCTAAAAGCTTTTCCCTGTCCGCTCTTTCTCGCTCTACTTTTTCTTTTTTCCCCCGATTGCTTTTATTTTATTTTTTTTTCTATATTGTTATTGCATTTTCGCTTTTTTATTACTGTTTTTTTTTTTAATTTGTGCCCTATATTTCAGTTTTTTGCCAAGAAAGGACTGTAGATAAATTAATTGGTAAATTGGTTTTTGAGGAAAGGAAATGGCGCAGTATCTGTCTCACTTACTTGCATTCGCTATCTGTTAGCTGAGGAGAAGTTCTGTTTTGTACTAACGCGGAAATTCAGCAGTGACCCGATTGAAGCGCTGTTTGGAACCCTGAGGCGGTCACTGGGATGCAACGACCAACTTGACGTGCGGTCAGTACTGTCAGGACTAGAAAGTCTTGAAGACGGGAATTGTCGCGACATCTGAACACAGCAACGTGCTATATCATGAGAGTCACCACAGCACTGGACTTAGGACTGCAGGGCTATGTGCACTTGGGAGCAGCGATGAGCTTCCAGAGGCTGCTTTGGAAGTCTTGGGACGCTTAGACGTGCAGCATGTCCCTGCTTCTCTACCTACATTGCAGCTGTCGGCCACGTTCTTGTAGGTGGCTACATCGCTCGTGTGATAAGTGAACATATGGAATGTGAGCAGTGCTGTTTACTCACAGCAAAGCCACCTCATAGTAACCCACTCGAGCAGTTCACGCGAGAACAGGACCGTGGTGGTCTGCTTTACCCATCTGACGAATTACTCTGTCTTAGGCTGTGGCTGTTTGTGGAGACAAGCTTGAAAGAAAACCCACGACTTCAAAATCCATTGAAAAACCTGACCGATGCAGCTGTTCCAGCCATCTGTAAATCAAGCGGTAACCGCATGAGGCGATATTCCTTCGCGATGCGTCGCGCGATGACGACGCCGTCACCCACCGCTGTCGCTGGCGCAAACCGCACGAAGCGACGGGACTCAGCGTTGGAGCGGCGCGTTTTCACTGTTGCTCTACTGCTGCCACTTCAGCGTTCAGTCATTTTGCGTTAATTAACGCATCGAAAAACGTTTTTTAGGCTCCATACAAGATAAAACACAATAAAAACATTGACAAAAATATGTGTAGGCAATAATTTTATTTTTGTCTAATACGCAAAGTCACGTGACATAGAAAAGTGCGCACATTTTTTCCTTCCGCCATGAACGCGCGCATTGTTCAGAACCTGCCTTGGCCATAGCCTTGGCCATAGCAAATACTGACGCTGACATCATTCTCGGTGATTCCAAGACTGCCATACGCAACTTCTCGCGCGGTAGAATATCCCTAACTGCTAGAAACATCCTCACAAATATTACACTGCAACGAGAAATAGAACTGGTATGGACTCCTGCCCATTCAGGGAACCCAGGGAACGAAGCAGCCCACCAACACGCTCGAGGTTTTGTCGGCCGAGCGGTGGGCTCTCGTCCAGGGGGATCCGAGATGGAGGCGGTGATTTCGTACCACGAAATTACCCAATTCTACAAATTCTCTCGAAGAATCTATCCTCCCCTGCACAAGTCACTCTCCAAGCACCAAGAGGTGGCTTGGAGAAGACTTCAAACCCATTCTTACCCGAACCCGTACATTTACGCCCACATCTACCCCGGCCGCCGCGGTGGCTCAGCGGTTATGGTGCTCGGCTGCTGACCCGAAAGACGCGGGTTCGATCCCGGCCGCGGCGGCTAGAATTTCTTTGGAGGAGAAATTCTAGAGACCCGTGTACTGTGCGATGTCAGTGCACGTTAAAGAACCCCAGGTGGTCGAAATTTCCGGAGCCCTCCACTACGGCGTCTCTCATAGCCTTAGTCGCTTTGGGACGTTAAACCCCATAAACCAACCAAACCAACCAACATCTACCCCGATCTCATAGACCCCACCTGCAAACACTGCGGTAACACTGCCACCTTTGATCATATGCTATGGGACTGCCCGGAGGATCCTCCTCCGGAAGCTCTTTTTTTACCCTCGCACGCATGCAGGCTGCGGGCGCGCCATAGGTCGGCACACTCACTCATGAGTGCACTCATATCGCCTCACTCACACTCACACTCACGTCTGTGAGTGTGAGTGTGAGTGAGTGGTCGTGAGTGCGAGTGGTCGTGAGTGCGAGTGGACGTGAGTGCGAGTGAGTGGATATGAGTGTCGGTAACCAAGAGTGTGAGTGCGAGTGAGGGGATGTGAGTGTGGGTGGTCTGAGTGTGAGTGCGAGTGAGTGGTCGTGAGTGCGAGTGGACGTGAGTGTGAGTGCGAGTGAGTGGATATGAGTGTGGGTTGTCATGAGTGTGAGTGTAAGTGAATGGTCGTGAGTGTGAGTGGACGTGAGTGTGAGTGCGAGTGAGTGAATGTGAGTGGGGGTGGTCATAAGTGTGAGTGTGAGTGGACGTGAGTGTGAGTGGACATGAGTGCGAATGCGATTGAGTGGATGTGAGCGTGAGTAGAGGTGAGTGGGTATGATTGATGAGTGGATGTGAGTGGGCGTGAGTGGCAATGAGTGGTTGTGAGTGGATATGAGTGGATATGAGTGACAATGAGTGGTTGTGAGTGGCAATGAGTGGATGTGAGTGGTGGGTGGAAGCGACAGCGAAGTCGGTCGCCCATGTTTCGTGACGCTGATACCCGCTTAGCTATTTTCATGTTGTTGACAGCTGCGGGGAAGAAAATATTCACTACTGAAGGCGCTCGAGGCAGCATAAGGCATCATGCCGGTGTCTTTGGACAACCGAAGGAATGGATTCCGCTGGCACGGGAACGGCAATCTTTCGTTGCTTTTGTAGTTCACCGTTGGCACGGGCGCAGGCCCTTCGCGGATGCAATGAGCCGCTACAAGTTTTTTGAGACCCTTTATCGAATTTCGCGTTGCTAGTCCTGAAAATATAGATATATGTCTCTTGCCACGCTCCCCGCATGGCTCGATCTCGTATACATATGAGTTAAAATGCTTACTGCTGAAACAACGACTGTCCGCTGCTCGGCAATAACTACCGTAAGTTGGGACCTCGGGTGCTGCAGTGGACTTCAGTTTTTTTTTCTTTGCCCAGGTGTGCGCATTGCAGAGCTCTCGTCTGGCCGTAATTTGTTCATAGGCTCTAACCCATGCGGTAACCCGACCTCCTTTATCCCAGGTCTTGAACTGCACAAACCCGGCTCAAGCCCGGAAACGACGCGAAAACCAAGTGCGCTTTTCGGTAACGCCAGAGGATTCTTGTTTCTATCATGTACTTAAAGAGCCCAGCGTCGGAAATCAAGCATGTGGCTTTTATAATTTATTTTTTTTGTGTGTGCATAGCATCAGGCATGGTAATATCTTTGACGCCCAAGGAGATATCCAAAACGGCAATATTTTATGTTTTAATTTGCGCCAGAAATTATTGTTTCGTGCTGATAGTGGTAGTGAAGTTCGCGGTCCTGTGCATTGTTTGTCGCGTCCGGGTTCGCGATAAAGGAATGTCCACTGAGTTTTTTTTTTCTGCCCTCCGCACAACTGCAGGGAGGGGGATGAGTCACATTGGCTGCCCAGCGGTATAAGGGGAGCGGGATAGCGACGGATTCCGATAATAAGGGAATGGTCAAACATCCTCCGGGAACATATACGTCAGGTCGCATCCCACTGTGCACGTTCTTGCGGAAAGGCGGATCCTCGTCGTGTAGCTTTTGTCCCATGTCTATGGCAGCACGCGTTGACAACTTGAGGCGCGGTCAACAGGACATTGCCACGCTAGCTACAGGCTTGAAGACAGTTTGTAAGTGACGGTACTCAACAGATGGGCCTTGAGGTGACTTTCCCCGAACCTGAGTTTACCAGAGGTTGAAACAACCTGCACCGTGGGAAATCGAGAATGCTTGCGGAGCTCGCGGGACGAAGGGAGAAACCTCCGAAATCTTGATGGTGGAAAATGTACATATTTGGGCAGTGTTTGTGGAGGTGAGTTATCTTTTTTCCAAAATAACTGATTGACTGTGTTGTCCTTTTACAGTTGTTGATTGGCGACGTTTTCCTTTCCCCAATGATTTATTGGGTTGATGTTTGTGGAGTTACCTGATTGGTTACTGTCTCCACCGACGGCAGGGTCATAGGGTTTAAAATCAAGTGTTTGGGCGGGACCGAGGGCTGGTTTCGTCACGTAAAGCTACTGGTCAGTCAAATGTAAACAAGTTTTCTCCTTGCTTGTATCTTTCTTTGTTTTATTAATTGGTAATAAAAAGTTAATCTCTCCAGAAGTGTCCTCTGGCAACGTGATCGAGCAATATCGAATCTGCAAGACGTCAAGCACCCTTCAATAATCATCATCAACGTAATTTACCTCTACAAGATTGAGAGGGAAACTCAACTGTGATGAAACGTTGCGGCGATTTTCGGCAGTGGATATGAGGTGGCAACCAAATAGCCGGACCTTTTTTGATTGGTTGGACGTACAGGTCGAAATTAATTTTTATGTACTCGGGAAAGGGATAAAAAATAGAATGTGTCTGAGTATTGTCACCGTTTCACTAGAGAAAAAAAAATAAAGAAGAAAAGCAGTACACGCGACTGAAAGTTAATAAGAATCAAGCTAGGACGACAGTTTTCGTTTCGCTTAAAGGTATCGTGCAAGCGAGTGCTGCTAAGGCACTGAAGAAAAAAACATACGACGCCACAGCCGAAAATGTGACCAGAAGAGAACAGAAAACTGAGGGCGGCGGGCGGAAGGGGGGCCAGGAACTTTTCACAAACAGTTCGAAGGGTGCCGACATATGCGACTCTGGACTGTGCTCGCAGCACAGGAAAAAGTTCAATATTAAGCTCCTCCACGCTCTTCCCGTAGTCCAAAAAAACATGTTTTTTCTTTGGTCATGAATAGGCTCCCGTCAGCGTCATGTAAGCAGAACTACGCCGTTGGCAATATGAGCAGGTGGGGGCTGCCCTGGCAAGTCAACAACTCAAAAGAAAACATTCGACAGAAGTGTGTCTTGTTAGGGTGCTGGCAGAAGGGGTGCTGGCAACGCACAAACCGACCAGCTCTATTGGTCACCTTCTCCCCCGCCCTAAAAACCGGCAGCCCAGAGAAAAGGCCCAGGGCGTCGTGTACGAAATTCCGTGTTCCGTCTGCCCGGCGTCGTACATAGGGGAAACGAAGAACTTCGCGGAAAGGATGAGCCAACACAAAGCGGACGTCCGTCACATGAATCGTCAACGCAGCGCCGTGGCCGAACACTGCGAAGGGTGTGACCATCCAATTGACTTCGACAGCACCATTGTATTGGAAACGGAAGCTAACCCACGCAGGAGGCTTCTACTCGAGTCGTGGCACATTCAGCAAACACGAGAGAATGTTAATCGTTCCCTGGGGACTCTCCCCTCATCCTATGTCCATGGGCTGCGGCCATTGACCCGGAGGTCCTCCACGCAGGGGCTTAAAAAGCCAAGCTGCGCTCGCCCGTAGTCACACCGTGAAGAAGGGGCCGAGCCGGTCCCGAAACGTCGTGTTTTTTCTGTTTTTTCTGTATTTTACTTGGTTGGCGTCACTTACCTTCTCCTAACAAGTCAACAACTGCATACAAGCTTCCGCTGCATGTTGCGAGGCTTGGTTCTCATTTGTGCCGCCTAATCTTCGGCATTTGGCGAGTGAAACCGAAATGAGCTCGTGAAATGCGATTTTGTTCATTTTTCGTGTACAGCGAGGGGATTAACTTCTGTTGGCACGCACCGATTTCAGCAATCTTGCCCTAACTGATATCTGCATGGACAGCATGAGACATCATTTGACGCAGATACTATGATTTCCACCAAGAACTTCTGGATGGCGCTTTTTCCCAGTAAACTCATATCATTTCAGATTGGCTCAAATTGGCTAACAAGTTAGCTGCATATGCATTCTTCCGAGAACGACGTTGGAGAATAATCGGGTGCAGAGTAAGCACCCCCTATTACCACGCGGATGCGCATGTGGTCTCCGCATGCACTGGCCTCAAAAACACCGCGTTGGTTTGTAAAACTTCCTTCAGACAGGGATTATGGGCAATACAGAAAACGTACTGCCTGCAGATATGTACAGTACACATATCGGTCACACATAGTAAGCTTAGTAGGTTTTGTAAATGGATTGATAATGGCAACCTCCCCTAGCATCGTTATTACGCGGGGAAATCCTCTACTTGCGACCCATTCCAACCATTTTCCTTTGCGTGAGGAAATCACTCGATCTTTTGAAAAACACGCTCCATTTTCCATGCCGCGAAAAGTATTCATAATCGTCACTTGACTCCAATGAGTTGATGCAGAGTCACGGACACGTCATTGTCAAGGAAGACCAAATCTTGGTAATTAGACACCATCCAAGAATATTGTCAAGGCAAACTCATTATTATTACTTGCACACCGTCATAGGCACACGCACAAGGGAAGGAGGTGCGCCCCCCCCCCTCCCCTTCCCCCCAAATAGCCAAGTCTGCCCCATACATTTAACCTGTCGGACCTATTCGGTCATTGTTTACAGTGCAGTGCTACCGCCAAGCAGGTTTTTGAACGGCCAAAGACCTCTGATGTTGCGTTTTAAGAACTGTTTACTTGCCAGGTCATTTTGGAGGCAATCTTTTCAGTTTCTTTTTTGCTGTGACAGTAACCAAAAAACAAATCTGTCATAGTTTCTGTGGTCTAGAGAGAACGGAAATTACTCCGGAAGCGCGATGCTACATCAATGCTTCAGCGACGCAATGACTGCCTTCCTCTGCCGGTACTCACGTGGTGAACAAGGGAGGGAAAGCCTCAGGGTGTTTGCGAATGTTTCAACAAGAGGACTGTCTTCGTCTGGGTGGAGACAAGACCTCTTGTGGAGACGCTGGAAATATTGTGAATCTTGCCCCTCACTTGTTCACATTTTGAGCGTCAAAAAAATCAGCCGCGCTATATCCTCTCTATACCCTATATTCCTCTGCCGATGTTACAGATTAAAATAAAAAACTACACCTCTATAATATCCTGTATATTTAGCAATTCTATCACATGGAAATAAATGTTTTATAATCATTCCTCATATTTGCTCTCCGTTTTGGCGGCAGGGGCCTAGGTGAGAGGTGGTTGGGGTGGGGGGGGCGGGGAGGGGCACTGCGCTAAAACTTGGCTCATTCTCATGGAGAACCCTGCGCACGCCTATGGACACTGTTCAAAAACTTGTCTAAGCATCTCAGCTGCTGACGCTATACAGGCAATCATCGTCTCAGCAGCAAGCGCAGGAGCACAGGTGCATAGCATTCGGTGCATGGAATATGCGTGATGAGTGACTACTTTCTTCGAGCATCGAAACTGTGCAAATTGGCCAAATAGCCCGACAAAGCCTGGGCAGCTCACCACCACATCTTTGCGACTCAGGATAATGTTGGGGGAGCTACGAGGGCAGTCGCCGCGCCAGTAAATCTCTCATCCCCTCCGTTATCAGCAAACAAGGAAACAGTACACTGAACGTAAATGCGAGTGAGCGGACAAGAGTATGAGTGTGAGTGGAAATGAGTGTGAGTGAGTGGTTGTGAGTGCGAGTGGTCATGAGTGCGAGTGAGTGGTTGTGAGTGGACATGAGTGCGAGTGAGTGGTTGTGAGTGTGAGTGGTCATGAGTGCGAGTGTGAGTGAGTGGTTGCGAGTGTGAATGGACATGAGTGTGAGTGTGTGTGAGTAGTAGTGAGTGCGAGTGGTAGTGAGTGCGAGTGGTCATGAGTGTGAGTGTGAGTGAGCCACCGCTCATGGTGCCGAGGTATGGGGCGCGCTCCTACTCTCGACACCAGTCGCCATCTGTCGGCGCGCGCGGCCCGAGGGACTGCGGGTCGCGCCGGCGCCGCGCGTAGAACGCATGTTTCCGTGTTCGCTTCTGCCGTTGTTGTGCTTCATCAGCTAACGTATGAGGGTGTGTGCTGTGCGTCACTACTCACATTTTCCCTCTTCCAGACAGTACTGCGGTTATCTTGCGCGCAGTTACTCGTTAACGTGACATCCGAGGGTAGTCGACCAGGTAGTGTACGGACTGGAAACCGGCACTTCTAAGCAGATTTCTGCGCTGTCGTGTCGTTTGTTGTCGCCTTTTACATGCGATATCATCTATGATAATGTTATGCATCAGAATGTAGATCTACTGATTTGACTCAGTGGAGTATAGTAACTGGATAGGTGAGCTGCAGACTGAAGGTTGTCCCGACGGAGCGCGTGTTTTCGATCACCAGTACGTGTTCGGCATCCTTGCGCTGAGCTTGCTCTTGTTCCCATTAAACACATTTCATGACACGATTGTAAGCACGACCGCTCCCGATTTCAGCTGCTTTTTCCGCACGCATGTCAGAGGGATCTGGGGGGTAAAGGTTTATCTATAGCATCTTTCTGCTGTTGGTATCTACACTATAGTTTGGTTTGGTTTATTAAGGTTTTACGTCCCAAAGCGACTCAGGCTATGAGGGACGCCGTAGTGAAGGGCTCCGGAAATTTCGACCACCTGGGGTTCTTTAACGTGCACTGACATCGCACAGTACACGGGCCTCTAGAATTTCGCTTCCATCGAAATTCGGCCGCCGCGGCCGTGATCGAGCCCGCGTCTTTTGGGCCAGAGCCGAGGGCCGTAACCACTGAGCCACTGCAGCGGTGCGGTATCTACCTTATTCATAGGAAAATACTATGCGCGATTTCATTACATTTTCTACACTTAGCCAAACGGCTACGCAACGCTCTCACACGCGGCGAGAGCTCTTGAATAAAATAACGCTACTTCGAACCTCAGAATTAGTGAAAGCTGGATTAGCTGCTCATATCTATTCAAGCTTTGATAAATTAAGCGAAAGTACGTTTTTATGCACCAGGTTGAATAAACCATGACAAAATTTGTTTTCTGTTGGCACTGCGACTCAGTTGAGCTCACAGGGGTAATTTGTTGATAACTGGCGCGGCGACAAGAAGGCCCTGTTTGTGGAGGGGGGCTTTATGGCCGGCCGGCAGGAAGGAATAAGAGTGCATGGGAATTGGAACTGCATGCTAGCCGCACATCTAATGCTTGATATTGAACAAAAATTTTCTTTGCGGTGGAGCACCAAGACGGAATTCGATATAAGCACGAGCGCGTTCTAAGCGCCGGCACAATTAATCTGAATGTCAAACTAAATGTCATTAAAATACGTCAGTGTTATCGCTTTGTTAACGTAAATACTTCCTGCAACACAGCCACGCAGCGGAAGTATGCTCGACAATGTTTTTTTAGCGCCCGAAGCGCGGCTATATGCAGGCGCGGCCGCGGAACTGCCGCAGCCCCGCAGTCCCCAAAGAAACGCCCGCACCGCGGCGCGCCAGTCGGCGCAAAATGGCCGCGCCCGCGAGAGGCTCAACAGCGGCGTATCATGGGGGCTGCCATCTTTGATCACGTGATCACGCCGCCATTACTCGCCTCCTGACCGCTCGGCGCGCGCCTCGTCGCGACGGCTGCTGCGTCTGATGTTTCGGTTCCGACAGGCAGTGTTTCGGCTGATACGGTTGTAAAGGAGTGGGAAGACGACACTGTGGTTGGTTCGAAGCTTCGAAGGACATGTGAAAACCCTAATTTGTTCATTTTAGGCGTGAAAACGTGATCGAGCTTCATGTCGCGAAGAGCCGCTGAGCTCTCCGCCTGTTCGAGGCAACGGGTGGATCGCCCGAATGCCGCTGAAGGCTTTGCTTCATATTTTTTTATTGTTATCTAAAACAGCAAGGTTTAATGACCCTGCGGCTGCGCAGGTCGTTGTCGTATTGTGTACATGCATGCGGAGACTGCTCTAAAACGCTCACATGCACATCGCACTCATTTGTTTACAACTTGTTAAATGTTCTTAGGAAGCGTAAAATGTTTTCTGTTGGTTTGCTAAACAAAGGAAGCCGACAAAAATAACTAAACAAACAAATGTTGCCCAATCATGTAAGCAGTACCATGCATCAAGCAGCCTTCACAAGTTTGCATGAAATCGTTTACAAGGATTCCGCGATATAATTGTTATAACGCGCGCATGGCAGAGCGCTCACTACACGAAGTTCAAATTTATGTCGGCCTCACATAGTATAAAATTGTGGTACGCTCCATACTCGATATGCGGACATGAAAATGCTCGAGGTCTCGCTGGTTGTAAGTAATCAGCCGGAGTCACTTCTAGTGACTGTCTCGCACGGACCGCGACGAAGTGACAACCGCAGAGCACAGAAGCCGTAACACAAATGCTTTATTCCGATAGTGGTCCACAAAAACCGCGCTACTTGGAGCGAAGTTCAACAGTAGCACCGAGGCGGTGTGTAATACGCGAACTGACGGTAAGCGTTGTCCGCTCGCACGGCTATGCACTGCACAATATGCACTAGCGGTATAGAGCGTAAGTCGTTTTTTTTTTGTGACGTATCGGTGGCGGGACAGCTTATTCATGCGGCTATGTTGCGCACTTACCCTCGCAGATTTTTCAAGATCGAGACCTTTCCTTCTATACTCGCTGTCTAGCGCTGGCGAACGTGTGTGTTGCGTTCACCCGCTCGGAAAGGGTGGATGTCCAACGGGCGCGAACAGGGGCAGTACGTCCTTGTGCAGTTCGGTTCCGTGAAGCTCGCAAACGATCGCATCCTGCCCCTTTAACTGTTTGTCGCACTTCTAGCAACCCACAACAGAGCATGTATTTTCTCTTTTCACATTTCTACTGCTGCGTCGAGGCATACACGCCGGCGACTTACGAGGCAAGTAATGACGCCGTGTTCCGAGCGCACCCGTGGCGCCATCTGGTCTCAAACGGAAGAACTGAGCTCCCTCACCAGACGCCTGGGAAGAAGTGCTGCGCAGCTCGGACCCCGCCGTCCAGGCAGGAGCCATCGAGCGCGCCGAAGAGGTCGCCGCCAGCTATCAGCTAAAGGCCACCTGGCCCTTCTGCTAAGCGTCCAGGAACCCTTCTTTTCCGACAATAAAGTTTTCTCTATCTCTCTCTGCCACGGTGAGGGGTACGTCGGCTGCTGCTCTGCTAAAAAAAAACGACTCTCGCGCGTAAAACGGCTCGGAAGTTGCGCACCCGCAAGACCTGCCATCATTGACTAGTCTCGCGCGGCACTTCCGCGCGATGGGCGAAATTTTTTGCAAACCCAGAAACTGGGCGACGCGATGAGCGACAGTGGTTCGGCGGCCCTCAGCTTTCTCTACTTGTGGCAACTAGATTCATCAGACCGCTGCTGGTGAACTACGCGTCTTCGATAACAGACAAGAATGATTTGTATAAGCCGCTATTTCGGCAGAAGCCACTCTCACAAAAAGTAAGCCGCTGTTTCGGCAAAAGCCACTCTCACAAAAAGTCATGAAGCTGTAAAAGTAGTTACTCTTGTAGCACAGCTGCTGTTGTGAAATGTGTAAATAAATGCTGGTGCCTTTCTTCTTTTGACCCGAAAGACGCAGGTACGATCCCGGCCGCGGCGGCCGAATTTCGACGAAGGCGAAATTCTAGAAGTCCGTGTGCTGTTCGATGTCAGTGCACGTTAAAGAACCCCAGGTGGTGAAATGTGTAAATAAATGCTGGTGCCTTTCTTCTTTTGACCCGAAAGACGCAGGTACGATCCCGGCCGCGGCGGCCGAATTTCGACGAAGGCGAAATTCTAGAAGTCCGTGTGCTGTTCGATGTCAGTGCACGTTAAAGAACCCCAGGTGGTCGAAATTTCCGGAGCTCTTCACTACGGTGTCCCTCATAGCCTGAGTTGCTTCGGGGCGTTAAACCCCAATAAACCAAACCAACCAGCCTTTCTTCTTAAATTTTGTTTTAGTGCAGTGTAGACTAGCATTGTAACTGTTCTATTACCATTGACTCTAGTTATTCCGCGAGCGAATAACAGCGCTCCCACTCACGCGCCGGCATTCGCACTAGTGCGCCTCGGCTCCTACGTCAGTGGCGCCCTCAGCGGAGGGAGCGGCAGCGCCGCGCAATTTTACCCGACGGCACTACGTTTCATACATAGCATGCAACGCTGCGGATGTTGCTGAAATAGTGCGTCCGCGAAACTATATTACTCCGCCATGTATCATTCGTTCTTCTCGAAACTCCGGTCATTGTTTGGACGAATACAAAGAGTGGTACAAAACGATGTAGTAGCATTGAAAATGATGCTCGAAGCTATGAGGCGCTCAGTGTTCGGGCCCTCTGGCCATAATTTTCACGGAGTGTGAACTACTTTTTGGACGCGGATTTAGTAGAAGCGATTCGCCCCACCAACCAAGCATCATACCGCCACGTGTACTTTTTGCTTCTCGAAATCTCTACGAGTCTCAGGACGAAAATGTTCAAAGAGGTAAAATGAAGTCCGGCAAGTGCCAGTCATGACACTTAAGATTTGTCGCTACGAAATATGTTTGTGTTTGCTTTGGTTGTATGCCGAACTACTTTTTGCGTGTGGACTTAGCCTGCGCGAACAGGCGCGCTAGCTTTATAGCGAGGCTCGCAGCCGCTGCCATGTGACTCGTGCCGGGATTCGCGTGGCTGGACTAAAGGTGCCCTGTTGGCATCCCAACAGCGCCGTCCGTGCAAATCGCACCATGTTCTTCTTCTAGGGCGGGCCGGCTCACACTGACCTCTAAGAACAGAGTAGACGCCGTTGCCGAAGGCTCGCCGAACGAAGAAATTCTACAGGGTGAGTGCAGGGTGGATCAATCACTTGATGCCCCAGAAGTTCTTGGATGGCCATACGGCCGAAAAGGCTCCGAAGCGCAGCACGACGTTGACCACGGTGCTTTATTCGCCTCTCCTAGCATTATGGCGTCTCTCAAAGTAGCGGAAGCCCCCGCCAAGAAGAATCTAACCGGGACTGCTGTCAGCACTCCAGCAAAGGCTTCGTCGCTTGAGGCACCCGGGTGCAGCCAAAAGAGTACTGGAAAGTCGGTGCGCTCACCATGGACGGACGTCAGCCCTGTCGCCAAGGTAAAATAACTATTTTCGATTTGCACTGTTTCATATAAACCGGCGGCACGATAAGCCTCCGGGCATGGATCCGGCTAGCGTAACTTAAAGATGGCCGCCGCCAATTTAGTACCAATGTTGCCAGACTGCGTGCGTCCGAAAGTGCGGACGAGCGTCCACCCCCCCCCCCCCCACTTCCTCCTCTCCACTTTCCTCCTCGTATACCGTGTTGTTCGCTATGTAATGGGCGCGGCCGCTCTCTCCGTTCCCCTTCAGATACCCCGTCATGCCAGCTCGCTTCCTCTGTCCCCTTTGAGGTACCGTGTTGTTCGCAACGTAACGGGCGCGCCCAACTCACGGCCCCCTCTCAGATGCCGCGCCCTCCCTCTCTCCGTCCCCTTTGAGATATCGTGTTGTACGCTACGTAATGGGCGCGCCCAACTCACGGCCCCCTCTCAGATGCCGCGCCCTCCCTCTCTCCGTCCCCTTTGAGATATCGTGTTGTACGCTACGTAATGGGCGCGCCCGACTCACGGCCGTGTCCGGCTGGCGTTGCATAATTCTAGAACGCTTCCGACCGCCTTGGGAGCTCAGAATTTCGGCTCAACTGCTCTGCCACGACTGAAACATTGCCTTTTCGCGGCCAGTATAGTCGGCATGCATACGTGTCCGGCTGGCGTTGCATAATTCTAGAACGCTTCCGACCGCCTTGGGAGCTCAGAATTTCGGCTCAACTGCTCTGCCACGACTGAAACATTGCCTTTTCGCGGCCAGTATAGTCGGCATGCATACGTGTCCGACTGGCGTTGCATAATTCTACAACGCTTCCGACCGCCTTGGGAGCTCAGAATTTCGTCTCAACTGCTCTGCCACGACTGAAACATTGCCTTTTCGCGGCCAGTATAGTCGGCATGCATACGTGTCCGGCTGGCGTTGCATAATTCTACAACGCTTCCGACCGCCTTGGGAGCTCAGAATTTCGTCTCAACTGCTCTGCCACGACTGAAACATTGCCTTTTCGCGGCCAGTATAGTCGGCATGCATACGTGTCCGGATGGCGTTGCATAATTCTAGAACGCTTCCGACCGCCTTGGGAGCCAGTATAATGCATACGTGTCCGGCTGGCGTTGCATAATTCTACAACGCTTCCGACCGCCTTGGGAGCTCAGAATTTCGGCTCAACTGCTCTGCCACCACTGAAACATTGCCTTTTCGCGACCAGTATAGTCGGCATGCATACGTGTCCGGATGGCGTTGCATAATTCTAGAACGCTTCCGTCCGCCTTGGGAGCTCAGAATTTCGGCTCAACTGCTCTGCCACTATTGAAACATTGCCTATTCGCGGCCAGTATAGTTGGCATGCATATGTGGAATGAGCAACACAGACCACGCATGCAGGCGTGTTCAGAGCGCGCCATTGACAAAAAGAATGCGTTCTTCACTTTCGGCATGTATTTCAGGAAGCTCGCAAGGCGAAAGGGTAGCCGAGCTTCCTAGGTGCTGGGGGCGAGAACAAAGAGCAGAGAAGTTGAGCCGAAATTCTGAGCTCCCAAGGCGGTCGGAAGCGTTCTAGAAATATGCAACGCCAGCCGGACACGTATACATGCCGACTGTACTGGCCCCGTATGCCGTGTTTGTCGTGGCAGAGCAGTTGAGCTGAAATTCTGAGCTCCCAAGGCGGTCGGAAGCGTTCTAGAATTATGCAACGCCAGCTGGACACGTGTGCATGCTGACTGTACTGGCACCGAATAGGCCGTGTTTCAGTCGTGGCAGAGCAGTTGAGCCGAAATTCTGAGCTCCCAAGGCGGTCGGAAGCGTTCTAGAATTACGCAGCGCCAGCCGGAGTCCCGGACACGTATGCATGCGACTACACTGGCCGCGAAAAGGCAATGTTTCAGTCGTGGCAGAGCAGTTGAGCCGAAATTCAGAACTCCCAAGGCGGTCGGAAGCGTTCTAGAATTATGCAACGCCAGCTGGACACGGCCGTGAGTCGGGCGCGCCCATTACGTAGCGTACGCCGTACAACACGATATCTCAAAGGGGACGGAGAGAGGGAGGGCGCGGCATCTGAGAAGGGGCCGTGAGTTGGGCGCGCCCATTAAGTAGCGAACAACACGGTACCTAAAAGGGGATGGAGGGAGCGAGCGCGCCCGATGGGGTATCTGAAAAGGAACGGAGAGAGCGGCCGCGCCCATTACGTAGCGAACAACAGGGTATAGACCAGATTTTTGAGCCTCTCCTGGGCGCGGCCATTTTGCACCGACTGGCGCGCCGCGGTGCGGGCGTTTCTTTGGGGACTGCGGGGCTGCGGCAGTTCCGCGGCCGCGCCTGCATATAGCCGCGCTTCGGGCGCTAAAAAAACATTGTCGAGCATACTTCCGCTGCGTGGCTGTGTTGCAGGAAGTATTTACGTTATCAAAGCGATAACATTGACGCGTTTTAATGACATTTAGTTTGACATTCAGGTTAATTGTGCCGGCGCTTAGAACGCGCTCGTGCTTATATCGAATTCCGTCTTGGTGCTCCACCGCAAAGAAACTTTTTATTCAATATCAAGAATTAGGTGTGCGGCTAGTATGCAGTTCCAATTCCCATGCACTCTTATTCCTTCCTGCCGGCCATAAAGCCCCCCCCCCCCCCCCACTTCCACAAACGGCTTTCTTGTCGCCGCGCCAGTTTATCAACAAATTACCGCTGTGAGCTCAACTGAGTCGCAGCGCCAACAGAAAACAAATTTTGTCATGGTTTATGCAACCTTGTGCATAAAAAGGTACTTTCGCTTAATTTATAAAAGCTTGAATAGATATGAGCAGCTAATCCAGCTTTCACTAATTCTGAGGTCCGAAGTCGCGTTATGTTATTCAGGAGCTCTCGCCGCGTGTGAGAGCGTTGCGTAGGCGTTTGGCTAAGTGTGGAAAATGTAATGAAATCGCGCATATTTTCCTATGAATAATGTAGATACCGCACCGCTGCAGTGGCTCAGTGGTTACGGCTCTCTGCTCTGGCCCAAAAGACGCGGGTTCGATCCCGGCCGCGGCGGCCGAATTTCGAAGGAGGCGAAATTCTAGAGGCCCGTGTACTGTGCGATGTCAGTGCACGTTAAAGAACCCCAGGTGGTCGAAATTTCCGGAGCCCTTCACTACGGCGTCCCTCATAGCCTGAGTCGCTTTGGAACGTAAAACCTTAATAAACCAAACCAAACTAAGGTAGATACCAACAGCAGAAAGATAATATAGATAAACCTTTACCCCCCAGATACCTCTGACATGTGTGCGGAAAAAGCAGCTGGATTCGGTAGCGGTCGTGCTTACAATCCTGTGCATGAAATGTGTTTAATGGGAACAAGAGCAAGCTCAGCGCAAGGATGCCGAACACGTACTAGTGATCGAAAACACGCGCTCCGTCGGGACAACCTTCAGTCTGCAGCTCGCCTATCCAGTTACTATTCCACTGAGTCAAATCAATAGATCTATATTCTGATGCATAAAATTATCATAGATGATATCGCACATAAAAGGAGACAACAAACGACACGACAGCGCAGAAATCTGCTTCGAAGTGCCGGTTTCCAGTCGGTACACTACCTGGTCGACTACCCTCGGATGTCACGTTAACGAGTAACTGCGCACAAGATAACCGCAGCACTGTCTGGAAGAGGGCAAATGTGAGTAGTGACGCACAGCACACACCCTCATACGTTAGCTGATGGAGCACAAAACGGCAGAAGCGAACACGTAAACATGCGTTCTATGCGCGGCGCCGGCGCGACCCGCAGTCCCTCGGGCCGCGCGCGCCGACAGATGGCGACTGGCGTAGAGAGTAGGCGCGCGTCCGCAGCCTGCGTGCGAGGGTAAAAAAATCTGGTCTATATGAGGAGGAAAGTGGAGAGGAGGAAGTGGGGTGGGGGGTGGCCGCCGCGCGGTCGCTGAGAGCAACACTGTGGTCGTCAAACTCGTCCGCACTTTCGGACGCACGCAGTCTGGCAACATTGGTACTGAACTGGCGGCCATCTTTAAAGGGTCAGTCTACTCACCGAGATGAGTGTATAAATAATGGCATATTCTGGTAGTTGGCACCCTATAACATCAATAACGAGGGGTCTGCGCCCGGTTTAGGCAGGAATTTATATTTTATTTCGGCGTTAAAAGTCGCGTAAAAAAGCATGGTGGCGACCCCAAACGTTCATTTTGTTCAAGAAAGTGGTAGTCTTTTTTTGTAGAAGCATAAGTGAATATACTACGTACCATTTGAATGCCCCAATGTCAGAGAAACGCACGTTTTGTTCTAGTAAACTGTAGAAGGCGTACTGCTCGTTTTTTCTGTAAATCACATGAATATTTATAGTTACACGTACGCAAAACGCAGGCACACTCCCACTTTTAGTTCAGCGTATGCTAGCAGAGACGCAAAAATAAACTCAGCTATAGTGGCGCCATCTGGTCGTCAGGACGGGAACCATTGCTGTAAACAAACCGACTCTCCACTTAAGCCTAGGAGCGGCAGAATCGTCACTGTAATTATTAAAATAAAGGAAATTTATCTCTCATATGTTTTCTTATTGGCGAGATGAGACGAAGCGAAAGACAGGCGCCCAATTTATGGCCAGTGAACGCACTGAAAAAGGCAGCAACAACGAGAATTCAGTCCGAAGCGAGAGGTCCGGCTTCGACGGGCGCCGCCATGTTTGTCGCCGCGCGGCGGAAATCCAGATGGTTGCCAGATGAGACTACCATCTCATACAGATGTGTTCCCACATTAATAAATTCTATTTTAAAATGTTCTACCGCACTCCTTGGCACCACAGCTGGCTAAACGGTAATTTGAGTAAAGAGCTATCGGTTGCCGCAAAGAAAATATGGTCGATAAAATTCAGTAGACTGACCCTTTAAGTTACGCTAGCGATGTCCATGCCATTCTTTGTACTATGACACAACTGAATGCCGATCACAGAAAAATAAAAAAAATTGCAGGCAGCACTTAAGATAAGGTTATGCCACGGTAGCGTGATAGGTTAATTCCCATATATGCAGAAAGTTATTGTCTACTTTATCTTCATAGGTCCCTGGGCTGTCCTCATACCCCACCTGGCGCAGCGGTTAAAGCGATGCGCCACTGCCCTGTGATGGCAGTTGCTCCCAGCGGTGGGCCTTGTGCGGTCCAGGTTGCCCTTCCCGAGCGACCAATCATTAATTTAACTGCCACCTGCCACGGTGGGCAGGTTGTGATGACGCCGTAAGGTCACGTGACCTAGGTGACCCACCGGCTTCCTAGGCGGTTCTCTGGGCACCTCTTGTTGGAGTCATGCTCGTGACGATTCGCTCACAACGCCGACGCCGGATTTACTGCGTAATGGGGCCTTTAACGTTATCCATTAAAAAAGCCTAAAATATCAGAGTTTGACATTGTGAACCTTTATGGTACTTGGTTGCGTTGCAGCGAATTTCTCGCACTCCTGAGCAATATCATTTAATTTTTGCAAAAATTCAACCTTAACAATGATGATGCAATTATACCATTGCAGGTATATTTGGATATCCATAGAGGCGTATTAAATGTGTCCATAGGTACACTGTAAACAGTGAAACACCGTTAAAAGGCGTTTCCAGGTGTTTATAACTCGCACCCATACACCCGGCCCAGAAGGGAGTCTTGTGCTTTCAATACATCTTTCGCGTGGGGTGTTTCTAGAAAGAACCAGCCCGAAAATGAAAGAAACGTGACCCAAAGGTGTTGAGGTGAATCACATGATATTACCACCAAGCCACAGGCGTTTTAGCGCTTCTTACACCCCTACACCCTTCAGGAAAAATTCATGCAATGGGTTCATAGTTTGTTGTCACTTCTATTACTTTTCTTAAGCATCTTTAAATTTACCATTACATAATTTGCCTACATAATGTAATGCACCTGTATTACTGTAGTCCTTCATAGCAGTAGTAAGGCTGTGTGCACCTAATAAAAACATTTATTGACATACAAATCACAAAAATGCAGTTATGCGGAAAATTTTTATTAGAAGAAAACACATAAACAAAACAAAGTACAAGCCTCTTCTATGATTTTATTACTGCCATCCAAGGGCCACCAATAATTTCAAGGTACAACAGCACCATACCTGCTTTTATGCAAGAATAAGATTCCATTGCACTCACTCTACCTCTTAATTTTTGCAGAGCAAACAGAATGCAAAATTCGCAGTACAGCCACTGGCCCAGCCCCCCTCTGCATGTGGCTCGCCGACGACCTCTTGCTCTTGGACCCTGCATCCACGCGGCAGGACAAGGTCCTGGAGATCTTGAATTGCACTGTGCCGCTCTGTTCAAGCCAGTCTCTTAAAACACTCCGCTTCTGTCGACTCTACACGGAACATACAATCAATGCAACAGCAATGAGGAGCTTCAGGAACGCTAGCAATCTGGGCTATCTGGCAGAATAGCAATATGGCAGAAGCTAGCAATCTGGGCAGACAAAAATGGGTCCAAGTTCTCTCCACAGAAAACAGTGGCTGTTGTTTTCTCGCTTAAAAGAGGCCTGCAGATCAATCTGAACTTACACCTAAATGGAGTCAAGCTACCGGTAAAACAAGAACATAAATTTTTAGGAATAACATTTGAGAAAAAACTTGCATTTCTACTGCACATAAACAACTTGAAAGGAAAGGCCTCCCGTGCAATGAATATCTTTAAAGTACTCTCAAGGAAACGCTGGGGATCTGACAGAGCATGCCTCCTTCATATCTACCGTTCTCTAGTGCGCTCATGTCTAGATTATGGGAGTATAGTGTACGGCTCAGCAAGGCCTTCATATCTAAAAAGATTAGATCCAGTTCATAATCTAGGTGTCCGCCCTTCTGGTGGAGCATACAGAATGTCTCTGGGTAATGAGCCTTCATGTTGAAGCAAATGAGCCGTCACTAGAAGATAGAAGAAAAGCACTTACATGTGCATACATTATTAGAATTAGGTTGCAAACAAAACACGTGTGTTATTTAATCATCACAACGTGCCTGTCTCGAATAATATTTACAAATAAGTCCCAAGCAACCAGGCCTTTACTAATGCGGTTTGAGGAGATCTGTCGAGAAGTGCAGAACATTGACGCATTTGCCCCTTGGTGCAGTTTTCCGTCGGTCTGTGATATGTCTTACACAGTTCAACAAGAGACAAACTCCAGCAGAACACATCATACAAGAGTTCCTTTGACGGATCAAAACTACAGGTTATGTTGGAAGTGCAGTAGTGGAAGGGAACTGGGAAAAAATAGTAAGGCTTCCTCAGTGTGCATCAGTTTTTACAGCCGAGTGTTATGCTGTGTTTCTTGCTACGGAGAAAATAATAAGCAAGAACATCGAAAACAGTATTATCTACACAGACTCCCTCAGTGTACTGAAAGCACTACAGTTCAGAAATGCAGTCATGCCATCACTAGGTACAGTCATACATAACATAACAAGGATCGTAACACAGGGGCATAACAAAAAATTATGTTGGGTTCCAAGCCATGTTGGAATTGATGGTAACGAGAGAGCGGACGCATGCACTGCTCAAGCCCACAACAAGGAAATACAGAAAATAAGCATGCCACATAATGATTGTATGAATCTAGTTCAGAGCAGACTGGGGAACAAATGGTAGAGCACATGGAATAGGCAGGTAAATAACAAGCTACACTTGATAAAACCAATATTAGGAGAATGGAAATCATGCACACATCAGGAACGCTTTTTTGAAGTTATGTAGTTTGCGTATTGGACACATACATCTTACCCACAACTTTCTACTAACAAATCAAGACAAACCTACCTGTGAAAAATGCGGAGATGAACTCACAGTAACTCATATCTTAATTTCATGCAGAGAACTTGAAACACTCAGAAACAAGTTTTTTACCGCGTTTTTCAACCAACACATCCCTTTTCATCCGTCATTGATTTTAGGAGAAGCTCTTATTGATAAGTCAAGCGTTTTTAACTTTTTAAAAGAAGCCAATGTACTCGAAATACTCTGAATTCCTACCCCATGCTGTAGAATTTATTGACACACCTCATCCAACTTCTCCGTCGTGAGAAGACGGCTGAGGTCACTATTCCATCGGTTGAGGACCTCGAGATCCTTGCACAGCCAAGGATGGCTGCTGAGGTTGCCGACCGTCTTTAATGCTTTTACTATAAGTCACTTCCAAAATTTTCTTATATTTTTACTAGGTTGCACGAATTAACTTTTTAGGCCCTTTACACTGCTGTTCATTTAGACTTTTGTGTAACATCTATATAAAACAATTTTCATACCCTGAGCTTGGCGCATGATAGCCTTAGTCGCTTATACGCCATTAAACTCAACTCAAAAATGATAGGTGTAACGTTCAGACAGGAAAAGAGCAAATGGGATCAGGAAATAAACGCGACTCACTGATACTGTAGTCGAAATCAAGAAGAAATGGTTGTAAGCAGTTTATGTAATGCGAATATAAGATAAACGAGGGCCTTTAAGGGTTACAGAGTGGATTCCAAGAGAAGACAAGCGTAGGAGGGGGTAGGAGAAAGTCAGGTGGGCAGATGAGGTTGAAAAGTTTGCAGGGTGAAGGTAACTGCAGGGCACTGGATGGAAGTAATTCCAGATATATTGGAGAGGCACTCTTATCGAGGTAAGAGTAGTTTGGCTGATGATGATATTAAAATTTGAGGGTACTGTGCAACTCATGATCTGACTTGAGCCTGTGGCCTAACTCAGTGTTATCCTCGTTTGTGGATAATGCTTTGTGGCAAGTTTAATGAGGTCGGCGATGACGACTGTGCAAAACTGGGGGTTGGGGGCATCAAGGAATGAGCAATGCGAGCTACTGACAACCATCGTTCATTTGTTGTGTGTTCGTGAAGAGAAGATACCAGCATAATTTGACATTCCAAATCACCTAGGTAATTGTTCTGTGGCATTTGCTAAAGTGGCTTGTACTGACGTCACAACGACTGCTATGTAGGCCGAACCGGAGTGCGAGCAAAATGTGCAGGAATGCTTGAACAGTTTATCGCCACCTGCGCCGTGAAATCATGGTGGCTACTATACACGATGCACTGCGATGGCACTTGTGACATAAAATGCAAGGTATATATAAGGATTAAATATTAACATGGAGAAGCCCAGGACCGTTCCAGGCTTTCTTGTGGCTCTGAGTGCTGTTTATCCATGGAGTTTGTTTGATTATCAACCCTATTCAGTGTAGTCACAGCGCCTTTGACCGGACAGGAATAATATATGCCAGCCTGTAAATGCACAACTCAGTGCACCGATATAAATGTTTAGTTTTCATCTTTGTTCTCTTTTTCTGCTTTATTTTTCAGTATATACACGAGAACCCGGTGCTCGCCCCCTCCTTGTCAAGACCGTGAAGGCCCGCAAGCCTTTATCTACCAAAGTAAGGCACGAACAAGGTTTCCGCACTTAGTACTGAACCACTAGTCGAGGCGCTTCACCTTTCTTTCTAACTTTCCCGGTATTATCACATATACTATTATCTTCGGAATACAACATGACTACAAGCCCTCAAATACTATTGGCAGGTCTGCTGTTCATCACAGAAGCGCTGAGAGAGACTTGGCCAGCCGGTTTTTCCAGGTTCCTGATTGAGGCGAGCCTTGAAGAATTAAGCATGCGGGCTGATAGCCACATGGATTTGTTGAACTACCGTCGGAGCAGAACTACTGCCCGTGTCGGCTGCACTTAACATTCCACTTTAGCCACACCCAAATTGTCTTGTATCTCTCTCACTCCGTTTCGTGTCCGCATCATTGCGGAGCAAATTGTAGCTCAGGCGGGATGAGATTCAAGACTTGTGTGTCTTGATCGTAACTACAACATATGCTCTGTGCCCTTTGCAGTCATTGTCTGCAGCAGCGACCGCACCCACGTTATCCGGGTTGACGAAGACACGCGCTTCCTCGCTTCCAGAGAACTGCTACCATTCCTCGCACACAGAGGTACTTAGTATTGTGCGTTTATTGGTGTTTCATACGGAAAAACTATCCTGTACGTATAAGCTGATTTGTTTGTAAGCAATTGCTTATGACCAGCAATACAAGAAGTGAGCGATTCACGATTTGCTACTGCGGTGTGACAATCTTCATGAAATGACTAAAGTATTGTGTATCAGCTGAGAGGAACCACCTGATATTTTTTCTCTGAAAGCCCATTTGCATGACCACACTGAATAGTCGCAAAGCAATTGCTGATGTAGTGAGCATGTATGCCATCTTAGACAGTTTCAAGCTGTTACTCTGAGCTGGTTATATTTGCAAGCCTTTTGAGCGCATTTTACTTGTGCTAATATATTACAACTGCAGGTAAATTCATAACAATGTTCCAGGTTATATAGCTTTCTTACGAAATTATGCCAACTAGTTATCACCTTGCTGGAGAGTGAACGTCTCAGAGGGTACAGAAATGACAACTGACACGTTGTGTCACCCATTGTCCTGTGATGTCTAACTACAAATTGTTGCGATATAAATTGTCTTATAACAGGAAGCCCATCAAAGCAATACTTGAATTCCCTTTGCTTCTTATTTCCAAATGTGGCATAGCTTCAAACCTATCATTTTGCACTTCAGCAGAGTTAGCAGGAAGTCTGAGACTATAACATGCATGCACATTAGGCTATTTGCGCAAAAATTTTATGTCTCTCACATATGAAGCTTACTTGTTTGGAAGTTTCCTACAACCAGAAAAGATTTGAAATGGCAGTCGTCTTACGGCAAAACATAGCACTGAAAAAATTCGTATCGAAGGAATACTGATACTAAGAAAAACGCAGCGGAAATAGTTCAAAATCGTAAAGCCTACTCCACAATAGATCATAACTGCACAATCATTGAGGTGACAGAAAAATGTGCATAATAGGACCAACCCTCACATACAGCTTTACTAGATTACGAGAAAGCATTTGCCTCATTCTAATTCTGAGAAGTCGTGCAGGCATTGTATAACCAGTGTGTAGAAGAAGCATTTGTAAAACTAAAGCGAGATATTTATAGCGGTTGCACAGGCAACATATTTCTCCATAGAGAAACTAACAAAATCTCCATCATGAAAGATGCATTCAGGGATAACTGGTTGTAGTAGAGGCATATTAAAACTACAGCAAAATATATATAGTGGTTGCACAGCCAAGATATTCCTCCGTAGAGAAACTAATAAAGTCCCAGTCATGAAGGATGCAGGCAGGGAGAGGCGATCTCTTAAGTGCTCTTAACTTCGTATTTACAAGAGGTATATAGAGGTCTGGATTAGGAAGTGTAGAGGGTAGAAGTTAATGGAGAATACCTTAGCAATCTGCGATTTGCTGACGTCATTGCTTTGCTAAGTATCTCAGGGGAGGGGCGAGTTGCAAAGCATGGTCGAGGAACTAGACAGGAAAAGCAGAACGGTCAGTTTACAAATTACTACGTAAAATCCTAATATTCAGCTGTTTCGGAAGGCAACAGCAGTTTACGATAGGCGGCGAAGTATTGAAAGTGGTAAGGGATTATGTCTGCCTAGGGCAGGTAGTGACCACAGATCCGAAGCACCAAGTGGAGCGCATTTGCCAGTTATTCTCAGATCATGGTTGGCTGTTTACCTATACCCTTCGAGAAAAATTTATACCCGCTGTATCTTACCAGCACTTATGGGGCAGAAACGAGCAGGCTAAAGAAAAGGGTTCAAATTAACTGAACACAACAGAGCCAGCTATGGAAAGAAAAATGATAGGTGTAACGTTGAGACAGGAAGAGAACAAATGGGATAAGGAAATAAACGCGACTCACTGATACTGTAGTCGAAATCAAGAAGAAATGGTTGTAAGCAGTCTATGCAATGCGAATGTAAGGTAACCGAGGGTCTTTAAGGGTTATAGACTGAATTCCAAAAGAAGACTAGCGTAGGAGGGGGTGGCAGAAAGTCAGGTGGGCGGAAGAGGTTAAAAAGTTTGCAGGGTGAAGGTAGCTGGAGGGCACTGGATGGAAGTAATTGGAGATATATTGGAGAGGCACTCTTATCGAGGTAAGATTAGTTTGGCTGATGATGATATTAAAATTTGAGGGTATTGTGCAACTCATGGTCTGACCTGAGCCTGTGGCCTAACTCAGTCTTATCGCCATTTGTGGATAATGCTTTGTGGCAAGCTTAGTGAGGTCGGTGATGACTACTGTGCAGAACTGGGGGTTGGGGGCAGCAAGGAATGAGCAATACGAGCTACTGACAACCATCGTTCATTTGTTGTGTGTGCGTGAAGAGAAGATACCAGCATAATTTGACATTCCAAATCACCTAGGTAATTGTTCTGTCACATATGCTAAAGTGGCTTGTACTAAGGTCACAACGACTGCTACGTAGGCTGAACCGGAGTGCGAGGAAAGTGTGCAGGAATGCTTGATCAGTTTATCGCCACCTGCGCCATGATATCATGGTGGCTACTATACGCGGCGCACTGTGATGGCACTTGTGACATAAAATGCATGATGGCACTTTTGACATAAAACGCAAGGTATATATAAGGATTAAATATTAACTTGGAGAAGCCCAGGACCGTTCCAGGCTTTCTTGTGGCTCTGAGTGCTGTTTATCCATGGAGTTTGTTTGAGCAGCAACCCTATTCAGTGTAGTCACAGCGCCTTTAACCGGACAGGAATAACATATGCCAGCCTTAAATGCACAACTCAGTGCACCGATATAAATGTTTAGTTCTCATCTCTGTTCTCTTTTTCTGCTTTATTTTTCAGTATATACACGAGACGCCGGTGCTCGCCCCCTCCTTGTCAAGACCGTGAAGGCCCGCAAGCCTTTATCTCCCAAAGTAAGGCACGAGCAAGGTTTCCGCACTGAGTACCGAACCACTAGTCGAGGCGCTTTACCTTTCTTTCTAACTTTTCCGGTATTATAACATATACTGTTATCTGCGGAATACAACATGACTACAAGCCCTCAAATATAGGCAGGTCTGCTTTTCATCACAGAAGCGCTGAGAGAGACTTGGCCAGCCGGCTTGTCCAGGTTCCTGATTGAGGCGAGCCTTGAAGAATTAAGCATGTGGGCTGATAGCCACATGGTTTTGTTGAACTACCGTCGGAGCAGAACTACCGCCCATGTCGGCTGCACTTAACATTCCACTTTAGCCACACCCAAATTGCCTTGTGTCTCTCTCACTTCGTTTCGTGTCCGCGTCATTGCGGAGCAAATTGTAGCTCAGGTGGGATGAGATTCACGACTGGTGTGTCTTGATCGTAATTACAACGTATGCTTTGTGCCCTTTGCAGTCATTGACGGCAGCAACGACCGCACCCACGTCATCCGGGCCGACGAAGGAGCGCTATCATTTCTCGCACACCGAGGTACTTAGTAAGGTGCGTTTATTGGTGTTTCATACAGAACAACTATCCTGTAGATATAAGCTGATTTGTTTGTAAACAATTGCTTATGACCAGCAATACAAGAAGTGAGCGATTCACGATTTGCTACTGCGGTGTGACAATCTTCATGAAATGACTAAAGTAGTGTGTATCAGCTGAGAGGAACCACCTGATATTCTTTCTCTGAAAGCCCCTTTACATGACCACACTAAATAGTCACAAAGCAATTGCTTATATATTGAGCAGCTATGCCATCTTAGACAGTTTCAACTTTTACTCTGAGCTGGTTAGCTTCGCAAGCCTTTTGAGCGTATTTTAGTTGTGCCAATATATTACAACTGCAGGTAAATTCATAACTATGTTCCAGGTTATATAGCTTTCTTACGAAATTATGCCAACTAGTTATCACCTTGCTGGAGAGTGAACTTCTCAGAGGGTACAGAAATGACAACTGACACGTTGTGTCACCCATTGTCCTGTGAAGACTAACTACAAACTGTTGCGATATAAATTGTCTTATTACAGGAAGCCCCTCAAACCAATACTTGAATTCATTTTGCTTGTTATTTCCAAATGTGTCATAGCATCAAACCTATCATTTTGCACTTCAGAAGAGTTAGCAGGAAGTCTGAGACTATAACATGCATGCACATTAGGCTATTTGCGCAAAAATTTTATGTCTCTCACATATGAAGCTTACTTGTTTGGAAGTTTCCTGCAACCAGAAAAGATTGGAAATGGCAGTCGTCTTACGGCAAAACATAGCACTGAAAAAATTCATATTGAAGGAATACTGATACTAAGAAAAACGCAACGGAAATACAGTAATCCCTCGTTATAACGTAGTCAGCGTGGCATCGAAAAAATTTGTTACAAGCGATAATTCGATATAAGCGACAACTCAAAAAAAGATAAAACAGTCGAGATTTAATTGCGCCACAACTGCGAGGAAGCTGGCGGATGACCTTGAGCCGTTGCCTAGCAACCGCTGCAGCTGGCGGACGCCGCGCGGCGTCCGCCAGCTGCGGCGGTTGCTAGGCAACGGCTCAAGGTTGGTCTCTGTGCCTCCTCGGAGCACTGCCACAGCGAAATCGCAAGTTCGTGGCCAATGTAGCTTTCGCTACAAAATTTTCTCGTAGCACATTTGTTCTACCAGCAACTTAGTATTGGTCAGCGATCTTCAAAGATGATACAGTTTTCAAATTGCTTATACCAGAGTTTATTATCTACATCAAGAACAAGCTTTAGCTCATTTTTGTGATCCAGACGGGATCCAGGCTGATCGACAGGCCGGCAGGCCACGGCCGGTCTCGACGCGCGAGCGAGCGAGCGCGTCGAGACCGGCCCCGGCTCAAAGGAGCGCGCCCTACGTCATCATGACGCTGCCGCTCTCCGCGCTTGCGTTGGCTCGCGCTTCCCGTCGTCGCGTTTGCCGCGGGCGGCCCGTCGTTGACATCTAGCAGGTTGGACTAGGTTGGACGCAAGCGGCGCGCTGCGATCGGACGCTGCGGCGCCGTTCGCAACCTCGCGTCGTGTTGAATCGCGCTCGCTTTTCGCACACGTGTTCCCGCCGTAACAACAAAATTCAGTGACCCTAACGCGCATTAGACCGTTTGTCTAGTCGAATGCCGCGAATCGAGCATGACCGGCCACTTTTCCGCATTCAAGACACCGCGGTTTTCTGGCATCGCAAAGCGCGAGGAAAACTTTATTGAAGCGAAAAGCTTCACTAGGCTCTTCAACACCGCGCTTCGCGTGGGCGCCGCTGCGGCGCGCCCTTCCCCCTCCTCGCCACCCCCTCCGTTCTCCTCCTCGCCACCGGTTTACGCTTCGTCGTTGCTAGCGGTTCTTATCGCGTTCTTATAGCGTTATCGCAGGCGTTGTGACAACGCCCGAGCGGCAGCGGCGGACATAAAAGAGGCCGCGCGCCGCAGCGCGCGCTCCATCGCCACTTCTCGCCACCGGTTTACCCTTCGCCGCTGCTGCACGGTCTTGCCGCGGTCCCAAGAGAAGGTTCTTTCGCAAGGCGTTGCGAGAACGCACGTGTGAGCGGCGGCGGCGGCCGTAGAAGAGACGCAGACATTCGCCATGGAAGTGGTAGTGAGGGACCCAGAAGTGGTAGTGAGGGAGTTGGCTCAAAATCTACACCGCTACCGTGGTGCTCCCAGTGCCTTGTGCGCGAACTGCGACAGCCATGACATCAAAAAAAGCATAAATGCAGCTTTTCGTTTGTATATCCAGGTTTAACCGGAGCTAAGCCACTGCCAATTTTTTTCGTGTGGATTCTGTCACGGGGAACACCAGGAATGCGCTTCCGACCGAGATTAACGGTTCGGGCGCGCTGCACCATGGAATTTGGCCCCGCTGAGCAGGGGACACTCAACACTCTCTTGGTGCCCATCGATCGTGGGTTTGGTACTTTGGTGGCCTGTTCTATGCCTGCATGAGTTTAATTCGTCGGCGGTATTAATTTCGCACTGCATGCGCAAAGGGTCGCCGCCACGGCGGCGATGCCTACGCTCGGCGGCGGCGATGCCTCTGCTCGCCACTTCGCTCTAAGCGGGTCAAGCTCTTCGTGCGCTTCGAGTAATGCGGCTTAAAATGCATGCGTTTGGGTCGGGACCGGAAGAAATTTCGAATAAAGCGATATTTCGAGTAAAGCGATTTCGTTATAACGAGGGATTACTGTAGTTCAAAATCGTAAAGCCTGCTCCACAATAGATCATAACTGCACAATAATTCAGGTGACAGAAAAATGTGCAGAATAGGACCAACCCTCACATACAGCTTTACTAGATTACGAGAAAGCATTTCACTCATTCTAAATCTGAGAAGTCGTGCAGGCATTGAATAAGCAGTGTGTAGAAGAAGCATTTGTAAAACTACAGCGAGATATTTATAGTGGTTGCAAAGGCAACATATTTCTCCATAGAGAAACTAACAAAATCTCCATCATGACAGATGCAGGCAGGGATAACCGAATGTAGTAGAGGCAAATATATATATATATAGTGGTTGCACAGCCAAGATATTCCTCCATAGAGAAACTAATAAAGTTCCAGTTATGAAGGATGCAGGCAGGGAGAGGCGATCTCTTCAGTGCTCTTAACTTCGTGTTTGCGAGAGGTATATAGAGATCTGGATTAAGAAGTGTAGAGGGTAGAAGTTAATGCAGAATACCTTAGCAATCTGTGATTTGCTGACGTCATTGCTTTGCTAAGTATCTCAGGGGAGGTGCGAGTTGCAAAGCATGGTCGAGGACCTAGACAGGAAAAGCAGAACGGTCAGTCCAAAAATTACTATGTAAAATCCTAATATTTAGCTGTTTCGGAAGGCAACAGCAGTTTAGGATAGGCCGCGAGGTATTGAAAGTTGTAAGGGATTATATCTACTTAGGGCAGGTAGTGACCACAGATCCGAAGCACGAGGTGGAGCGCATTTGCCAGTTATTCTCAGATCATGGTTGGCTGTACCCTTCAAGAGAAAAATATATACCCGCTGTATCTTACCAGCACTTATGGGGCAGAAACGAGCAGGCTAAAGAAAAGGGTTCACATTAACTTAACACCACAGAGCCAGCTATGGAAAGAAAAATGATAGGTGTAACGTTGAGACATAGAGAAAGTAAATGGGATAAGGAAATAAACGCGACTCACTGATACTGTAGTCGAAATCAAGAAGAAATGGTTGTAAGCAGTCTATGTAATGCGAATGTAAGATAACCGAGGGTCTTTAAGGGTTATAGACTGGATTCCAAGAGAAGAAAAGCGTAAGAGGGGGTGGCAGAAAGTCAGGTGGGCGGTTGAGATTAGAAAGTTTGTTGCAGGGTGAAGGTAGGCGCAGGGGGCACTGGATGGAAGTACCATATATTCCAGTGCATAAAACGCGGCTTTTTCTCAAAAATCTTGCTGGTGCATCCTATTCAAGGGTGCGTCTATGATGCGAATTTTTCGGCTTTTTTTTTGCGAGTTCAGAAATTACTCAGGTTCATGTTCAAGGTTTTTTCACCAAAAAAATATCACTACCAATAATGCGGTTGTAACACGGCTATAATACGGGCACCGCCATGCGCAACTTTTTTAGGTGAACTTTTATCATGAAACGGTGGCGATGATGATGATCATAAACACATGACCGTTTCGGAGGCCCCAAGCAAAAGTAATGTGAAATGCCAAAAGATGGCGACAATCGTGCTTCTCGCCATGGTCAAGACAAGCCAAGACAAGCCGGCATTTTTTTTAGTCGCCCTTTGCAACTTTGTTTCACATGCATAGTGCAAAGAGAATGTTTCAGCTGCATTGCCTCAAGAAACGGGTAAACTTTTTGATAGCGCATACGGTGATGAAGACTTCGAAGGTTTTAAGTGAAAATAAAATGTTGTTATAAGGAGAGTTTTTCGTTTTTTTTTTTTTTTTTGCAAAAAGTGGGCGGGTATGGCATGAGTGTTGCCTTTTTCGATCACTTAGTGTTGCTTTAGAACTCACAGGTACGGTGCATTTCACGGTGGTCACACAAGCATGTTTATTTAAGCCTCACTAGCCTAACTGGGTAAATTGGTGTGCTTCTTATACATGGGTGCGTCTTATATACCAACTTTTTCAATGACAGCCTGCATATATGGCAGGTGCGTCTTATACACCGGAAAATACGGTAATTGGAAATATATTGGAGCAGGACTTTTATTGAGGTAAGAGTAGTTTGTCTGTGGATGGTATTAAAATTTGAGGGTATTTGCAACTCATGATCTGACTTGAGCCTGTGGCCTAGCTCACTCTTATCCTCATTTGTGGATAATGCTTTGTGGCAAGTTTAATGAGGTGGGCGATGACGACTGTGCAGAACTGGAGTTTGGAGCCACAAGGAATGAGCAATACAAGCTACTGACAACCATCGTTCATTTGTTGTGTGTTCGTGAAGAGAAGTTACCAGCATAATTAGACATTCCAAATCACCTAGGTAATTTTTCCGTGACATTAGCTTAAGTGGCTTGTATAAGGTCACAACGACTGCTACGTAGGCCGAACAGGAGTGCGAGGAAAATGTGCAGGAATGCTTGATCTGTTTATTGCCACCTGCGCCGTGAAATCATGGTGGCTACTATACGCGGTGCCCTGTGATGGCACTTGTGACATAAAATGCAAGGTATATATAAGGATTAAATATTAACTTGGAGAAGCCCAGGACCGTTCCAGGCTTTCTTGTGGCTCTGAGTGCTGTTTATCCATGGAGTTTGAGTAGCAACCCTATTCAGTGTAGTCGCGCAGCGCCTTTAACCGGACAGGAATAATATATGCCAGCCTGTAAACGCACAACTCAGTGCACCGATATAAATGTTTAGTTCTCATCTTTGTTCTCTTTTTCTGCTTTATTTTTCAGTACATACACGAGATGCCGGTGCTCGCCCCCTCCTTGTCAAGACCGTGAAGGCCCGCAAGCCTTTATCTCCCAAAGTAAGGCACGAGCAAGGTTTCCGCACTGAGTACCGAACCACTAGTCGAGGCGCTTTACCTTTATTTCTAACTTTTCCGGTATTATAACATATACTGTTATCTGCGGAATACAACATGACTACAAGCCCTCAAATATAGGCAGGTCTGCTTTTCATCACAGAAGCGCTGAGAGAGACTTGGCCAGCCGGTTTGTCCAGGTTCCTGATTGAGGCGAGCCTTGAAGAATTAAGCATGTGGGCTGATAGCCACATGGTTTTGTTGAACTACCGTCGGAGCAGAACTACCGCCCGTGTCGGCTGCACTTAACATTCCACTTTAGCCACACCCAAATTGTCTTGTATCTCTCTCACCAAACGGTCTTGTATCTCTCTCACTTCGTTTCGTGTCCACGTCATTGCGGAGCAAATTGTAGCTCAGGCAGGATGAGATTCACGACTGATGTCTCTTGATCCTAACTACAACGCATGCGCTGTGCCCTTTGCAGTCATTGACGGCAGCAACGGCCGCACCCACATCATCCGGGTCGACTACAATGCGCTTCCTGGCTTCCCGAGAAGCGCTACCATTCCTCGCACAGAGAGGTACTTAGTATTGTGCGTTTATTGGTGTTTTATACGGAACAACTATCCTGTACGTATAAGCTGATTTGTTTGTAAGCAATTGCTTATGACCAGCAATACAAGAAGTGACCGATTTGCTACTGCGGTGTGACAATCTTCATGAAATGACTAAAGTATTGTGTATCGGCTGAGAGGAACCACCTGATATTTTTTCTCTGAAAGCCCCTACATGACCACACTAAACAGTCACAAAGCAATATCTGATATATTGAGCATGTATGCCATCTTGGACAGTTTCAAGCTCTTACTCTGAGCTGGCTAGCTTCGCAAGCCTTTTGAGCGCATTTTAGTTGTGCCAATATATTACAACTGCAGGTAAATTCATAACAATGTTCCAGGTTGTATAGCTTTCTTGCGAAAGTATGCAGACCAGTTATCACCTTGCTGGAGAGTCGACTTCTCAGCGGGTACAGAACTGACAACTGACACGTTGTGTCACCCATTGTCCTGGCTGACATGAGGTCTAACTACAAACTGTTGCGATATAAATTGTCTTATTACAGGAAGCCCCTCAAACCAACACTTGAATTCCCTTTGCTTCTTATTTCCAAATGTGTCATAGCTTCAAACCTATCATTTTGCACTTCTGCCCGTTTTGTACATAAACGCGTGTAAGGGCCGCACCCCGTTTTCCCGAAGGAAATGTTTCACCCGAACTTGCCATGACCCAGGAGAGAATAGCCTTCTAAATGTGCGCTGTGGTCTCCGCGATCGGCTCCGGCGGCGAACAACAGTGCGCTCGATCACGGAGTTAGCAGTAAGTCTGAACTATAACATGCATGCACATTAGGCTCTCTGCGGAAAAATTTTATGTCTCTCACATAAGAAGTGTACTTGTTTGGAAGTTTCCTGCAACCAGAAAAGATTTGTCATGGCAGTCGTCTAACGGCAAAACATAGCACTGAAAAAATTCGTATTGAAGGAATACTGATTCTAAGAAAAACTCAGTGGAAATAGGTTGGTTGGTTTATGGGGTTTAACGTCCCAAAGCGACTAAGGGTATGAGAGACACAGTAGTGGAGGGCTTAACGTGCACTGACATCGCACAGTACACGGGCCTCTAGAATTTCTCCTCCAAAGAAATTTAACCGCCGCGGCCGGGATCGAACCCGCGTCTTTCGGGTCAGCAGCCGAGCACCATAACCACTGAGCCACCCCGGCGGCGCAGTGGAAATAGTTCAAAATAGTAAAGCCTACTCCACAATAGATCGTAACTGCACAATTATTCAGGTGACAAAAATGTGCAGAATAGGACCAACCCTCACATACAGAGCCGCCGCGGTGGCTCAGTGGCTATGGTGCTCGGCTGCTGACCCGAAAGACGCGGGTTCGATCCCGGCTGCGGTGGTTGAATTAATGTTAATGATAGTTAATGTTAATGATAGGCGGCGAAGTATTGAAAGTGGTAAGGGATTACATGTACTTAGGGCAGGTAGTGACCACATATCCGAAGAACGAGGTGGAGCGCATTTGCCAGTTATTCTCAGATCATGGTTGGCTATACCCTTCAAGAGAAAAATATATACCCGCTGTATCTTACCAGCACTTATGGGGCAGAAACGAGCAGGCTAAAGAAAAGGGTTCAAATTAACTGAACATAGCAGAGCCAGCTATGGAAAGAAAAATGATAGGTGTAACGTTGAGACAGGAAGAGAGCAAATGGGATAAGGAAATAAACGCAACTCACTGATACTGTAGTCGAAATCAAGAAGAAATGGTTGTAAGCAGTCTATGTAATGCGAATGTAAGATAACCGAGGGTCTTTAAGGGTTATAGACTGGATTCCAAGAGGAGACAAGCGTAAGAGGGGTTGGCAGAAAGTCAGGTGCGCAGATGAGATTAGAGAGTTTGCAGGGTGAAGGTAGCTGCAGCGGGCACTGGATGGAAGTACCGTATTTTCCGGTGTGTAAGACGCGGCTTTTTAAAAAAAAATCTTGCTGGTGCGTCGTATACAAGGGTGCGTCTAATATGCGAATTTTTCGGCTTTTTTTTTTGCGAGTTCAGAAATTACTCAGGTTCATGTTCAAGCTTTTTTCACCGGAAAAATATCGCTACCAATAACGCGGTTGTAACACTGCTATAATACGGGGACCGCCATGCGCAACTTTTTTTAGGTGAACTTTATCATGAAACGGAGGGGATGATGACTTTGAAATGGCCGCGTGTTTATGATCCCCGGAGGCCCCAAGCAAAAGTAATGTGAAATGCCAAAAGAATGCGACAATCGTGCTTCTCGTCATTGTCAAGACAAGCCAAGAGAAGCCGGCATTTTTTTTAGTCGCCCTTTGCAACTTTGTTTCACGTGCGTAGTGCAAAGAGAATGTTTCAGCTGCATTGCCTCCAGAAACGGGTAAACTTTTTGATAGCGCATCCGGTGATGAAGACTTCAAAGGTTTTAAGTAAAAATAAAATGTGATGGACATAAGGAGAGTTATTTCGTTTTTTTTTTGCTAAAACGTGGGCGGGTATGGCATGAGTGTTGCATTTTTCGATGACTTAGCGTTGCTCGAGAACTCGCAGGGTAAGGTGTATTTCATGATGGTCACACAAGCATATTTAATTAAGCCTCCCCAAGCGAAAATCGTAACTGGTCAAACTGGTTTAAGTAACAATTTCCCATTTGATTCCAGTCATGTTCCGTATGCTCCCAGCTGTGTTCCAGTTGCAGCCAACTGGAATCCAACTGGAATCGACTGGGAAATTGTTCCTTACACCAGTTTGACTAGTTACAATTTTCACCTGGTTCACTAACCTAACTGGGTTAATTGGTTTGGTTTATGGGGTTTAACGTCCCAAAGCGATAACTGGGTAAATTGGGGTGCGTCTTATACATGGGTGCATCTTATATACAAACTTTTTCAATGACAGCCTGCATATCTGGCAGGTGCACCTTATGCACCGGAAAATACGGTAATTGGAGATATATTCGATCCCGGCTGCGGCGGCCGAATTTCGATGAAGGCGAAATTCTAGAGACCCGTGTGCTGTGCGATGTCAGTGCACGTTAAAGAACCCCAGGTGGTCGAAATGTCTGGAGCCCTTCACTACGGCGTCCCTCATAGCCTTAGTTGCTTCGGGACGTTAAACCCCCCTAAACCAAACCAATTGGAGATATATTGGAGAGGCACTTTTATCGAGGTAAGAGTAGTTTGGCTGATGATGATATTAAAATTTGAGGGTATTGTGCAACTCATGATCCGACTTGAGCCTGTGGCCTAACTCCGTCTTATCCTCGTTTGTGGATAATGCTTTGTGACAAGTTTAATGAGGTCGGCGATGATGACTGTGCAGAACTGGGGGTTTGGAGCCGCGAGTAATGAGCAATACGAGCTACTGACAACCATCGTTCATTTGATGTGTGTTCGTGAAGAGAAGATACCAGCATAATTAGACATTCCAAATCACCTAGGTTATTGTTCTGTGGCATTTGCTAAAGTGGCTTGTACTGAGGTCACAACCACTGCTACGTAGGCCGAACCGGAGTGCGAGCAAAATGTGCAGGAATGCTTGATCAGTTTATCGCCACCAGCGCCATGAAATCATGGTGGCTACTATACGCGGTGCACTGTGACGGCACTTTTGCCATAATATACCTTATAAACGCGTGTAAGGGCCGCACCCCGATTTTCCGAAAGAAATATTTAAAAAAAAATCCGTGTAAGGGCCGCACCTGAACTTTCCATGACTCAGGCGAGAATAGCCTTCTAAATGCACGCGCCATGGCCTCCGCGATCGGCTCTGGCTGCGAACAACGGTGCGCTCGATTGCGGCGCACTTCATCGCGGAGGCCAAGCATGTGCACAAGAGCTTCCAAAAATCGTCCATGGATGGCGCCCGAGGCCGCAGTCATGTTTGCCGCTTCGCGTTTGATAGTGGTGTTTTTATGTGTGTATCTATCCAGCCAGGGCACCTTTGGTAGGCGCCTGCCCGTTACAAAGGGAAGGCTACATCATCATCATCATCGTCGTCATCATCATCGTCGGGGTTTTTTTTTTTTTCCGCGACTTCCCACTATCCAGATCGGCATCAGTATCGCGAGCTCCACCCTTTTGTGGCGTGCTAGGGCGCTCACGCTGTTGTGGTGGTTGTGGCTTTCGCGTCCCGTCGCCGAGTGTTGCAGTTTTAGCACGATGGGCAAGCACCTTAACAGCTACATGGCTGGGAGCTAGCTCTCGAATGCGGCAAGCGTGCGGCGGACAGTGAATTCGACGCGGCCAAGAAGTGCGTCCGATCAACCAAAAGGGTGCATTGAAAAACGCAAGCTGCTAAAGGTGGGCTTTCAGAGTCAAGCCGTGCGAGTTTCCCGAACTGGAAGAAGAGCTGCTGTGCTATGTGATGGAAGTGCGGACATGCTGCGGGGCTTTTTTTGGGATGAGCATGCACCAGAGCACAGCACCAGCTCAAGAGTCGAAATTCTCCGCGAGTGGCGATTGAATGTAGAATAAATGCCGCCCATTCCCTGATTGTTGTTTTTACTTAAAAAAAAAATTTTTTTTCGTACATCGCGTGTATGGGCCGCACCCCGAAAATTGGCCCTCGGATTCGGAAAAAAACGTGCGGCCCTTACACGCCTTTATATGGTATAAGGATTGAAAATTAACTTGAACAAGCCCAGTGCCATTCCAGGCTTTCTTGTGGCTCTGAGTGCTGTTTATCGATGGAGTTTGTTTGAGTAGTAACCCTATTCAGTGGAGTCACAGCGCCGTTAACCGGACAGGAATAATATATGCCAGCCTATAAATGCACAACTCGGTGCACCAATATAAACGTTTAGTTCTCATCTTTGTTCTCTTTTTTTCAGTATACACACGAGAACCCGGTGCTCGCCGCCTCCTTGTGAAGACAGTCAGGGCCCGCAAGCCTTTGTCTACCAAGGTAAGGCACAAGCAAGGCTTCCGCACTCAGTACTGAACCACTAGTCAAGGTCACATATACTATTATCTGCGGGATACAACATGACTACAAGCCCTCAAATATAGGCAGTTCTGCTGTTCATCACAGAAGCGCTGTGAGAGACTTGGCCAGCCGGTTTTTCAAGGTTCCTGATTGAGGCAAGCCTTGAAGAATTAAGCATGCGGGCTTATAGTACATGGTTTTGCTGAACTACCGCCCGTGTTGGCTGCACTTAACATTCCACTTTAGCCACACCCAAATTGTCTTGTATCTCTCTCACTCCGTTTCGTGTCCGCGTCATTGCGGAGCAAATTGTAGCTCAGGCAGGATGAGATTCACTATTGATGTGTCTTGATCGTAGCTATACAATGCATATGCTGTGCCCTTTGCAGTCATTGACGGCAGCAACGACCGCACCCACGTCATCCCGGTCAACGAAGACGCGCTTCCTCCCTTTCCGAGAAGCGCTACCATTTCTCGCACACCGAGGTACTTAGTAAGGTGCTTTTATTGGTGTTTCATGCAGAACAACTATCCTGTACATATAAACTGAGGTTTTTGTAAACAGTTGCTTATGACCAGCAATACAAGAAGTGAACAAATCACGGTTTGCTACTGCGGTGTGACAATCTTCATGAAATGACTAAACTATTGTGTATCAGCTAAGAGCAACCACCTGATATTTTTTCCTGAAAGCCCATTTGCAAGACCGCAATAAGTAGTCACAAATCAATTGCTTATATATTGAGCATGTATGCCATCTTAGACAGTTTCAAGCTCTTACTCTGAGCTGGTTAGCTTCGCAAGCCTTTTGAGGGGATTTTAATTATGCCAATATATTACAACTGCAGGTAAATTCATAACAATGTTCCAGGTTATATAGCTTTCTTACTAAAGTACCGTAAAAACCGGAATATAGGTCAGACCGGAATATAGGTCGACCCCCCAACTAACCAATTCTAAAAATGAAAAACATTTTTTTCAATGGCAGAAGTACCGAAAAACACCCTTACCTTGAAAGAAATGTGACTCAACCGGTTGCACAATGGTGACAGTATTTATTTTCATTTATGGGCTGCTGGTAAGTACACCCGGCCAATTTTTTAACACTATCGCGCAAACATCGCCTCGCTTGCTTGTCACCGTCTTATTAACGGCGCTGAGCGGCGAAACAAACGAGATACGCATATGCATCCACACGCGCTTACTCTCGCTTTCGCTTCTTTCGCTGCTCCGTGCCGTGATAAGGTGCTGACATCACTCGAGGCGATGGTCGCGCGATAATGTTAAAAAATTGGCCGGGTGTACAACACAGAGAAGGGCACAAAGTGAGCAAGCTACTCCGAGTCGTCATAGTCGGCCGAACTTGAGTCGGATGACGATTGCTTATCGCTGCCCACGTCCCACAGAGCGTCATCCTCTGTCCCGTCTAGCGCATTGCTAATGCTGCACTTCCTAAATGACTTGCGCACCATCTCTGCGGGGAGAGATTTCCACGCTGACGACACCCAGCCACAAACAGTCGCAAGCGGTGGACGTCACAGGCGGCCGGTGGGGGTGGTGGGGTTGTCGCCCATCATCCATTCATTGTAGGGTTCGCACACTCTATCTTTGAACGGCTTGTTTAGCACAACGTCTAGTGGCTGCAGCACAGATGTCAGTTCACCAGGGATGACCACAAGGTCCGTCTTGCCATCGCCCAGGGCCCGCTTTACGTTGGCTGTAAGGTGACCTCGAAACGCGTCCAGAACGAGCATATTTGCTCGCTCAAAGAGAGCACCAGGTTGCCGCTTCCACACGAGCCGGATCCACTCCAACATTAATGATTCGGTCATGAAACCCTTTTCATTAACCCGGACGATGACGTCACGTGGGAACTCCTCTTTCGGCAATGTCTTCCTTTTAAAAATGATGAAAGGGGGCAGCTTGTACCCATTGGCTATGCACGCGAGCATCACAGTGAATCGCGAGTGCTCGTTGCCAGTAGTTAGAAGCTTCACTTGCTTAGCTCCTTTCTCTGAAACAGTACGACTTGAGGGCATGTCGAACCAAAATGGCGTTTCGTCGGCGTTTCCGATTTGACCCATCATGTAGTCGCGTCAGTGCCGGAGTGCAATCGCATATCGCTGAAACTCGACCAGCTTATCTTCGAACTCTTCGGGCAGTTTCTGGCACACAGAAGTATGGCGCCGTAGTGCAAAGCCCTTCCTCCTCATGAATCGCCGCACCCAGGATGGCGAGCCCTTAAACTGCGCCCTCGAGAATCCAGACGCACGCGCGATCCCTATCGCTTTCACGCGGATGTATTCAGCAGTCACAGGCAGCGATCTCGCATGCAGCTCCCGGACAAACTCCGCAACCTTGTCCTCCAGTTCTGGATACGCTGCGGTCCGCCCACGAAATGATGTTTTTTTCTGGTTGCTGCAAGTTGTAATGCGCATCTTCTGCCTCCGCCAGTATCGAACGCTCTTTTCGGATACTCCAAATTTGCGCTGTGCCGCCAGGTTGCTGTGAGCTTCGCGTACTAGATCGCCTTTTTCTTGAAGGCTACGGTGAACTGCCGTCGGCTTCCGCTCATTTTGAAAAAAAGGTGGAAAGCAGCCTTTAACCAAAATAACTTTGTCAACGGAAACGCAAAATGGCTGTGCCACGAAACACAGCGCTGCTGCCGATGGCGATGAAGGCTGTTGACTTCAGTAGCCCATTGTTGCAAGACTTCCATAGTTTTTCTGCCAATGACCGGTATATAAGAAGGGGGTCGACTTTTCGGCATGGTTTTTTGAAAAAGTACTTCGACCTATATTCCGGTTTTTACGGTATGCAAACCAGGTATCACCTTGCTGGAGAGTGAACTTCTCAGTGGGTACAGAACTGACAACTGACACGTTGTGTCACCCATTGTTCTGGCTGACACGAAGTCTAACTACAAACTGTTGCAATATAAATTATCTTATTACAGGCAGCCCCTCATACCAATACTTGAATTCCGTTTGCTTCTTATTTCCAAATGTGTCATAGCTTCAAACCTATCATTTTGCACTTCAGCAGAGTTAGCAGGAAGTCTGAGACTATAACATGCATGCACATTAGGCTATTTGCGCAAAAATTTAATGTCTCTCGCATATGAAGTGTACTTGTTTGGAAGGTTCCTGCAACAAGAAAAGATTTGTCATGGCAGTCGTCTAACGGCAAAACATAGCACTGCAAAAATTCGTATCGAAGGAATACTGATACTAAGAAAAATGCAGTGGAAATAGTTCAAAATCGTAAAACCTACTCCACAATAGATCATAACTGCACAATCATTCAGGTGACAGAAAAATGTGCAGAATAGGACCAACCCTCACATACAGCTTTACTAGATTAGGAGAATTCATTTTACTCATTCTAATTCTGAGAAGTCGTGCAGGCATTGTATAACCAGTGTGTAGAAGAAGCATTTGTAAAACTACAGCGAGATATTTATAGTGGTTGCACAGGCAACATATTTCTCCATAGAGAAACTAACAAAATCTCCATCATGAAAGATGCAGGCAGGGATAATCGGGTGTAGTAGAGGCATATTAAAACTACAGCAAAATATATATAGTGGTTGCACAGCCAAGGTATTCCTCCGTAGAGAAACTAATAAAGTCCTAGTCATGAAGAATGCAGGCAGGGAGAGGCGATCTCTTCAGTGCTCTTAACTTCGTATTTACAAGAGGTATATAGAGGTCTGGATTAGGAAGTGTAGAGGGTAGAAGTTAATGCAGAATACCTTAGCAATCTGCGATTTGCTGACGGCATTGCTTTGCTAAGTATCTCAGGGGAGGGACGAGTTGCAAAGCATGGTCGAGGACCTAGACAGGAAAAGCAGAACGGTCAGTCCAAAAATAACTATGTAAAATCCTAATATTTAGCTGTTTCGGAAGGCAACAGCAGTTTACGATAGGCGGCGAGATATTGAAAGTTGTAAGGGATTACATCTACTTAGGGCAGGTAGTGACCACAGATCCGAAGCACGAGGTGGAGCACATGGTATAAGGAAATAAACGCGAGTCACTGCTGTCAAAATCAAGAAGAAATGGTTATAGGCAGTCTATGTAATGCGAATATAAGATAACCGAGGGTCTTTAAGGGTTATAGACTGGATTCCAAGAGAAGACAAGCGTAGGAGCGGGTGGCAGAAAGTCAGGTGGGCGGATGAGGTTAGAAAGTTTGCAGGGTGAAGGCAGCTGCAGCGGGCACTGGATGGAAGTAATAGACCTCTCCCTCGAGTAAACAACGTGACGTCACGGAACGCACGTGCAGCGACTGCAGCGCTCTCCTTCCTAGCGGCGATGGGCAAAACGCTCCCTCTTCGGCTGGCATCCAACGCTCTCGTACGTGCCTAGGAAGCGATGGAGCTGTCAGAGTACGCGAAATCACTGCCTGAAATCGCCCGGCAGCGATATGTTGAAAAGTTGAAAGTCGACGGGAAACAGTACCCTGACCCCTTCGTTTTGAAGGACTGGAGAAACGACCCGAAATTGTGGCCAAACGTGCGTTTTGGCGACATATACGTTTGTCTCGTTCAGACGCCCGGCCCTTACACTACTGAGAGCATGAAGTGGTACCGTTCGCTGAAGGCGTACGTTCTTGCAGCGGAAAGGCACGTGCGCCAAGTTTTGGCAGCCGACTTTATAGGGAAATTTATAGGGAAAATCATACTAACCTTAATTTTTTGGCAGAAAGCTTATTGCATCCGTGGTGCGAGCATGACCGCCAGCCACACCGCAGCCTCCGTGAGTGACAAATAAATCTACTTCTGTTAAGGACGCAGCGCATACTGGTACATCAAATGTCATTTGCTTACTTTATGTGGACAAAATTACCATAAATACAACACGGTGCTCTGCACGGGCCACAAGCGCACGCGTAAACGCATCCAACTAGCGCCTGTATTATAAACACGCGTGCACAAGCAACGACGGAGAGCCTTCGTAATGAAGGACTTTTGTACTTGAACGGCGTTTTTGCTTCATTGTCCGCTCAAAACGACCACACTTCTTCATATCTGCGCTGGGATTTCTCTTCTTGAATGAGAAAACGCTGGGCACCCGGTCCGGGTGGTCCGGGGCGCCTGCGTTGGCGGATAAGACCAGAAAAAAAGGTCACAGTGCCATTCACCTCGCTAGCTCTTCAAAATCAGCAAGTGAAAGAAAGGAATGCTTCCCACCAGAGATGAAGTGCGCTCCGCATATCCTATCTGCCGGTCTTGGCTTCCATTTATCTCGACGCATTGCGTGCACCTTCGGGAGATTCTCGTCCCGCGGAAAACGAAAAAAGCGGACGCCTTTCTTGGCACGGTTAGTGCATCCCACGGAACAGCAGCTCGCAGGCATCACGAGACAGGGTCGAGGCACGGGTTCCGGCGCCCGCACTGCGATAGCTTCCTTGCTCGCCCAGCAAAACTATACGGGATCGCACGCAAACGGAGGGCTGTTTTGCCCATCGGGTTCCCGGCGTTAGCCGGAAACGTCATCGCTGTGACGTCACTCGCTCTCGCGTGACGTACCCGAGGAGAGGTCTATTGGAGATATATTGGAGCGGCACTTTTATTGAGGTAAGAGTAGTTTGTCTGATAATGGTATTAAAATTTGAGGTTATTGTGCAACTCATGATCTGACTTGAGCCTGTGGCCTAACTCAGTCTTATCCTCATTTGTGGATAATGCTTTCTGGCAAGTTTAGTGAGGTCGGTGATGACGACTGTGCAGAACTGGGGGTTGGGGGCATCAAGGAATGAGCAATGCGAGCTACTGACAAACATCGTTCATTTGTTGTGCGCTCGTGAAGAGAAGATACCAGCATAACTAGACATTCCAAATCACCTAGATAATTGTTCTGTGACACTTGCTAAAGTAGCTTGTACTAACGTCACAACGGCTGCTACGTAGGCCGAACCGGAGTGCGAGGAAAATGTGCAGGAATGCTTGATCAGTTTATCGCCACCTGCGCCGTGAAATCATGGAGGCTACTATACGCTGTGCACTGTGATGGCACATGTGCTATAAAATGGAAGGTATATATAAGGATTAAAAATTAACTTGGACAAGCCCAGTGCTGTTCCAGGCTTTCTTGTGGCTCTGAGTGCTGTTTATCCATGGAGTTTGTTTGAGTGGTAACCCTGTTCAGTGGAGTCACAGCGCCGTTAACGGGACAGGAATAATATATGCCAGCCTATAAAAGCACAACTCAGTGCACCGATATAAACGTTTAGTTCTCATCTTTGTTCTCTTTTTCTGCTTTATTTTTCAGTATATACACGAGAACCCCGTGCTCGCCCCCTCCTTGTCAAGACAGTCAAGGCCCGCAAGCCTTTGTCTACCAAGGTAAGACACAAGCAAGGCTTCCGCACTCAGGACTGAACCACTAGTCGAGGCCACATATACTATAGTGCCTAGAATATACTGCCAGTATATTCTAGGCACTATACATATACTATTATCTGCGGAATACAACATGACTACAAGCCCTCAAATACTATTGGCAGGTCTGCTGTTCATCACAGAAGCGCTGAGAGAGACTTGGCCAGCCGGTTTTTCAAGGTTCCTGATTTAGGCGAGCCTTGAAGAATTAAGCATGCAGGCTGGTAGCCACATGGGTTTTGCTGAACTATCGTCGGAGCAGAACTACCGCCCATGTTGGCTGCACTTAACATTCCACTTTAGCCACACCCAAATTGCCTTGTGTCTCTCTCACTTCGTTTCGTGTCCGCGTCATTGCGGAGCAAATTGTAGCTCAGGCAGGATGAGATTCACGACTGGTGTGTCTTGATCGTAATTACAACGTATGCTTTGTGCCCTTTGCAGTCATTGACGGCAGCAACGACCGCACCCATGTCATCCGGGCCGATGAAGAAGCGCTATCATTTCTCGCACACCGAGGTACTTAGTAAGGTGCGTTTATTGGTGTTTCATACAGAACAACTATCCTGTAGAGATAAGCTGATTTGTTTGTAAACAATTGCTTATGACCAGCTATACAAGAAGTGAGCGATTCACGATTTGCTACTGCGGTGTGAGAATCTTCATGAAATGACTAAACTATTGTGTATCAGCTATGAGGAACCACCTGATATTTTTTCTCTGAAATCCCATTTGCAAGACCGCACTAAACAGTCACAAAGCAATATCTGATATATTGAGCATGTATGTCATCTTAGACAGTTTCAAGCTCTTACTCTGAGCTGGTTAGCTTCTCAAGCCTTTTGAGCGCATTTTACTTGTGCTAATATTTATTTATTTATTTATTTTCAATACTGCAGGCCCCTTTACGGGGCCCTAGCAGGTGGGCATACACAACAGTTACACTGAGGCAAGAACATATTACTGAGGCAAGAATATATTACAACTGCAGGTAAATTCATAATGTTCCAGGTTATATAGCTTTCTTACGAAAGTATGCAGACCAGTTATCACCTTGCTGGAGAGTCAACTTCTCAGCGGGTACAGAAGTGACAACTGACACGTTGTGTCACCCATTGTGCCGGCTGACATGAAGTCTAACTACAAATTGTTGCGATATAAATTATCTTATTACAGGCAGCCCCTCAAACCAATACTTGAATTTCGTTTGCTTCTTATTTCCAAATGTGTCATAGCTTCAAACCTATCATTTTGCACTTCAGCAGAGTTAGCAGGAAGTCAGACTATAACATGCATGTACCTTAGGCTATTTGCGCAAATATATTACGTCTCTCACATATGAAGTGTACTTGTTTGGAAGGTTCCTGCAACAAGAAAAGATTTGTCATGGCAGTCGTCTAATGGCAAAACATAGCACTGAAAAAATTCATATTGAAGGAGTACTGATTCTAAGAAAAACGCAGTGGAAATCGTTGAAAATGGGTGTAAACAAATTTGCGCTCGCACTTTGCCTCATTACTCGCTTTCTGCTTCTGTGTCTTCGCAGGCTGATATTGCTGCCCTGGTGAAGCCTAACGAGGTCAACGTCATCAAGCACACGGGTAATGAGTAACTACGCCACATGTTGCCTGCGACATGCGCTGGTGGAGGGTAAGATATATGCTTATTCATCTTCTTTTGGTTTCAGTGCTACCAAAGGCTGATGACGTAAATGTGACTGAGTATAGATTCCCGCTCTTCACTTGCCTCCCAGTTCTGTGCTGTCTGTTTACGGCGCGGGTTTCGCAAGGCTGGCTGTTTTGTATGCGCAGGACACACGAAGAGGCCTCCGTGCTTGAAGTCATCGGCCACTGACCGGGAGCTACGTTGTTCGGTGGTCCTAATTCTGTCTAGTGGCCTGGCTTGTTCATGCGTTAACTAGAGATATTTATTAAATGTAGGATGAGGGCACAAAACCACATTTGCTTTGTGTGTTGCTTAGGCTTGACACGCGAAGGTAAATTGTTTTTTTGATTAAAGGAAATGTCACAGTATCTGTCTCACATATCGCGGCGGACACCCGAACCGCACAGTAAGGGATGGGAGGAAGGTGGGAGTGAAAGAAGAAAGAGATAAAGTGTTGCTGTAGTGGCGGTCTCCGGGATAATTTCGACCACCTGGGGATCTTTAACGTGCACTGACATCACAGCACACGGGCGCCTTTTGCGTTCCGCCTCCATCTAAACGCGGCCGCCACGGTCGGGTTCGAACCTGGGTACTCCGGCTCGGTAGACGGGCGCCTTAACCACTGAGCCACCGCGGCGGGTCGTAAGCGCATGAATAGTGCAGCGTCTAGACCGCAGCGGTGGCCTAGTGCTTTGAGCATCAGCCTCGCATGCTGGAGGTGCGGAGTTCGATCCCCAGTGCCGGCGCGCACCTATCTATGATACAAAGGGTACAAGCTTTCCTCTGTGTGGTGCTCAGGGTGATATGCTTGAAAATGTCTTTGACCCCAGCTTGTGTAAAGTCGCTCTTTGGCTAAAACTGCCCTTCCATTATAAAAGTCATCATTAATGTAGTGCAGCTTCTATTACAACGTTGTTGACGACCACGCCCAAGATTTCTTGGCATGTTTCCGCATTCTTATCGCTCCAGCGGTACAGATTCTTCCCACTGCTTGTGCAAAATTTGTACACCCCCTGTCAAAAGTAAACAGCCTAGGGGGTTTGTTTGTGAGGCCTGTAGCCTGCCTCGTTACGCACCTCTGAAAAAGGGTAATCTCTCGAAAGAGGAATAGCTTAGTCCTCAATTTTACCAAGCTTTTTACTGCTCTGCTAGATGTTCTAGGGAGCGCCGCTAAATATAGCTTAGAAGCAAACCCTTTGGACTGTACATGAAGGCGCAAGCTTTAATGGCTCATTCTGTCGTCCGTTAACAAAGCGTGTCACACGCGTTTAACCCGGCAATTAAAATGGAAGAAAACCAATGGTTGCTTCAGATAGAAGAAAAAATGAACCTAGAAGCCAGATTTGATGTCTGTCGATTAATTCGATAATTATAAGCAAACATGTCGAAACAGCGTAGACATCGATATAGCCGCGAGAACAGTGTGACGTCACCGAAAGTCGTCGCGGCATAGTGAAAATTGTCACAGAATGACCGGGAAAACGACGGATTTGTGTCAAATTAATGGAAACATTGTAATTAAGAGTAATTAACACTTAAGATCCTCGAAATATGTATAGTTTGGGTATCGATATAGCCACTGGGACGGTGTGCAGTGCGCCCGTGTGTTTCGTGAAGTGATGCGCGCCGGGTCAGGATCCGTACGGAAGAACGCCGTCCTGGGGGCCTCATCACAATCACAAACAGAAAACTTGCTACTGTCACTAATGGCAGCGCCTGTCAGGTCGCAGTAATTGAAGGTGGATTATATTCTATAGGACGATATCTGCCGTCGTCTTCCGGCAAGTTCAGCCAGTTCTCGAGCAACGGCGCGTGAGCCCACAGCACGGCGTCAGCTCCAAGCATCGGCTCCGAAATTGACAAACAAGCTAACGCCGGCTCCCGGCGTTAGCTTGTTTTTCGGTCTGGCCCGCGCAGGGGCAGACGTAAAGCCGTCGGCACTCTCTCTCGACAGCGAGAGAGAGAAATACTTTACTGCTGCATTTCACGCCGGAACCGCATATGTACGCGGGCGGACGGCAGGCGCATGGGCTGGCCGAAGTCTGCCTTCCCGAGAAATCGAATCGCGCAGCGCGCCGGAGCGCTCGTTGAACACGTCCGTCCGCCGTCAGCGCTCTGGAAGCCACTGCACCCTTCTTTAGAGGCTCTTCCTTCGCCTATTCTCGAGTTCTCCGCTTACAGCATGGACTCTACCCCCCCCCCCCCCCTCATCCCTCCCTCGACAATTACCATCAGACACTTTGGAGGCGGCTCCAAACACGCACTTTGCCCTCCCCTTATATACGCTCGCGATATCACCAAGTCCACACAAACCCTTCCTTGCCCTCTGCCACTACCCCAAAGCCACTCTCGACCATATTCTTTTCCTCTGCCCGGCGGATCCTCCCCCGCGGGGTCTGGAGCACCTTGCCACTTGCGAGGAGTGGGAGACCCTACTGCGCTCCGAGAACCCAGCCAAGCAAACCATCGCCACATGCCGGGCTGCCAGCGTCAGAAGCCTCCGGGACATGAACGTTTGAGTGCAGTGGGGCCGAGCGGGGGCCCAAGTACCGACATGTCCAAAACTCCTTGTTCCAAATAAAGTTTTCATCATCATCATCGCTGAAATAAATTTATGTTCCGTATGTCTGATATCGACGAAAGGAATTCCCTTCCATACTCTTTATGAACCACGGTTGACGCGACGTCGTCACTGGGAAAAATTTAGAATTCTAGCGACATTCAAGGCGGGCATGAGCAATTTGTATTTCTAGCAAGACCACGAAAACGCCTCTTCACGTCGGTACTAGAGTACCGTACACTTATAGCGTACAGCGACGTTAGTTCAAATGCGCAGTGCCCACCGACGAACCCTTTGATGAAAAGTTTACCTGCAGTTTTCTATTGTGCACCCAAAAACAAAATCAACAGAAGTGTTGAGACGCGGAGATTCAGTCAACCTCGAGCTCCGTACGCATTCCGCCAAAGCTGCAAGACACGCTTCTGCGCTACATCGGAGAACGGACGTTCACTAAAAAGCACCGCGATCCAAGCTGGTTGGCAGTCTGGTAACTGTGGAGGGCCTATTTCCCAAGAGTCAGTGCGCAAAAGGGCCCTCGGCGCACGAGACTAAAATCCGCCGGCAATAGGAATGTGAGGTTGTCCCTAGGTTTCCCTGTTGCATTGAACTGCATGTGTTTTGAAAGTACCTAAAAGAAGACACAGATGTCCCTAGTTGGGTCTAACCTGTCACCAGGATTTTTCTTTTGCCCTTTTTCCACTTTTGCCTTTGTCGTCAGCGCAGCGCGAAGATCAACATGCCGGGCAGCGTGCGCGGAGTTGTCGTTGGCGACAACCAGGTGAAGTTTCTCGAGAGAGTCCGAATCCCGCTGCAGAATACGGTGAACGTCGTCACCTTTAGCTTCGGTGGAGCCACAACGGAGACGCTGCCAGATCTTGTCCGGGGAATTCACCTTCGGCCTCAATTAGATTTCATTTGTGTTTACGTGGGCGGGAACGATTTGTTCGTTCGAAATAGCGATACAGTGTCAACGATCGTTGCACGCCTCGAGGTAAGCCACTTTTACTGATGTTCGTCATGGTGCGCCGCGTTTTATAGTCTGGAAGTGAAGCACTGGTGTGTGGGATCTGTTTTGTGTTTAAGGTCATATGCTGCTTTGCTGTTCGAAATCGGCGACAGAGGATAAAATTGCTTAAAACAAAGTACACATTTTGTCCGCGATTGTACTTGGTTTACTAGTTGCTACAGTGTGCAGATGGGGCTAACCTTTCTCCTTCCGGAGCAGTTCATTTTTCATGTATGCTTGTGTTGTTTGGTGACCCTCAATGCGGGAGCTTGTTTTCGCAATGCTGTGAAAGTGCAGCTTAGTGTCGTAGTTGTCTTTGAAACTGTAGGTCTCGTTATGTATAGAACTTTCAAATAAAGCTGGGAGCTGTGCATGTCATCGATGCTGGAAGTGCTGAAGAGGCAGATGTGGAAAACACGTGCTTGCACTTTGCATTCTTCTGCATTCCTGATGTAAAAATGGTCTTGCAAAAACAAAGCATTGTTGTTCACTGCTCATGATCCAATATTTTCTATGCAGGAGATTGTGGCAGAAGTGAAGCAGTACGCAAGCCACATTTTCGTCTACAAGATAGTGCCCCGAGGGGACGAACTGGGGCGAGAAGGAGGCTGACCGCCCTCACCTGAACAGGCTTCTGGTGCGGCGCCTTTCCAGGCTAGGTGCCACAATTCTCAACTTTGATGTAAGCGTGTTTTACATTCCAGAAATGTCCTGTACTACTTATTCATAGCTTGCACTGATGTCACTGAAAGAAATTCTAGGATATGCTTATACCACTAGCTCCTGCAGTATGCATTCCACATCATTTCAGCACGGCAGCACGCTATATATCGGCAGTCCAAGCGCAGCAGTAGCTGTGGTAGGAAACACCCGACGAACAGAAATTTTCTCGCTGTGTGAGCGAACGAAGGCGCACTGAACAGAGCAATAGAGCTTGCGTGTGGTGCACATTTAACGAGCCAACTTTGACCACAAAAACCGCTACCATCAAGTATGGGGTGCATTCTTCATAACAGGTAAATTTGCAACTTCAACTGTCGAGTATGTGACAATGGTGAAGCAAGGAAAGCGCCAGTGGTTAACCGGATGTTTTTTGTTGAAATGGTGACCACTCAAGTAGCTCTAGGAGACAAAGCTTGACTGGGCCCCATCGCTTCATGCTTTGTGCCAAGCATGAAAATTTCGCATAGTGCCAGCACACAGTGAGACAATACACAGTGAGAAGAGGCAAGCTGAGGCCCATGCAAAAACAGCATGCGAAGGCCAACGTAGCAGGGACGCTGATTTAGCCTTGCGTAGGGTGCCTTGATGCATCGTTCCATATCAAAGCAGGTAGATGACGACAATGAGCGATTGAACTAGTGGAAGCAGACGAAGACGACAACGAAGTTCTGGCAGTGTTCTCGGTGCCGCTCGGAGCTGCTCCCTTCGCTTGTGTAAATAACAATATATTCTTTCCCGCAACAATATCGAGGCACCCTAGCCATGCGCTGATCTTTTTTCATCCCGCCCACAGCTGACAGCAGAAATACATGTTTTTGTGAACTGTCTATTTTTTGCAGCAAAAAAGAAACTAGCATTTACTGGCAGTGCAATATTAACACCTCGAGATGAGCTAACCCAGCTCAAATAGCCTAAGAGTAAAGAAAGTTTTCCACTGACCTCTAAAGTAGAACTTCGCGTTCCTTGAGCTTGCATTGCTGATGAGCTCTCACCTATGCACTAACATAGGAATTGTGCGATTACAGTGATTTGTGTACTTTCAATCGACGGTCGCAAAGTAGCTGACAAAGTGTGTATTCAGTGTCCGCAAACAGGCTAACGCCTGCGCTCTTCTCTGCTTCCAGTCATGAGGGGCCAATTTTCTTGCACTGTCGAACCTTTTCCTCGTATTGAACGTGCACTGACACGATCAGTTGCCATTTTTAGCCCTAGTGAAAGGACTGCGCATTCAGAAGAGAAGACATTTCCACGCACAGAGAGCAAAGGAGTTGGTTGCAGCACAAAACGCATCTGTTTATCCACATCTTGAAGCATGCGTGGCAGCCAAGTGGTTCGTAAACATGGCCGCCATAGCAGTGATATCAATGACGTGACATCATGACCAAGCTATGTATAGCCTAGGATGGTTCACACTGTTCTCAAAGCAGTGTTGCAGATCTACCAATGCAGTGTACTACCAGCAGACAGCAATGAAGCTCACAGCTTGCATGACTTTTGCAGTGTTGTTCAACCATCTGATAGCCACTCGATTCTAGTCTCCATACATGTCATCATTTTTACATACCTCTGCTTCTTCTCGGCAGTATTGCGTACGTAACCTTCATTTCCAGGAGCACCTCTGACTTTCACTTCCTTTGTGCACGCAGATATGAGGTGCATTCAGTGGTAAGCTGGAGCTGGAATTTTAAATTTCTTGTACAGAAGGTTTAATCATGGTACTAAAATAATTACATTGCTAGTACTCAACACAGCCCTCTTTTAAGTTTTTTTTTTGCCAGTTCTTGGCAAGTGCCTATATATTCTGAGGAAAAATTATTATTTCAAATCGGTTAGCGCAGTTCATGCATTCCTGAGTGAACTTTGTTGTTGTGGGACCTCATTACGTTCCACCTCATACATTACCTCATACATTTTAAAGCAGGACTGCCCTTTCACAGAGGCCAAGATCCTCGGTCCGTGGCCACAACAGTCAGCTGCCCTCAAGGCTTACAAGGCACTCTTTCGCTTTTTGAGAGCGACTGCCTTGATTGACAGACTGTGATTATTTCCCTTTACTTCTCTCTTTCCTCTTTAATTCCCCTCATTCCCTTCCCCTGTGCAGGGTAGCCAACCGGAATCCTTTCTGGTTAACATCCCTGCCTTTCCCTCTCTCTCTCTCTCTTAAAGCAGGACAAACAACAAGCAAACTCGGTGGTGTGAGGTTGGTCGAATACAAATGATGTGGGATGCCCCAAAACTGCACTTTCTCAATACTAGTTGACGCAGTCTGTGAAGCAGTTTGTGGCGTAAAATAGTCGCGGCGGAGACTGTTGTTGGCAGCCAGTGCCATTTCCAGCTTATGAAAGCTCTATTCAGTCAAAGTTGCTGTTTTGTTATTAGAACACAGTAATCAGTCGATATAGGCATACTTCACTTTGACCTTGGTGTTCTTTTCAATTCTGTTCGCAGTCTTATGTCTGCAGCTGTATACATCAGCAGTCTTTATAAGCCATTGTATGGGTGAAAGATTGTGCCCTCTAGTTTTGCTCCCATGCAGTTACTATTTGGAATATTTCTTTCAATGAACTTCCTCTTTTCATCTGCATGTGATGAAACTGCACCTGCTTTGTCTCTGGCTACTGATGCATGACAGGTGCGTGCCAGTGGCCTGAAAAACCTTGCCATTTTTCTGTATGCCTCTTTCCTTAAAAAATTACATAGCTCGTTCAAAATATATGTAAAGGTACTGGTGTTGAATGGTAATGGCCTGTACAACCTGCCTGATCAAAATTATGCCTATTTTTCTAGCACCTCTTCCTGACAGCTCAGCGAGAGCCAAACCTGGAGATGCTTGCTGTGGATTGGTACCATGTGTGCCGTGTTTGCGGCATACAAGCACTGGCTTTTGTTTAGAGCCGGGGAGTGGCCGCCCTCTTTGGTTCTGAGCATCGTGGCAGGACTGAGGAAGCTGCAGCCCGGTTTCAAGCACCGTTTTTTATTTTATGTTGGGCCAAGGGACACCACCGTGGAGGATGTGAAGGATTCAGATTTGGGTTCTAACAGTTCTTTGAACTGCTTCAGTGAAGTGTTAGAACAGCTCTTTGAACTGTTAACAGTTCATTGAATCCTAACCTGAACCTTGTAAGTGAACAACATGAACTGGTGGGCGAGTTGGTCTGACATATCTAGTGAAGCAGCGCTACGGCACAAGGCCAAGGGAAGAAGAGGACAAACACAGCGCTGAACTGACAACAAATGTTTATTCCGGATGCTAACAGCATATATATACTCTTTTGCACCTTAGAAAAAACAAAGAAACAGAGAGCAGCAGAAAGTATCAATCCCAGTCACTTTGCGCATGCAGCTGTATCGCGTGTACATCGATCATTTGAAACCAGGAAGTTGTGCTCTTTCACCGAGATGGCAACGGAAGGAGTGCTGATACAATTTGCACCCAGCTTCATGATCTCAGATGCCTCAATAATCTCTCGTGTAAGCTTATCCTTGTGTTTGGTAACTACTTGGCTGTTTTTGAATTCTGGGTAACACAAACAGTCACGACAGTGAATACCTATGTGGCGGGCCGCGTTCTTAACATTGTTTGCATGCTCTTTAAGTCTTTCATTTAGACACCGGCCAGTTTGGCTGATGTATGAACCACCACACGTCAACGGGACTGAATACACCACGTTGTCTTGGCATGCCAAAAACAGAGGGAACAGAGGAAATTTGCTCTACATGCGTAGAGCAAATTTCCTCTGTTCCCTCTGCTCTCCCCTTGAGTTCTTCAGCTGTCTTGAGGCCTTCCGGTTTCAAAACAAAATCCCTCTACGACATCTCCCAGCAAACCAAAAACCTCTCAGAGACGTCTAGCTAGATGTCTCAGAGAGGTTTTTGGTTTGCTGGGTCTGTGATGTTGGCACCCGAATCAGAATTGGCATGCACTTAGTACGCTTTTACCTGTGCCGTTGGCAAGTATGCCTTTTGAAAGTAGCTGAATCAACGACACCGAGAAACTGGTCACTTTTTCAGGGTCTCGACCTATGCCACATGGGGATTACACCCATGCACATCTTACATGCATTTGCTTCCATGTCTGTAACTGCACTGCTTGTGCTGCATTTACATAGTGATGATTCTTTTATTGTACCGCAGAGGCAGCCTAGTGGTCTGAGCACCCGCCTCGCATGCAGGAGATGTGGGGTTCCATCCCCATTGCCGCCGGGTGCCCACCGGTGATACAATGGGTTCAAGCATCCCCTGGCCCAGTGCTCGGCTTAATCAGGGTGAAATTCTTGGGAATTGGTCTTTGACCCCACCTTGAGCAAATGAAAAATACCTTGCGCCATGGCGCTCTTTGGCCGCAGATGCCCTTGCACCATAAAAATTCACTATCATCATCATCTTTTATTGTGTATGATAATTCAGCATCAAAATGACATGTTCATTGTGCCCAAAGGCCCTAGATTTTTGTGCTTTAATGAATTTGAAAGGTAGAGATGTGGAAAATGTCAGTGTGTGTAGTGGTGAAGAAATCATGACTATGGTTTTGTCAGCGCTCGTGTGTGTCGTGTCTCCCTTCTTGTCCGTGTCTTAGTGCGCGCTGTTCCGGTGAAAATGAGTTACCAACTTGCCCAAGCATCTGTTTTATGGTTTTGTGTTTTGAAGCCGTGGTCCTTGCTGACTTTTCCATCACTACACATCTCCCAGTACTATTGCCAGGTACCTTTCATTTTAGTTTACTGCTAGTTACATGCTTTGTTGCAGTTTTTTTCACTCCTCTGCTCTGTGCTGTGGTCTTACCATTTGTAATGATATCCATTCACCACATGTGCAAGGTCCTGGCAGTGTTTTGTTCCGATTTTCGTGCAATCCTCCTGGTGCCCCTGAGCTACTGACTGCTGTCAGCTGCTGGGGAACCGGGCTACATGGAGTTGGAAAATAAAGTTCTGATTTTGAGATACTTTGTAGACTCCTCAGTGATCAGCCACTGCAGTGGTGTGCTAGCTGTGAGCAGCTACAGACAAAGGCTGCTTTGTGTTCCTTAAAGCTGTTGTGAAAGGCATTACTTGTAAAAATGTGAAAAGTTAACATGGGCGCTGCTGTTAAATACGGTTTGGTTTATGGGGTTTAACGTCCCAAAGCGACTGAGGCTATGAGAGACGCCGCTGTTAAATACATTACCAAAGGCGCATTGCTGTGCAACTTGCGACTGAAACTAGTGCATACTTCCAGAAATGTGTTAAAAGTGACTGCAGTACAATGCTGCTTATACAGCACTGTTCGTTGTTAATGGTTACCATTATTTTTACTCGTCTGTGCATTGCACTTCAGCCTGCAGCTGTAAAGTGCAATGAATGGCTGCACTGAGTAACAGGAACTTTATGAAGAATGCAATTTTGCACTGCTGCAGTGCTGCGGGATCCTAATTTTGCAATACATGGCTGCATCATTCAGTAAGACATTTTTATTAAACCTGGTTGGATGGTCATACGGCCAAGACAGGACCTGGTGTAGTCCAGATACTAGCTTAATTTTGCCAATTATACCTTGTGGGAAGCCAGAAATGATGCATGATGCTGAAAATCAAATTTATGTTGACATGTATTTTTATGCTATGTACGACATGGAATGCACTTTACAACCTTTCATACCCGTTCGGGCGCGGCGAGCACGTATGGGGAGTTTACGCTTTTAAACGTTCCGAGAAAAATTCGCGCTTTTTTGAGAACAAATTCAAAACGTTGGCATATCATATCACTAAAAATCAGTATGATGCCCTGTGGCGCCACCTGTCGGTTTTGTAACAAAATGCGTTTGCACTCTGGCGCCATCTGTTTACTTTATAAGAAAACGCTTTTATAAACACCGTTTCCAAGATGGACGTCTCACTCTTTGGAGCGTAAGTGGCTGTCTGCATTATTTCTTAATTTATTCGAACTAGCTTCTTACCTGAGACGAGTATCGACTGTAGTTAATGCAAGATAAGGCGCCCTGCACGCCTGTGAACGCATTTCTTTTTGCGGCTGGAAAGATAAGTACGTTTTGGTCGGAACAGCGATCGCGCCTCGCTGTTGCCTTTTTTTTTTTGCAGCAGCAGCAGACAGTTTCTTTTTTCGCAGTGAAAACGTTAGATTACCTTTTCACTACGTCCAGAGCAAGAATGACAGGAGGAGGATAGCGATGCAGTTTACTAGGGCAGCGCCAGCTTCTGCCGAAAATAGCTGGCGGATCTGTCTGCATGGAGACTCCTGACGTTGAATCGGAATTTGACTACCACTTTTCTTTCACAGCATAGCATGGTCTCCTGACATGCTTGTAGCTGTTTTCTTTCTCAGTAAATCATGGTAAGGCGAGTGCGTCTGTGGCCAATGCTCGTCACATGCCACGGTCCCAGTGCCGTAGGCGACTTCGATGGGGCATAAGTTACACCCAAGTGGAAAGAAAAGTACGTGTATGTGCCCACGAAAGTTTTCGGAATGCCGAAATCACAAAAAAGCCTGAATTTTCGCTCTACGTAGAGGCCCAGCCTGGCATTAAGAAGTGCATCGTGTTGTTCGCGAAGGAAAACACGTAGTTCATCCGTCAGTTCGTGGATGCATGCTGAAACTGTTCAGAAAATAAATTTTGTTGTAATTTGCGTGTCCCGAAAACTTGTATCGGCACTTGTACTTTGCTCCCTGTGGCATTGATTGCCACTGTGAGCTGGAAGGAGGGTCCTGCGTCGACGACTTGTGCACTTTTGTCGCATTACTTTCAGGGAGCAGAGCTTGCGCTTTTGAAAAGCGCAAAGATTGCGCTACGAAGTGTTTTTTCCTATTGTTGGTTTTTGTTTTGTTTCTTTAATATCTGTGCACGGAAATGTGTAAAGTGCTGCCAGAATCCCTGCCATACCTGTTTAAGCATGAGTTGTTTCTTCAAAATTGGAGCTTTTCGATGTACAGATTCAAATGCAGAAAGGGGCCCAAAGAACAGGAACTAGTTCCTCAAAAGTCAAACCTTTGCTGGCAGACACCAGTGCTTGCTGCTTGTGCATTTGGAACGAAGCATTAATAACTGAATAATACAGCTGACAAAGTGCATTGCTTGATAGCAATCTTCGAAAGGAAAGCCAAAAAAGCCAAAGGAAAACAGTTATCGTTGTCTGCTCCAACTGTGATGGCCTTGCTGTTGAAATCATTGGAAGGAAGCAAGCATAAATAGTGTATGTCTCCACTGGGGACTTGGCAGATCTGTCGTAGTGCAGCACACAGTAACTGTGTCGAAGCGAACACGTCGGATGCCACATGTATGGCTACTTCATTTGGTGAAATTTTTTCCTTAGCAGAAAAAGGTTTGAGAGTTTGGCTGGTGGCACTATTTGTGGAAACCGCATGGTAGGTTGAGCAGTGAAAATAGAAACAAAAGTGAGAAAGGTAGGCTGTGGTAGCTACGCCGAGGCTTCCTACGTAAAGAAGCATTGCTATTATAGCGTTTGGTTTCAGTTCACATTAAACCCACCCTAGATGAACATAACAGTTGCTCTAGTTTCTTTCCAAGATAACGAGGTCATTGCAATGGCCTCAGCCCATGTGGGCACTGGAAATGTCTTTAAGGCCACGCAGATCCACATTGATATAGTTTGTTTTTTAATAGCCGATGTGTCACTTTGGGACATTAATTTCCAAAATTTTCAGTTTCTTCGAGTTCTAGGTGGCAGCATACTTGGTATGGTATGCTGCAGTACGGTGTATGAGTTCGGCATCCTGAATTGACGCACGGACTCTGACTGAGGTTTAGATTTTTCTGTGTGAAAAAAAAAATACTAATAAATTTGTACTAAATTCAGTTTTAACCAAATCCGTGCCACAGCTAGCTGGCTATTGAGTAGGAGTCATACTCGGTGGAAGGAGAAAATGAAAATACTGAAAGCGGGGAGCGTGGTGAGACGGTTGTACCCTTGTACCTTTGAATTAGGTAGTGCAGTGGTGCTTTTTGCAGCATTGTCCCGCTGCCCCCAAGCAAACTGGTGGGTTTCATCATATCGCCATATGTCGTCTGCTAGTGTAGCGCTGTTTGCCGAGTGTCATTGCCTGCTTAGGGCAGATACTTAGTTGAGCAGATTTTTGAACTGCATATGAGGACACTGACATGAAACTATGAATAAATGTCACCAAAGAGTGTCATGTTCTGGCTGCTGTTACAGTTCAGTGGCGGTTCCATATGGCTGCGATCAGCACACACACCATGCGGTGTCTCGCCCTTTCACTCAGCCCAGTGCAACAGCCCAACAGCAGCATCACAACCCAGTTTTTATAAGTTAATATTCCAGTTGCAAAGTTGGTTGATATGCATACTGAAAAAATTGCGCAGAAAAAACGAGGACAAAGCAAAGACGAGCGCTATCCTATGATAGCGCTCGTCCTTGTCGTGTCTTTGCTTTGTCCTCGTTGTTTCTGCGCAATTTTTTCAGTATGAATCACAGTTACTTTCCTAGAAAGGAGTTACTTTCCTAAAAAGGGAGTAATTACTCATTCGCATCCGCCCAAGTGCAGGCATACGGCTACAGAGGAAAGCTGTACAGCTTCCTCAGAAACTTTGTAGGTAAAGAAAAATTCATCCTGGTCCGGGGTTCGAACCCGGGGCCCCTGCTTCATCAGAGCAGTTACTCTATTAACCGAGCTAACCAAGACGAGAGCAAATTGATCAATAACTCGTGTTGGTGAAATGTTTAGGGGTCATTGCTGGTCAAGTGTTTGATCAACAATGTTCCCATTACAAGTTATTGATCAATTCGCTCTTGCGCTACCATATGCTAACTTCGACATAAAGGGTAGTGCACAAGGGAGACGCACACAGAAGGAATCCAGACAGGACAAACGCTAGTGTCCTGTCTAGTGACGTTAGTGACAGGATTCCTTCCGTGTGTGCTAGCCATTATGTCGAATTATAGCAACCAACTAGCCCAGTTAAGAGCCTTGGCATATGCTAACCTTCTCGGTTAGCTCAGTTGGTAGAGTGACTGCTCCAGTGAAGCGGTGGTCCCGGGTTTGAACCCCGGACCAGGATGAATTTTTCTTTTAACTACGAAGTTTCTGAGAAAGCTGTGTAGCCTTCCTTTGTAGCCGTATGCCTGCCCTTGGGTGGATGCAAATGAGTAACTCCTCCCTTATTACAAATCTACCCCACCTTGGGGGTTTCCCTGCACATTTGACCAACAGTTACTTTTCCTAATGCAGAAAGCATCTCTGCAAGGACAGGTGGAATAAGATGCATTGGACATTTAGCATCCAACACAATGTGTGCGCTTAGGTCAATGCCTAACTTAACTTGAATAATCAAATACTCATTTTGAGAACTTTGGGACAGACAAAGAAGTCACCATCGTCATTGGCATTCTTGCAAGCTTCTGTGACTCTCGTGTTGTAGTTGCTTCTTGTGTTCACTTAAAAAGATGATTTCCTGTCACAGCTGTCTTGGCCGCACTCTCTCGGATGTTCATGGAGGAGCAGGACGACGGTCAGGGATTGGCCCGTCCATACAGGCCAAATTTGCTTTATCATCAGTGTCATTCTATGCGTGTGCCAAGGTGTAATCTCAGGGTAAAACACATTGGTTTTGTGCTGCACACTTCACACTGGCCTGCTGGCTCAAATGAACATTGTAAATAGTTTGCAGAGATGCTGCCAAGTGTCAGTGCGAAAAAGGTCGTCTTGTTTCCTGCAGTCATTAGGGATTAGGCACCCAGCTGATTGAACAGGTTGCAAGCATTATTACAATTCCTCACCAGGAGGCGAGCCAAAAAACCTGAATCTTGCTTTCAACAGGACAGCTTGCTCATGAAGGTTGTGCAAGCTATCTGGATTTTGGGCTGGGCTAGAATTGTGTCTTTGTGCAGAGTTTTGTGGGCAAGCCGGACTTAAGGTGTGCTTTTCAAGTTCTGCAGGCAAACAAAGCCTCAAGGTTGTGCGCAGAGGCACGACAGTTTCTTTGCTCACGCAGCTTTGTGAGCAGGCTAAACTTTAGTTTCGGCAATATACAGGAATTCGGGCTTTGTGGTTTCTCAGCATGCAACAGCAAGGCGAAGTAATTTTGTCAAGGTGATATTTTGCTTAACCTGATGGTTTTTCCAGCTGTGTGCATACAAATATACTGGGTGTTTCAGCGAACACTTTCAAGAATTTTCAAAAATAGGCTTTTTGGGGTGAAAATATAGCTTTTTTGGCATAGTATTACTAGTGTTGGTGGTTTGGTTTGGTTTATGGAGTTTAACGTCCCAAAGCGACTCAGGCTATGAGCGATGCCGTAGTGAAGGGCTCCGTAAATTTCGACCACCTGGGGTTCTTTAACATGCACTGACATCGCACAGTACACGGGCCTGTAGAATTTCGCCTCCATCGAAATTCGACCGCCGCGGCCGGGATCAAACCCGCATCTTTCGGGGCAGCAGCCGAGCACCATAACCGCTGAGCCACCACGGCGGCTAGTGTTGATGGACGCCAGAAAACCTCTTAAATTTCTTAATTAGCAAGCTCATTAACTAATATTTAATAATTACTAGTAGAGTTAGACAGTTAGTTGCAGTTATTGAAGCCTGCTCTGTAATCGCCACACAAGTTTTAAGAATTTCGAAAATGCGATTACCCTCGCCGCTGTGGCTCGACAAAATTTGGCTGCATCGCGAAAAAACCTAATACATGTGCTTTCAAAAGCATGCAGGCAAAGCAACCCCTCTAGTGTACGTAACTAGTCGAAAAAAAGCCAAATTTTGTCGAGCCACAGTGCCGAGGGTAATTGTTTTCTAAATTCTAAAAATATATGGCTATTACTAACGACCGACTACAAATCGCTAATTGCTACTAGGTACATAGCTCTACTAGTTAAGATGATTCACCCATTTTCTGATGTCCGTCAATACTGATAATACTATGCCACAAAAGCCATAGTTTTCCCTCAAGAATAAAATTTTGAAAATGTTCACTGAAACACCCGGTACATGCAGCTAACATAAGTTTGTTGCAAAGAGGCACTTTTCACTACACCCTAGAGTGTGCCCTAGAGGCAGCACAGGCTGCGGGAGGGCTGGGCTTTGGCCACATGTACTTCGCCTGACCAAGTTTCACTGGAAGTCTGCTTGATCCCAAAACTGCACACAAGCTAAAAGAACCTGCATTGTGGAACTGTGGTTACATTGGACGCACGCCCTGCAGATATCCGATTCACTTCCACAACACACGGGCACTTTTGCACTGCAGCTCCATTGAAATTGCCTACGCTAGTGTTCACTTCCTTTTCGTTCCTTGTGAAAGCAAACAGCCAGCATCTCATTCTCCGAGTAATGTGTCGACTATGCCTTCATTGAAATAAAGTTTGTGACAAAGAATTTGTCGTCTTGTTCAAACATGATGAGGTGCCGAGCTCTATATCACGTAACTTCCTCTCTGCACCCACAAAAGCAATAACGACCTCGATACGAGACCAACATCAAACCCTCTAGTGTGTGCTCTGCATGGCCCCTTCTTTGGAAACATTCTGTGTTCAAGGTGCTCGCAAACAGTGCTGTGCATGTGAGGAATCTCATGTTGGAGCTCATTCATCAAAACACAAAATATCTGAAAATTCTTTATTCAGCAGCATGTGCACATGCTCAAATGAGCTACAGCAAAGTCGCGAGCAGCTTCCAGCAGACGAGCAAATGCCTACATTGATTTTAAAAAACCAACACGAGCATAAAGGTATTATGTTTTCTTTGAATGAATATTTTCAAATGCAGAGAACATAGCCACAAATTAAGCCCGCGGAAGTAAAATACGCATGGACTATATTTGGTTTTGAGAGACTCGACCTCGTCAATCTGCGATGGCCAATGAAAATACTATCATCTGTTAAGATACCCAAAGTAATTTTCACTACTGTTTTTGGACATTGTGTGAGTAGTAATCTGATAAAACTGGTACATATTTGTTGTTCAGAGAATATATCACTGAAGTAAATCCGAAGCAATTTGACAATGTTTCCTCATCTGCAGCTACAGTAGTGATGTGCCCGGCCGTCTGTTACAGCTGTACGTAGTCCAAACAGCAGCCCACACATTTTCCAAGATTACTCTGCATGCATATTACTCAGCCAACGGCACAGCGGAGCTGAAACACAATTGGCTGAAAGCCACTCCACACGCTTTTTACCATACCAACCATGTTGGCTGACTCCTCCTACTCTCCATGGTGACTTAAAAAAAAAATGTGGGATCCAGGGCATTTGTTAGAATGTTCGCAGCATGTACACTGAGACAACAAGAAATCCTGTTTAGTGCACCTTCAAGGCATCGCATGCAAGAACCATAGTCCTAAACTGTCAGCTGGATGTGTCTGCGCTGAAATGTTTTTATATTAGTAGCTTCAGCCCAGTGCCATGGTAACAAGAGGCATGGCACACTGGCCATCACTGGTATTGTGCACAGCTGCACTCATAGAGCTAGTAACCAATTTTAAATATTTTCAAAACAAACATCAACGTTCTGACATAACTGGACCCTCAGCCATACTGCTGTGGTATGGCACGCAGGGTTTCATGCCCGAAAGTTGCACAGTGGCAACAAGGAACGCCCTAGTGGAGGGCTGTGGATTAATTTAGACTGAATGTACGTGTTCCTTGACATGCACTGACATCTCACAACACACAGGAGTTTTTACACCTTTATCGAACTGTGGCCAGGATTTGACTGCACCACCTTGCAGTCAGCAGCCAGAGCCATTACGGCGGGCCCTCTAACTGTATTTTAGTTAGCATCACTGACCGGTGCTGACCAGCAACCTTCTCAGAGTATGCATAAGGAATCAAGAGATAGGAACAAGAGAAAAAAAATTAAAAAACATGCAGAAGTTCACATTGTAGATCATGGCATGTCTGCAAAACTGATATTAAAGGAAGGAGCATGCTGGATGGGGAAAGAAAAAACGCTGCTCCCCAAGCGGTGCACATGCCATCACAAGGCAGTTCAGGATCATGCACAATTTTAAAAAGTAAATATGCGCTAGAACACTAGCATAAACATGAGCAAAGAATTCTAGTGCTAAAATGCAGGCAGTTTGCAGGTTTCCTCAAGAGCAACGGTGCAATATCCAAGCGTTGTGATAAAACTGCGGGCAGGCAAAATGTAGATTAGTGCACTGCACGGGCTCGGGCCGGCCCGAAAGCCCGGGCCCGGCCCGGCCGGGACACGATCTCTTTTGCCGGGCCTGGGCCGGGCCCGGGCCTGAAGTTGCGGGCCTGGGCCGGGCTCGGGCTTAAAGTTGCGGACGCGAGTGGGCCTTGGGTCCGTACAGAAACAGCTGGTGTCCGACTATTCATTCACTATTGCAGAGTCAAGTACACAACTGCGACATTGGAGCAGCGACACGAATGAGCTATGGGTTATAGTACGCGCTGAGAAAAAAACTAAACTTTATTCATTGACTTATTTATTTCCTTATTTCTACGCCGTGGTGGCTTAGTGGTCAAGGCGCTTGATTACTGAGCCGGGGAACCAGGGTTTGCTTCAATCCTCGGCGGCCGCATTTCTGTTTAGGCGGCAAGCATGACAGCCATGTACTTTGTAGTATCATTTCTCGTTGAGGAAACCCAGGTGGTCGAAATGGTCCGGAGCCCTTTGCTTCGGTATCTCTCACAGCCTGACTCCCCTTGGGCCCTTAAGCCCCAAAAACATAGCCTTAATTTTATAGCTATATTTTTCTCATGTGAGAAAATTCACAAACTAAAGCGCGTTTGGTTTTCTTTTTGATGAGCTGACCGGAACGTCTCGTAAATGAAATAGCCACGAAAGCTCGCGAGAGTTTGTAAATCTCATCGAATAAGCACATCTATCTCTCCTCGCTTCTTCAGCCTGGTTGTGATGGCAAGGGTTTTGCCCTGTAAATTATCACGTCGTTCGCACGTTATCTTCTGCTCCACCAGTAAGAGTAAAAATCAACCGGTCTTAATTGGCCATTGACCATTCGTCATCCCAAAGTTTAAGACGCTTATAGTCTTCCAAACACACACCATGAAATACTCAGGTCATTTAACTTTTCGTTTCTGCTGAAAGGCGACCAGTTCGGCTATGATTTCAACCTGTGAGATCGCGTTCACTAAAAAAATGTCATCCCACTGCTTGCTAGGTAGCTTTAATGTTTATTCTTCCAGGCGGAAAAATATAACTGATTAAAATCATGGGGGAATGCAAAGTCTATTACGCGCGTATGCAGCCCTTTTTATTTCGCTTTCGGAACTTCCGAGTTTATCTTTGCGCACCTACACGAGATCACTGTCCAAAAGAGGGCCTGGTGAGCACTACTCTTAATCACTTCCTTCTGGGTTAAAAAGAACCAACTTTCTGCAAGCCAAACTGTGGTTTCAGAACCTTTGACGGCCAGTTCCTTATCGGTCTAGTAGCAGTCTACTTGCTCAGAGTGAGCGGTGTACCTCAAGCGTTACTGTGAAACGGGCTGGGCCGGGCCCGGGCTGGGTCTCACTCCGGGATTCCGAGCCGGGTCGGGCTCGCTAGAGCGATAATTTAGCGGGCCTGGGCCGGGCCCGGGCTTGAAGCCACGGGCCTGGGCCGGGCTCGGGCTTCAGGTCTCGGGCCCCAGATTGAGGCCCGTGCAGTGCTCTAATGTAGATGGACCAGAAACGCAATGATGTTCACGCTGAAACCTGTAAACAGAGAATATAATACGTGAGAATGCATACCGAAACAAACTCTGCCAAGGATACATGCCTCAGAATGCATGTGCCCCATTTAAGGTTTTGGCATGCCAACATTTCAAGATGTGGTTTGCTTCAGGCAACCACACAAACTGCACTAAGAAAGGCAAACCACAGATGCATACAAAAAAAAAAATTGCAGGAACACCCGATTACCACGTGTGTTAGCAATTGAATAGCGTTAGATGCCGCTGGTGCCTTTACCACAAGTGACCTTGCTTCCCTCTAGCCAAGTGGCGAATCTTACGACTGACATTTTTTTTTTCCCCAGTCAGGCTTTTAATACTCTTGCATTAAAAAATAAAACCTCAGAAACAACGAATAAAGAAATGCTGCATAAACTCTACTATAGTAAAGTCTGCATTTTTATTTCGCAATTTTGGCAAGGTGCAGCCCTTACACGAAAGCGACACTTATTGTTCAATCTCCCAACCATATTACGGGAAAACTACTTTACTGTACTATAGACCTTTTTCAGGTGCACGTGGCCATCTTTCGACAGCAGCGCCGTCTTGCGTCTGGCCGATTTCTTCGCCATGTTGGCTTGGGTGGCCGCCGCTGCAATACACGCAGCGAGTACTCGCCGCGCTGTTCAGCCTTATCCCAGTGTTGATTTTTGCACGATTTTTGACCTGCAAAGTATTGCACTGTATGCACTGAGCAACTGTGAACAAAATGGCCCATGCTTCGGCGAGCGGCGACGCGGATGTTTCCCTGCAAGTTGTGCTGAAAATAGACATTAGAGGCGCACTTCTACGCAAGTGTGCGCAATTCATTTAACGGCTTTCTGGTATCAATAATCGAGACATTTATTAATGTGAGCATGAAACTTGCTGAGCGCTTCTATGTAGTAGTTATAATTATAAAAGAAAAACCGCTCCGTTCCGAGCTAACAGCAGTGTTGCTGTCAAGCACTCAAGCGGTCTGCTCTGCATTGCGCCGGTGACACGAACAGGTTGCAACTGCGTTCGACCGCGTCTTTCACTACATTTTCCCTCCGCACTGTCCTAAAAAACAGTACTTTCTGCAGTGCTACATGGAGAAGGCACCGCTGGAGTGCATAAGCGCAGAGTTCTGTTGCAGCTTTTGGCTTTGCATAAATTTCTTGATTACTTCGTACTAACGGTAAAATAACTGGTGAAGTGTGCAGCTGTAGGGTGGTCCACTCTTAGCGTGAACATGCGAGTGTGTGGCAGCGCTCTTCGGAGTGCCAGTGCATCCGACGGCGTCGCGCGTCGAAGCAAAGTGTTGGAGGAACAGAGGAAATTGGATTTGGAGCTTCGCGCCGTGTGATATTTCGCTAAACTCGGAAAAAGATGTAGTAGAGAGGCATCTGGCCTTCAAACGTGATGTAATTTATACACTCGAAGCTGGTGCACCTGCTGTGACAGTTTCTGAGGGGCACATCTGCTTGGTCCGTCTCGGGTGCGGCTGCTGATTAATGCCGATAGAGCGAGAAAGCGCGTGCGTGTGTTCGGGTGGGCACTGCGTGCCTGCTGATTACATGTCCCTAAAAGGCACATTTTTTTTTTAAACAATCGGCACTTTGCATTATGGCATCAGTTGAAAATAGTATTTGGTCGATGATGTGTCACGATGCAAGGTAGACACGTCAAAGCTGCGGCCTTCAGTTTTTTAAGTCCTGCTGGTTTATCGGATATTTACTGCAAGCAAACAGCTGTGGCATTTGTGCAATGCATCATGGCTTTCAAGTACTGTCAGGTAGCTATGTTTACAGTGCCGTTAATAATCAGTCACCAGTGTCGGCAGTTATAACAGAAATGTTTCACATAACCCGCAATTGCTGCTGCATCGTTTACCCAAATTATTGCTTATGTTTTGATTTTGCAAGGGTCATAGACGACACATACCGTAGCGACATCAGCAGTAGGTGCTCGCGTGTAAGGTATGTGTAGCTGAAACAGCCCGCAACTGCACTGCCGCTGAGGCTCTCTGTGTTCTTCACACTGCTCCGATTCAAGCTGCCTTCGCTTCCTGTAGTTGTTCGAACAGCAGACGACTGTGCAGTGGTTTCCCGAAGACCTAGTTTCAGCTTTAATCGCACATACACCCAAATCGAGCTACTACAGCTAAGCAACCGCATACAGTAAACACGGAGAACCGCAGAGAACGCACGGACACCACCTTTCCGAACCAGTGAGAGAGGAGGAAAGCAATATGGCGGTGTTCGGCGCATTGGGAGTGAGGCTAAAACTGAAAAAGGTCTATACAGCCAGTCGCAGGCACCTTTATGCTTCGTCGATACTGCTGTCACGGATGCTTGGGCCCAAATCCTTGCTACCATAGTAGATGAAGTCATTTCTGTTGTATTCATTGCATTTCAAATTCCTGTAATTTTAAAACAATGTCTGGAGACGCCACACACTAAGAATTTAAAATCTACAAGCAGACAACTTAGCTGTCCAGTCGGCATCATTTCATGGTCGGCCGTTTCCATTGGCTCTGAGCACATGCATGCTTGAAGATGACAACAATGATAGCAGCAGACAGCTGTCATTACTGGTAGCTCCTTGGGTAGCGTGCCACACAAGGAAGGCTACACATGCGTGAAGTGCAGTTGCTTTTTGCAAATCCCCCCCCGTAATTAGTGGCTCCCAAGCCGGGCATAGTGGCCCATAGACGAGTGCAGGGCCCTTAGTCAAGTGTATATGGTACATGCATAGAACAAGCAAGTGGTATGTTATAACATTCAGTCATATTCTTCTGAAACTTAAAGCACAGGAGGCACCTTACCACAAAAATATTTGCACACACGCATGCACACAAAAAAAGAACAAGGATGCAACAAATGCACGCCTGAAATTTCAATGAGCGTGATGTTCAGTGGGCACTGAAATCTCTGTAAGCAGCCCATAGCAGCAGTAACCCAATCTACTACGCCGTTTAAAGGAATGCCAAGGTATGCTTCTACACTTCACCATTTCACCGTTTTTAATATTTTGTTTACTGACACTTAGCATACCAAACACACTTCTTGCAGGCAAGGCACTATTAGTCTGATTTATTATTTCATTTTGCCAGCTGTAACAAATGTACACACAATGTTATATTTTTGTCACATTCGTTTCTGTGTTACACCTGCTCACATACTTCAGTTAGAAAACTAAGGATGACAGCTGCAGCAGAAACGCACGACACGGAAGAAAAGCTGCTGTATATTCTACTTGGGGGATGCGATGGTCATCGAAACCTTTTCGTCAACCCTATATATGACCTGGATCGCACTACAACCTCAATCTGTCTGCCTGTCTGAAAAATGACTAATGTGACAGAAGAAATGAAAAATGCACCCGGCAAGATATTTCTTACTCAGAATGTTCATTCCTTATGTGTCAATTGTCAGCTAGCTACTGGACTGCACATGTGCATGCTATAGCTACATAATGAATACTTCATGGCTTTTTTTTTTTGTGCATTGAAGGGCGCAGACCAGGAAATAGTTTCTTTTTATCACATTTAAGCACTGAACAGATTCCTGTTCAAAACAGTCAAGGGGACAGTAGATGAGCAGTTCAAAGGTGGGAAGCACAAGCGTGCATGCATCCTGTACCTATTTGTCACACACAATGCAGTGTACTGTTTCCATAATTCGTTTCGTTTGTTACCGCTTATTCCACTTTGCTCTAGTAAACACATAACTAGCAATCAGTAAACGAGTACTAAGTGCTTAACATGCACGCTACTGTTTGACAGGTGCGTGGGGTCACAGGTATAGTCGGCAATTCAAGATAATGAGAGGTTGAGTGAGAAGTAAGAATGCAAACATGCCACGCGGCTGAAGTGGGGCATTGTCATATGCGTTCAAAGCCAGCATGCGGGATTTCACAACATCCTGCAAGCATGGGGAAAAAGGCACAAAGGACTGGATGCAATTAACACAATACGCGCCGCAAAAGAGGACAAAAATCTTTCATGCACAGCTAATTATGCTGAACAACTGCAGACTGGGCGAGCTGGTATTTATAATTTCCCAACAGCGCTTCAGGGCGGAGGGAGAACGAGAGGGGACACAGACTGCGCTGACATGCGTCGTGTAGCGCTCACCTTCAGTCGTGCTGAACTGGTGCGTGCTGTACGTCGGCACAAAACCGTGCAGGCACTGGTAGTCCTGCATCAAATGGGACCGATTAGTAAAAGTTGCATTTCCACAAACGTCACACGAAAACGGCGTTGCAGCATTTTTCACAAATGGTCCACACACGTTAGGATGCTTTCCTTTCAAATGAAAATTCTTAGCAGTATTAGAAGCATACCGCATTGGACAGAGCGGACAATTATGCGTACCTGTATGTGGTGAAGCTGTTCCATGACGCTCGTGGTCGCACAGATAAGCGGAGCACGTGAGCACCGTGAATGCGAAATGCAGCCGCCGTCCACCCATGGTCCACCGTTCTGCCGCGGCCGCCCCGGCCGCGTGTTTCCGTTTGCTAGCCGCTACAGACAAACGCAATGTTGCCCACACCAACGCGCGCGCGGAGGACCTGTTGCCATGACAACTATGAACACGCCAATGTTGCCTACGCCAACGCGCGCGCGGAGCAGCTGTTGCTACGACAACTCAGGCAAGAAAATGCGACGCTGGTAATTGCAAATGGCGGCGCCCTGCCGCCTTCCGGTTTTCGTGCCTTTAGGATAACAAGTTGTCCAGCTTTTCGACAACGCAGGTAAATTTATTTAACGCCGGTGAGGCGGTGATTATCAGGAGCGACGATGTGTGCCGTTTGGGCAAGCTTAGGGCGTATCGATGCCCACCAGTTCGGAAGCAACGATGTCTGCCGCTTGCGGTGACCATCACAGTGCCGTTTGGACAAGCTTAATTCAAGGTGAGTAATTTATTCGCTTTCATGCTTTTCGATGGCAGCTTGTCGTGCTTTTCGATAACGCAGGTAATCTATTTTATGCCGGTGAGTAATTTTACACGCCATTTGAGAAGCAACGATGTCTGCCGCTTGGGATAAGTTTAATGCAGGAAAATAAAACCATATTCATTTTATATTTCTCTCTTGAAGTGTAACAGTTTACTCTCACATCTATTTTTCCACTTGCTCAACATTGTACACCAGTTGTTATAGTTGAGGAACTCGGACTTGAATAAGTAGCATTTTTCACCACGGTGACTGCATGAAATACATGACTAACTTTACGAACTTTACGCATGATTTTACAAATGTGTGAAATTATGACTTTGTGAGCCGCATATAGAGGTATATTTTTTTTTAGTGCTTCTTTTGTTGTGCATCTTGTCACCTCTGTCACAAAATCGTCCTTCATACTGTGAACAAATGTATGGCCGAAATGAACTAAACGTCTTGTTTTAAAAGGGGAGATTTGGTATAAAAAAAATTGTGTAATTAGTTTGCGGTGCCCCACATTTAATCTCCTTCAAGGTAACGCCCATTTGATCCAATGCTCTGCTGTGAAATTTGTTTTTCACTTTTTTGAACCAGTCCAGAAATTCTTGCGAGAAGTGGGGTCTTTCAGTGGCTGCACCTTTTTTTCTCTCTACCTCTTCCACGACCACAGAATAGTTTACCCTGTGGACTTTCTTCTTTCAGGGAACAGAAAGAAGTTGTGAAGAACAAGGTGATGTGAATGGTAGAGGTAAATATTCTAGGTAATGCTGTTTTTGGTTCACACACAGGCAGCTTTGTGTGCTGGTGTGTTGTCGGGGTGAAGCCACTATTGTCCACTTCCCACAACTTGGGCTATTTTCATCTTGTTCAGTCATGCAAATGTTTTAGAATCTTCTGGTATTTTCGAGTTTTTTTTTTTTGATATGCTGAAGTTTGTCCGGCAAACGCTAATTATGGCTGAGGAATTTGAATTTAAAAATTTCCCCGCCCCATGAGTCACACCATAGCCTCCTTTATACTCTATGGTCACACTCATGATATCCGAACTGAGAAGGTCGGGTTACCGCTGTTTTGAAGTGAATGGCAGTGTCGCAATCCACACCCAAAAATTTGGTGCTTACGCACGCAGTTTACTTTCAAAATCAGCTGGTGATGACAACACCTGTAGTTCGACTTTTGGTGTTTTTCATCTTATTAAAGCTCAGTTTTTGGCGAGAGCAGTTCCTTTGTCATTAAAATATCACAGTCTGTCGAAAAGCAGGTCAACTTTAATTTATCCTCAGTGTCCTTTTAATTTTTGTCTGATTTATGGGGTTTAACGTCCCAAAGCGACTTAAGCTGTAAGGGATGCTGTAATAGAGGGTTCCAGATAATACTGACTACCTGGGGTTCCTTTAAGTGCACTGACATCACACAGAACATGGGTCTGTAGCATTTCACCACCATCGAAATGCGACTGCCACTGCCAAGATCCAACTGGCGTCTTTCGGGTCAGAAGCCGAGCACCATAACCAATGAGCCATAGCGGCGGCTTCCCTTTTAAGATCAGTTGGTTGTCCAGTGATAACTGAAGCTTAAGTTGTGTGTAGTTGTGTGCAGCTTTCTTTAAAATTACTTTAAAAAGTGCACTTTCTCTTTAAATAATTTACTGTTAACATGAAGTTCACGATTGGTATGCATTGAGAGAGCAATAAAACCTGCTCATAACTGCACGTTGTACAAAGATTACTTTTAGATATCCAGTCTAAAGCTGTGTAAGTGAGGTTGTGTAATGATTAATAATAAGCTTGTCCATCTAAAAACAGATCTTTCGTATGTGCAATTTCATATTCCAGACAGCTGTGGTGTACAAAGTTGCTGAATGGCAAACACTGAAATATACACCTCATTAGTGTCGCACCCAGCTGCAGTGTATGTTGACTCGGGATAGATTGCTCGAAATGTAGGTGCATGAAACTATATCTCAAGGGAATTTAGTGAGGAAATCACTGCCAGTCCTCAACAATTCAAACGGTCATACACATAGTGTAACACTGGACAAACTTGCAAAGGCTCTTAGTCCCATTTTGAGCTCTGCTAATTTTGCTAGCAATTCTACATACACGAAATGATATGCATTTAAAAAAAAAGAAGAGGCCAGGCGCGGTGTCAATGAGGTCATTAATTGCTTCATTCTTACTGAAGTGGCCGCTTGTGCTGCCAGCTTAGCTTTCTCCCACTGTTACAAATTGCAAACATGCTCCTGACAGAAGATGGCACATTTTGTAGGTGCCAATCCGAGTTGTGTCATATATTGCACAGGTAGTGTACCTTATTACATAGATAAGCTTCATGCAGTTACTATCATCTGAACTGCATGAAAAGGTTGATGAATTATGAACAAGGTCCTAACATGGTTAAACAAGGATAAAGGGAGGTCGCAGTGAATGTCATACTGTCACTCACTTTTGGAAATGACACCTAGTTTTAGTTGCATGTTGTTTTCTCTGTAGTGGAGCACACTATTAGAATACATGGATCACCACATGGTATTTAGCTACAACTGCTAAATAATTTGAAATTCAATTTATTTTCTTGTGCTGTTTTTGAACAGTTTAGACAGCCAGACAATCACTATGACATCAAAGGTCAATATAGGTGACTGCTTCTTCATTTGTAGTCACTATCGCTCTTGAGACAGGCTGGTTTTAGCATTGCACTTAATGGAAACAAAGAAGGAGCAATTATATTGCAGTTTTTTTTTATGCCGCATGTGGAGTACGCAGACCTTTGATGTCACAACCATCCCAGCCGCTGGAACCGAAAGAGCACCAAGATGAAATTCGATTGTAAATTATTTAGCAGTCCTGGCATACACGGGGTGATCCATATATACTAATATATTAAGGCATCGTTTCAAACAAGAAAACATGGAAGAAAATATTTAGTGGCTATGTATTCCTTTAAAAAAAAACTGCGTGAAAAAGCAAGGAGGAAGGAAGGAGGAGAAATGAGAACTACACACACACACACACCATTTGAAGGGCAAGGAAGAGAGGAAGCAAGTGTGTTCTGTGCATTACCTGCATTACGTTTCCCACAACGTCAAGAAAGTTGCAGGCAGGTAACGAGTAAGCCTGTTTTTGATGCCATTTATGCAAGGAGGTCCAATTTTTGTGAACTTTGGCAATACATGAATGTTCTGTCTTGTCAAGCTTACAGTGGTGTTTCTACGTCGTTTTTGAACCATAACTGCTTCATGGTGCTTTTCCAAATACACATACTGACTATAAATATGAGAAAAAAGTGGAGATGGTACAAAGACAACAGCGCCATTCTTGAAAGAACAAAAATGAACAAAGATACTGTACCATTTTCACTGTGGTCTCAGGCCCACCTATTGACTTTTCGAGCTACAACAGCATCTTTGGAGTGAAGATTCATCTAGGACCACTGTTTATTTCCACAAATGAGACCACTGCCACTGGGAACAGTGAATTGCAAAAGTCACAAAGGAATGATTTCAAAGCATATTAGGAAAAATAAATCTGTTACAAGAAAAAACGCACTGACATCAGTGGCAAATACGTTGAAAATGTTTGCATGAATACATTCTTTTGGTACAACCCTTGTCTTTCGTTCCATCAGCTAAAGGCCAAAAATTTTAGACCTCTTCTCGTAAGCTTGCTGAGGTGTACCCAAGGTTGACCAAAAGATTAATAGCTGAAAGAGTTAAAAAAAAAAAGACATCAGCAAACACAATATGCCTCATGGCCATCAACGAGGACCTGTATTCCAACTTGCGGCTCATTCAAAAACATCCCATTCAGTAATACATGCTGGGGGGGCTAGTTGGTGCATGGTTTTGAAAACAGACGTGCAAAACAGACAATGCAGGAGGAAGACAGACGAAACAAGTGCAACTGTTTATTCACCTAGGGAGCGAGTGAATATATAGGCAAACAGGCAAAACCAGAGAGGACCCACACATGCGCACAAGTAGAAACAAAAAGATAACAAAAGGCTCAAGGAAAAAAATGTGTCTCAGCACATATCTAAAAAGACACCTTCTTTTTTGTAAATTGTAAGACAGGGCGTGCTTACATGGGCTGTGGTGTCTTTGCCCCTGCGTAGAATTTTTGTTTCCTTCAGCTTCGCCTGAAATTTTTTCTCTTTTTCCCCGCAGGCTTTACAATTACGTGGTAAGAGAGTACCCGAGCCTTTCTTTAACGCGCGATTATGGTCAGCAAGGCAATCATTAATTAATACATCAGCCCGTTTGGCCAATGTAAGATTTCCCACACGTTGGCGGGATCTGATAAACTATGCCCACTGCACATTTTACAAGCGGCATCACATGCTTTTTCTGGCATTCTGCTTTTTTCAGTTTGTTGGGATCCATTTTGCCACACAAGGAGAACAGCTTCTTGCGGGTGGAAAAAACTACAGGAACATTAAACTTTCTCTCAACATGTTTCAGATTGTGTGCCATCTTATGAATATAAGCAATTATCACAAGTTTCTGTTTGGTAACATCGTTTTTTGCGCTGTTATTGCACTTACTTTTTCACCTTTTTCAGTAATGCTTCGGCAACTGAGCTTATCAGCAAAGTAGGATAGCCAGCTTGCTGAAGCCTGCTCTTGCCTTTTATTCACTCGCTTAAGTGGATAAACAGTTGCAAAGTTGCGCGTGTTTCGCCTGTCTTTCTCCTGTGTTGTCTGTTTTGCGCATCATGTTTTTTCAAAATTTCATTCGGTGACAACTGATTGGCCCAAATGGCGGAAGTGAATGCACATCTGCTTCTGGCATTTTGGCCAATCAGGTATCGCTGAAAGGGATGTTTTCAAAGGGGACACACATTGGAATGCAGGCCGAGATTCGCCTACCATGTGGGAGTATGCCCATTTGGCAATGGACTGTAGTAAGTGCAAGAAGCATGGCTGCTGCCCTGTCCTTGAAAACACAGTGTTCTTTGCAAAGGCAAGAGGTAAAACTGAAAGGAAGGTAACTGAGACTTTCATGTCGCCAAGAATGCCGACAAAAGTATATGAGCACGCCGTCTATCTTCTGCATGATTATCATCATCAGCCTGACTGTGCGTAATGTAAGGCAAAGGCATCTCCCATGTCTCTCCAATTAAGTGTCCCTCGTCAGCTGCGGCTTCTTTATCCCCGTAAACTTCTTAATCTCATTTGCCCACCTAACTTTCCGCCGCCTCCTGCTATGCTTGCCTTCTCTTGGGACCCACTCCGTTACCATTAAGGACCAGCGGTTATGTCGCCTTCACATTACATGCCCTGCCCATGCCCATTCCTTCCTCTTCATTTCGACTAAGATGTCATTAACTCACATTTGTTCCCTCACCCACTCCGCCCACCTCCATTACACCTATCATTTTCCTTTCCATAGCTCGCTGCGTTGTCCTTAACTTAAGCTGAACCCTCTTTGTGAGCCTCCACGTTTCTGCCCCATAGGTGAGTAACGGCAAGATACAGCTGTTGTATACTTTTCTCTTGAGGGATATTGGTAAACTGCCATTCATTATCTGAGAGAACCTGCCATATGCCTCCACCCCATTCTTATTCTGCTAGTTATTTCCCTGCCATAATACAGATCAGTGGTCACTACAGCCCTAAGTAGACATATTGCCCTACCAATTCTAGCATCTGCTACCAACTGCGAACTGCTGTTCCCTTGCGAGACAGTTCAACATTACTTTGGTTTTCTGCGTGTTATATTTTAGGTAAGTCATTGATGATGTGCAATTCATCTCTTGAGTGACTTAGCAAGGCAATATCATCAGTGAATCGCAGATCATTAAGTCATTCTCCATTGACTCTTATCCCCAACTGTTCCCAATCCAGTCCTCTGAATGCCTCCTTTAAAGAGGCGACGCCAGCCTGAGCACTTCGAATGCCACCTCGACATCAGCTACCTAGATGCCCCTGACTGGACCCATGCAACGCTTCATCAGCACCAAACCATGAGCACGAACGCCAAACGCTAGTTGCTGACTGGGTGTTCCCGGGTCGTGTGTATTGGTAGTCTTTGTGTTTTGTATTAGTTTTGTTTGTTAGTTTTGTGTGCTAGTGTTTGTGTCATGTAGGGTGTATTAAATGTGCGTCTGTGGGGGTACACCTGTCGCCTAGTCCATTCTTTTGGCCCGAGTGTTCTCGGGGGATCCGTGACATTGTAGCGATGTTGAAGCAAATCCTGGCCCGACTGAAAAACAAATGCTATTGGAATTGCTAGAAGGCCAGAGCAAGATTAATTTGACAATGTAGGGCTTGCAGGCATCTGAAAACATAATTGAGAACAAACTTTCCAATTTAACTGAGCATTCGTAATTGATGGTATTGAGAAACTGCTGTAGAGCCTAAATGTCTTAGCCACGAAGGTAAAAGACATAGAATCGGCAATATTGGAACTTCGGGAGCGGCTCAGTACAGTTAGGAACCTCTGTTTAGGAAACAGAGGCAGCAGAAATAACCTGGTCATTTACAGTATAAAAGAGCTAAGCGAGGAGACTAGTGACGACCTGGAAAAGGAAGTAATTGATGGTGTTTTTATGGAAAGGCTAGGGTTAACAGTGAGTGGTGTCAAAAGATGCCTCAGGATGAGTTAAAAGGAAACAAACAAGACACAACCACTTATTTTGAAACTCTTCGACTTGCGTGAAAAAATGTCAATATTACGATCATGCCATTAACTCAAACGCGGCCAAATCCTGTTCTGGTGAGGGAGTGCGTTGTCGGTTCTGGTCACCGGTTACACAATTCTCCACCGGGTTAAAACAAAAAAACATGTTGATCGAATTTCACAACCAGGCCTGGTTGTGCAATTCGATCGACATGGTTTTTTGTTTTAACCCGGTGGAGAATTGCGTAACACCGAAATTCGAACCCGGTCATCTTGCACGTGGGGCAGATGCTCTACTGCTATGCTATCACTGCCTTCATTAATGTGCCTTCATTCACTGTATCTTTAAAATGCACGGTATAGTAAATATATGTTTTTGATACGGATACTCTGATTCTTTCATTTTTGGCAAGCGATACCTAATATCGATACATAAAATAGTACAGAAGATATATGTATCTTCAATACTGCCCATGCCTGTTGCTAGATGAAATGATGGTGATGCTATGCCACCATCTATATTTCTATTCTATATTTTATATTTTCTATATTTTTCTGTATTTCCATATTCCTTCTATATTTATATATTCATGTATGACTGTTGAACACCCCTGTACCACCTCCCCCCCTTATGTAATGTCCCTAACGGGACCCTTAAGGGTTAATAAATGATGATGATGATGATGATGATGAAACTATGGGTGAGCAAACGTTTAAAAAATTGTTATAGCGAATCATCATGTTATTCAATACTCTGAACGCCTTCAATAGTACACATTCCAAATTATGTGAAATGGTTCGAATATGCTCTTTTGTTCTCAAGTAGTTTCTGTATAATGGGCATGAAGCTTGAATCAGGCACACCATAGTTTTCATAGTTTTCTTTGATGACCGTTTTAAAAACAGCGTTCACTACAACACCACACAGCATTTTGCTGGTACTGGTCTGCATGAGATAGAGGTTTCAGTTTCGTGATGGCATCCATTTGTGTGGTGGGGTTCACAGTGCTCACTCATGGCCACCAAGATTGGGCGACGCAACAGTGTTCTGGCAGGTTTACCAAATGGCCCTGATCTCTGAGGCCATACTTATAGGTATTTCTTGCCTCTCATGTGTTTATCGACGCAGGGCGTTGGTGTATTTGCTGTTGCAATCAATAGTAAGTAGTTTCATTAAACATGGTAAATGGAAGGAAAAAGATTTTTGCTCGCCCTGGCATCTGCCATTGCTGCTGGAAGCACCTGAGCTGGGGCAGCTGAAATAAAGGATAGCAGGCAGTGTGTAGAAAGGAATTGAAAGAGGTGAGGGGAAAGTAGAAAGGACAGGGGAGAGGTACACTGGCAACTAATCTATTTACATATTAACATAATAACATATATACAAGTCGCACGCGCATGAAGGTCTTGCAGAGCATAGTGCAATCAATAGCAAATGTAATTTTTTCTATACATTGGACATGATAGTCAGAGTTTATATTCTTAGTGCTGCATAGCGCCTAGCTGAGGTCACCACTGCTGTTTTTTGACAGCTGTAGCTAAAAATTGATAAATTATAGCATAGCAGCGTGCTACAATGCCACCACTTTCGCTTCACTGTTTTACATCATACTTGTTTCATACAAATATTCGCTCAAGTGGTGAAACAGTGAATATTTGTAAAGTTATCCTATTCATATTCTAGCCACTTTCCAGCTTTACTTCCGTATTTGATTCGGTTCTGAAAAATTGCTAACGCACACCCTTGCATAGAAAGCAGCTAGCAGTATTTTTTGTTTGGCAGTCTTTCAGCAACTCACTTATTGAACTGCTCCTGATGCTCCGATTATGAGCTGAAAAGAGCTTTTGTTGAGTGCACCGAAATTGTCACTAGTGGCAGTCTGCGGAGGTCAAGGGACTGTGCCTGTCATTACACATTTTTAATTTCTAGGATATTACAGTTACAAGTGAAAGTTCGGCAAGTTGGTGCACTTCTGTTTTTGAGCATACTCAGCTGACTTACCGCAGAAGACAAAAGAATAAGCAGTCAATGGTACACATGCTGAACTTGCTATGCGTTTGTTCTTTGCCTCTGTTTGGTTTATTGCGGTTTAACGCCCCAAAGCAACTCAGGCTATGAGGGACGCCGTTCTTTGCCCCTGTATCAGCCTCTATTCAGTCTTCCTAAACTGAATGATATTTGAAAATTCTGCACTGCAGAGTACTGTCTGCACCTCTTCCAGCGTATGTAATAGGTGTACAAGAGCCCAATTTGCAAACTTGTTTGGGAAATCCAGCATTAGGGGCGTGTGAACAGCGTTATTTTGAAATTGAATCTAATACAAGCAGGCCAGCTTTGCGAATAAAACATGAATAATGTAGTTAAAAACCAAATCGAACAGGAATCAAACAGTGAAAGGATCGAATGAAATATGAATTGTATATGTGTGCGATTATTTGCAGCTTTGAAGTTGCTTGTGCAGACTTATACGAATATTAGTGCAAAACAAATGTTTAAGTGAAACAAGGAATCACCAACGGCTACGCTATAAGTCATGGAATTGCAGCTGTAGCAATCGAAAGACGCAGCACCGATGTCCTCCAGGGGACATGCAACACGAAGTCTGTATGTTACCACTATGATCTTTAGGAAATTTGCGTAGGGCATTTACCTTTTGCTACCGATGATGACAGCATACAAACTAATGCAATATCTCGGTTGATGAGAGGAACGACAGTTTAGGCCATGACCTCAGAGACTGGGCAAAACGGCAGTGTTTGCTAAACCAGGTTCAACTCTGCAGCATCACACAATCTTGAAGGCGATATATGAGCATTATGAATGCCGTCTCACGAATTAACTGCGCCGTGGTGCTGGACCCTCCTTTCTGCACAGACGGATAGCTACAACATGTTGTGCAATGCCAGAGCAGGTTCTGCTTGACGTGCTCTATTCGAACTTGCTTATGATTAGCAAACTTGAGAACAGATTCAGTTCATTCCAAATAATTTTAAACATACGCTGTTTCATTCATTCACCAAATAAAATACCAGGATATTTGATTCGGTATTTAAAAATTTTCAGTATTCACAGAAGAGACCTACATGATGTTATAATCCTTTTTTTTTTGTTGTTGTACTATGCAATCTCCCCTTCATATTTTGTGTATATACAGGGCATCCTGTTTAATTCAATACAAATGGTCTATTAAACATTGCATGTATTCGCTATACACCACAGCTTTGGAAGTTGAATAATCTGACAGGCTGATGCCTCAGTCAAGTCAAATGTAAATAATAAATGCTTATCCATCTAACCCGTTCAGACTGGCTTTTTAAATCCTGCGTTTAGGTCAGATCTATAGGGAATAACATGGCACACCCTGTATACCATGAGTATTCTGCCCAAACATATTCTTTAAAGATAACTGAAACAGTGCAGTGGCTTCTCACAGTATGTCCAAATGCTAATGGCAGCTACTAGAGTTTAGCGAGGCTGGAAATAAAAGCAGTGTTTTACCGTACCGTAACAGATGCTGGCGCCACATTCTGAAACTCCTTTTTAAAAATTTATTTCTCACCAACAAAAAATACTTTTCTAGTTTTTTTTATATGTGAAACTAATTGAATGGGTTGACCATTTGGATTTTTTTTTTTGTCTAGCACCGTTGCCCACTTAGAGCTTTCTGGTCCACAATGTGGCCGTTTTCGGAGAAATAGATATACTTTTAATTAAATTACAGAACAACGCAAGGTTCAACTTTAATGCAAACAGTGCTATTTCAAGGTTTCAGGCAAAACTGCAAAAAAGTTTGCTTAAATTTAGACTCCAAGTTTAGTTCAAAAAATGCGGAAATCTTCACTTCCATTTTAAACCATGTTAAGCACTTCCATTTGAAACCAAAATGGCATCATCCACGGTTTACTTTTTGAGGCATGACAGGGCATCTCAATACCAGACTACATGCGGAGAGAAACTTTGCCGGCAGAACGGTTCCTGAACAATAATTTTCACAAAATGCCCACATAAAGGAGATTTCTTACACTTTGGAGCATGATATTTGGAGAAAATTTTTTTTTCTTCGAAAGGTCTCTACACTTCTGTTGGGACTGGTCTTAACTGGCATGAATTTCTTCAGCCAAATCTAAAATGTCAAAAATTTGGCGCATCTCCTTTCGCGTGGAATGACCCTCCTGTCCCCAAATTTTATTTCTGAAATCAACTGGGAAGAACTGTAAAAAAATTGTTTCGTGAACCTCGGCGGCTGTGAATTGTGACGAAACATTCAAGAAACGGGCAATTTTCTCTGTTCAGGTTTTCTGCCTAGATGCTGCCTCCTGGAGCATACTTCTTCACAACAGTTTTATCTTTTTTGAGCACTTGTTTTGTTGAACTCCTAGGACCACAGCGGCAGGTCTAGGCAACCTGTGTTTTTCACATTTAAAAATTTTAAACTTTGTGTATGAAATTGTCTTCTAACTTGAATATGTCAACAAACACTGAATCTCAAAAATTCAAAACAAAAATTTGACCTTTGCAAAACAAAAAAAAATTACATGACTTCACCCTGCAAGAGCAATGAATGCTAAACTAGCCTTCTGCCACATTTTCTTAGCTTTGCAGCCTTTTCATAAGATTTAGGAAAAATATATATCATAAAATAATTTTCTGCACATAAAACAGTGACATTTGATGAGTAAAATTATTTTTAAATTGCTAAAAAAAATTCATGTAGATACAGCTAGAATGGTCAGGGTTCGGGCTAGTGCGTAGTCAACATGAGGATCCATAGCGCACAAAATTGAAGGGACACAACACAAGCTCTAGTCTCATTCGAAGTGTTGTGTCCCTTCAATTTTGTGCGCTATGGATCCTCATACTGCTAGAAATAAAGGAAATTTTGCTGAAAGCTGTGTCCCTTCAAATGGAGATGTGGTACAGACTGCTGGGCACATTACGTTGACTTGAAATCCTATCATTTACATCAAGTGCCGTACTGCTTGCTACTTTGCCTTTCTGACTGGTTCTCACATTTCCTTGTCAAGTGCGAGTGAACTTTTAAAATGAGCAAGGTGCCACCTCTTTTTGACACTAGAGCGGTACATGACCAGAAATGTAGTTTGAAGCAGCGGTCATATTCGTTGCAGTCACTAAACGGCGACACACTGGTTGGAAATATGCAGAAATCAAGCTTCTCGACACTTCAGCAGCCGACTGTGATGCAGGAACACCTTTACTGTGAGGCTGTTTATTGGCATGGGTGCACTCCAGAAATGCCACCTTCTAGCCCTCTTAAATAGCCACTGTCTGCAAGTTACTGCATCTGTTCTACCATGGCCAAAATAAAGGTGACCCCCTGCCATCATTGGTATCCTGAGAGTCTTCCTATACACTGCTCCCACTTTAGTGGCAGTGTTTATCGTGCTGTTCATCCTTTGATACAGGCACAGCAGTAGAAGATGCATGCAAAGTTAGTGGGCTTCCTCATAACAGGAGCATTGAAAGGACTCTGAAAATGAGCACCGACACTTGTTTGGCTGGCTGCTGTTTACTTCAGAAAGTTTTGCATAATACCTTTTCTGTGAGCTCATTTAACTGCTCTACCATTTTTGCATTTGTTTTGTCATAGCAGGGACGAGGGATGTTTCTTAGGAACGCCATACATATCATGCAAAACTAGGTGGTGTTTTTTGGATACTGTATGGTCATACAGGCGTGCCTCGTTAATTATGGTACATTGGTCCTCCATCAAAACTGTCCATAACAAATTGGGAAGAAAAATAAAACAAACACACATTTATTCAGATATATACACTAAGATTACAGTATGCTTTTCTGCATAACAGCAAGCAGTGAATTCCAAATTATAATCTTGGAAACTTGAACATTTTCCTGGTCACAAAAATTGCACTGCAGTGCGAAATGCCTCCCAGGCCTTGAGAGACATGTCAGGATTAGCACTGGGTGTCCGATTCTGCGTTTGCTGTTGTATTCACAATAGCCCTGTAGATGACTTGTGTTTCACCACTTCCTGGGTCTACTGCATCAGCTGCAGGCATTCCTGAAGACTTGCAAGGAGGATGTCATTGATGCGCACATTCATTTGCCTGTGACCTTCCTGCAAAGAATGCGATTTCTTGGCTGATCTGTGACAACGATGGTGAGCCAATGTATAGGTGGGCTTTGTTGGCTTTGCGGAATCCTTCTAGGTTTGTGTGTGCATTTGCACCTTTTGTACTGGAGTCATAGATTCCCTGGTACACCTATTTGTTTGCATATGGTTCTCTGTTCATGACAGCACCATTTGCATGTTCCCTGACCAAATCCCAATTCTGATGTTGCTCCACAATGACAGACACTGCACTGCTGAGTTGAGCCGTTCCCCAGTCCAGCAGTATCGATGCTAGAGTGTGTGTCAAAGCTGAGGTCAAGCGTGGGACCTGTCTAACTCCCAAAGTTTAATTTCAGTTTCATCCCTCATTGGTTGGACTAAAATTGTTCCTGCTGCTTATACCTATAAATTTAGAGCTTCGAACTGCTGTTAAGCTGAGTTCTTCTGCGCTTAACTGCAGTCATATCTCAATACCAAACATTGCTTAATTTGCAACGCAGGTTGGCGCAACAAAGGTTGAGGAAGCTTCCATTCTTTTCTTACAATGTTTAAACGTTTATGGAGATGGCCATTTGAACATTTATCTTCACATCCTGCAGCCTCAGGTGAAACTGTGGCATGAGGAGATGAAAGAAAAAATATACCCCAGTGTGCCCTTCTAAACACCTGCCCAATGACAGCAGAATCTAATATACAATGAATATTGTGCAGTGAAGATTTTTTCCCTTCCATGTATCTTTGAACATTTTTTTTTCCAGAAGTGGTTGCCCCCGTCATCCAACAAAGTACTGCAGCTTGTGCCATGCACGAAAAAACCACTGACATTATTTCGCTGTCTGATTTTCTTCAAGCTATGCGACAGCTAAGGTGCCCTGGAGACTATATCAGTGAAGCCTTCAGCAACATTGGCCAAAATGTAGTTAAGGTACTGTGCTTCTGCTAAGTGTGCATTGTTTGAGGACCTGATGCCAACATGGTGTGAACATGACATTCAAGAGCTGTCTTCACGATAGCTGTCTTGACAAGTTTACGGTGGAATGAATTGTACAGAAGCAGTCCTTTATTAAGGCACTGTCTCCTCATTGCTCATCAGAGCAACCAAACTGCCATATATATAGCCAAGAGAAAATCGGACAGTGATGCAATGTCAAAGTGGTTGTTTTCTGTGCCAGACGAGCTGCAATCGTTATGCCAGATGACTAGGCCAGCCATTTCTTGCATGAAAAGAATGTGAAAAAACAAACAAACATAATATCAGATTTGTTCAGTGCGCAGGATTCACTGTACATTGGATCCCGCTGTCTTAGGTACGGTTTCTTCAACGGCAGACTGGGGTACATTAAAATGACTGTTTTCATGAGCATTGCAAAAATGTCAAAGTCACAGAATGGTGGTTTCCTCAACTTTCGTTGCAGAGTATGCAGATGCCAACATACCTTTGACATATTGTCACGGGAAGAAGCATTTCTGATAAACCGAGAAATTGTCTGAGCAGAAATAATTCCTAGTCTGAAAAGAAAAAAATGCACGTCTACTCCATCCGACATTTTACTGCAAAAACCTGCAGTCATGATGATGCTTATGCATTCACAGTGCCAGCACTCTTTACTGCACAAGTCTGTGCAAGAGTGCGAACAGTAAATGGCAAGCAGCAGCAGCAGTGTGTCATCCTTTCTTCTGTCTTCATTGTCTGTGTACTTAACCAAAAATAAAAATTACTAGTACTGATGCTGCGAGACCAGACCCCTTCTCAACGAACAAGACATTTCCTACAATGTACTTCGCACCAAGGCACTGCGAGTTCTCTGTTCGAAACATAAGTTAAGGAACTGGACAACTCTTCTGCACAGTGCGGATGTTAAACAAGTGATGTATTCCTTCCAGTCCTCATAAACTGGCAGTCAAACCACACTCTCAGTCACATGCAGCGCCACACTGATTTAGATGTTAGCACACACACGAAAACAGCGCGAACTTCACGAAGGACGCAGAAAGGGGAGACGAGACACATGTTAGTTTCCTGTACACTAACATAAGAAGCGTTCCATCTGAAAATAAGGCTCTTTCTTCACGAATTGATTCATGCAGTTTGTCTATCATCGCACTTACCGAGACCTGGTTAAATGACATGGTTCCTGACAATTGCATTTTCCTCTGCGACTCCGAATTTAACATACTTCATTGTGACCGCGTAAGCCGTAGGGGGGTACTTCTTGCCATTACAAAAAGAAGTCACTGCTGTGCTTATTGAGGTCATGTCATGCCTCGAGCCAGTGTGGGTTCGTGTGAAATGTGACTCTACGGATGTCATTATTGGTGTTTACTACCCTTCTGACATGAACATTTAATCTTATGTGAATTCTGTAAAATGTTAAGGGAAGTTACTGTTCAATTTCCTAATTCAGGCTTACTATTGATAGGTGATTTTAACTTTCCAGCAATTAGTTGGTCCTCACTAACAGCTCCAGCTAATGATCCTGAAGCTCAGACTTTCCTCCAGTCTTGCCTTGTTTTTTTATTGCAACAACATATTTCTGAACCCACGCGTCGTTATACCACACTTCTTGATCTTATCCTAACCAGTAAACCTTTGTTCCAATATTACACTTTTAGAAGGCCTTACTAATTGTTCCATAATCACGGGAAATCTCAATTTCGAGCCCCACAAAAAAGCAACTCGCAACAAACAAATCAAGTGCTACAACCGAGCAAACTTCGCCAAAATAAATGCTGAGTTGACAGTTTTTTCTGAGCACTTTCTTCTCAATTTTTGAACACGTTCAGTGGAGGTCAACTGGAACCTGTTCAGTAATAAACATGCTGCTCTTATTGACAGATTCATGCACTAACACTGCGCATTGGTATAATCGGCACTTACTTCGCCTAAACAAAAACAAAGAAAGCCTTTACAGACAGGCTGACAAAAACAGGCATTGAAACGCTACAAAGCATGTGATAAGAATTATCAGTTCATGACTAATTTGCTCACTAAAATGGTGTCATTTGCATGGCGTCAATTTTGAGAAGGAAGCATTCGAGTATTTTTTATTTACTTACACATACTGCTGTCTCTTCTGTTAGAGGCATAACAGGGATGGGTTACACAGCATTTGATTACAGCAATGTCAAAGAAATGGTATGGCAGTTCTCTTTGAAACTGATTATTCGGCAATGCACACAGAGAACCATCCAAGTTATTCCATAATTTAACATTCAGTGGACCATGATATGCCAGCGTGAGCCATTTTTGCAAGCCACCCAAGAGAAACACATTAGGTAAAAAATGGTGAGGCATAGTAGTGATATCATTGTTAAACAGTGCGGAAAGAGGGGACACATGAAAGCAAGACAAGCAACACAACTGCTTAAGAAAATGGATCATTACCAACTCGCCCAAACAGAATTAGTGCTGCTATGTTCACTTTGTTTCAAGAACTGGTGAGCGGTTTCGGCAGCTTTGCCTTGTACCATTCTTTTTAGTTTTCATTTACCCACTGCAGTACATTTTTCACATTCACACTGCTCTGATGTAATAACCACCAGCCCTTCTGACATGTATGATCTTGACAAAACCCAACGAAATTTGGGTGCGCAGAAAAACCCATATACATGCGCCATAACCCATAGCAACATTTGCAAGGCAATCATGAGAGAACATGCACGCTCCATTCACTGGTGTAATGCCAAGAAACTGGTACACAAGGCACAGCAATGAAGTTTTTCCTATACAGCCACATTCCGCAAACTTTTGAGGCTGACAAAATAGAAGATAGCAGTGCAGCACAAGGTCATGACTGTGACTCAAGATTTCTGGATGATAAAATAAAAGTAAATGATAAAATAAAAGTGACCATAAGGTACCTCAACCGCTGTTTTCTCATAAATTAGTACAGTACCAAAGAAGGCCGTGTAGGCAGCTGCGCAGCACGGAGAGCTCACCTGAACTGGTTCCAACGCGTCATACTTGAACACTGCAGGATGACTTTTTGTTTACGCTTAAAAATGCACTTAGTGTTACAACTGCACAATAAACTGAAGCTGGAACGTACACGACCGCAACAAAAACACGAACAGCACGAACAGCACCAATCCAGCCACAGATATAAACAACCCGCGGCACGCAGAGAATGATGCTGATGTCGATAGGCAGGCCGTCCCAGGCAGATGGCGCTGCTGCGCCACCTACGAAATGCAATTTTTTTTTTGCAACTGATGCGAAATGCGCTGGAAGCATGGCTCAAAATTCGTAAGAACCGACACCACAATAGCACTATAAAAATAATGAGAGCTGACAGCAAAAATAACGAAAGAATAGATTTTACACAAAACTGCCCACCATGAGATCAAAACCGAAACTCGGCAAGCGACTTTGCTTTTTTTTTTTTTTTGCCATTGAAACGCTGTTATTCCTGAAAGCGGCACAATTATTTTTTCTGTATGAGTCGCGTCTGCGTCACGGCAGCGGCAATTCTGCCAGGCATGAGTAATATTTCAAGCAGAACTTTAGAAGCTGTATATGTATATCGGAGGTCTAGAAATGCTGTCTCTTACTGGTTGGTGACATTTGTCGTCATCTTGCCGCGCCTCAACAGAGCTTATCAACATTATGTTAGATTTTAATTTCTTTCAGGTGATTAACCAACCCACTCGCGGTTCAAACATTTTAGATTTAGCTTTCTGCAATGCGCCCGAAACGATTAACGAAGTGTTACTCCTTGACGGTTTTAGTGACCATAAGCTCATTCATCTGCGACTTAATGTCCCATTAGCGTTTCAAGGTCTTACATCCAGGAAAATTCGCGATTACAGTAGAGCTAATTATAGAGATATGAATATTGCACTTAATGATTTTTTTATTCAAACGTTCTTGCCCTCATTTGCAGACAGGTCCGTCGATCAGAACTGGGTACTTTATAAGATCATGAAGATCATGATGTCCAATCTAGTTTACAAATATGTTCCCTTGGTTTCAATTTCAAACGACAAATCTAATACATGGTTCAATAGATCTCTCCGCCGTCATCGAAACAAAAAAAAGCGTTTGTACAGAAAAGCTCGGTTGGTATATCTACATCGGATGCTTGGAAAAAATACGATTGTCTGAAATCTCACTGTTCGGCCCTCCGGGCATCAAAGAAAAAATATTTTTCTCATGACCTACCCGCCCTCCTAAAATCTAATCCCAAAAAGCTCTGGCGTGTGATATCTCCCGGCAGTACTAGCAACCAATTTTCATTGTACAGCGACGATCACGTGCAGCTTTCGGAGAGTGAATGTCCCCAAGCATTTAACAGATATTTTGCGTCAGTGTTCACTCGGGAAGATCATTCCAACATATACATTGTTCCTGATCGTGATTACCAATATATGGCCCCTATTACCATTACCGCTGAAGGTATCGCTCGTCTCATTGCAAATCTTAAGGTTTCCTCATCAGCTGGTGTTGACAACATAAATTCTAAAATATTGAAAAACACTGTATCAATCTCCAGTGAAATTCTATGCCCCATCTATCAGCAATCATTATCATCTGGTTTACTTCCTACAGATTGGAAAATTGCTAAGATCATTCCAGTGTTCAAAAGTGGAAACAGAAATTCACCAGAAAACTACCACCCCATTTCGCTAACCTGCATTTGCTGTGAATTACTCGAGCATGTTGTTGCTTCCCACATTTACTGCCATCTGGAACTTAATTCTTTCTTTTTTCCTAATCAGCACGGCTTCCGGAAAGGTTTTTCTTGTGACACCCAACTGCTAGAATTTACAACTGACTTGGATTTCAACATGGATGCTAACCTTCAAAGTGACTGTATCTTTTTAGATTTTGCTAAAGCCTTCGACCGTGTTGCACATTCCCGCTTGTTCTCAAAATTGTTTGCTCTGTGCCTAGATTCTTTAACCCTGTCATGGCTACGTAACTTTCTTTCATTTCGCCAGCAGTTCACTACAGTAAACAATTTCACCTCCCCACTAAGTGATGTAGAGTCTGGCGTACCCCAAGGCAGTGTTCTTGGCCCCTTATTGTTTCTAATATACATTAACGACTTGGCCACAGACATACCTTCTTCTATACGACTCTTTGCTGACGACTGCATCATTTACCGGCCCATTAATTCTATGGATGATCACCTTGCTCTCCAAACTGACCTGAACTTAATTTCAAATTGGTGTAGTAAATGGCAAATGATGCTCAACTCATCTAAATGCAAGGTTATCTCTTTCACCCGCAAGCGTACTAATTCTAATTTCTCGTACTCCATTGAAGGTACTGTAGTGTCTCGGGCATCATCTTATAAGTATTTAGGTATTCACCTCACGGATAATCTTTTATGGGCCACGCACATTCAATCCATCTGTGCCAAAGCTTCAAGATCACTTGGGTACCTGCGGCGGAACTTGCGAAACACCCCTAATAACGTGAGAAAAGTCGCTTACTTAACAATCGTGCGTCCTCAACTAGAATTTTCTTAACCTACGTGGTCTCCTTATCAAAATTACCTAATCAACATGCTTGAACCCGTACAAAATAGAGCCGCTCGTTTCATCACACAAAAGTACCACCCCCGTCCAGCATCACTAAGATCAAACTTGATATCTCCCTCGAACCATTACATATTCGCCTTTCCATCGCTCTTTTATGCTTACTTCATAAATATCGTCACAGCACCAGGCCATCTCCCTTGCCCCTCGAAGAGCCTTCACGCATTTCACACCGCCTACATAATCAGTACAGCATTAAACGCATTTACGGAAGAACCCTAGCCTTCAATTCATCTGCACTTCCACGTGCCATTATTCTTTGGAATGATCTTCCCAACTGTATCGCATCTATCGGCAACCACCAATCATTTCAAGACAAGCTGCACAAACATTTTCTTTAACGACATTGTGTCTTGTTTCAGGTTGTTCGGTGTCCTTGGTTCCCTTTTCTTCTCGTTGGTATAGTATTAAGTTTTGGTTTCTTGTGCAATTTCAACCATTAGTATATTTTTTATGGCTACTGCTTTTTCTTTCGATGCGGTGATGTATGTCTTGTAGTTACGTTTTGCCCTGTATATTTATAATTTTGTTTACTTTTTGCCTTGTATCACGCGTTGTTTTTAACTCATTGTTCCTATTTGCTTAATCTATTGTTTTTGCCCCCTTACTCAATGCCCTTCTGGGCCCTGTAAGGTATTTTGAATAAATAAATAAATAAATAAACAGGATTGATTTCGGTTCCTCAGCGTGCACTGCATCGGACAGTACACGGGCCTCTAGCATTAACGCCTCCATCGAAATACGACAGCTGCCGGGGTCGAACCCGCGTCTTTCGGGTCAGAAGCCGAACACAATAACCACAGCAGTGGCTGAATGGATGTGCTAGCATTCATGGAGGTTCACGGAATATGTGGCGAAGCTATTAATTTAGCAGTCTCAATCCCTTTTTTCAAGGCGTCGTATTGCGTTTCACAAGGACGGGTAAAGAATGCAGGCCAAGATAAGCCACGTGTACAAGAATGCAGCAGTGCCGCACCGTATATTTCGCGGACGCGACACGCCACTGTTCACATATGTACTATCGGGGACAAAAGTTTGCTGGACGAGAGTTCTTGGAAAAACGTCCATTGTAGCTCCACCTCGCTAGTCAGTCGCCTTTTGCCGCTCCTTGCGAAAAGTGACGCCCCCACTTTCTGGATTCTCGTTGTGCACCGCAAGCGCGCAGGCTACTGCGCCATTAGCGACGTGCACAGCTCGCGTCGTTATTCAGGAGTTCCTCTACATGATTGAATTCATCATTCTGCCAAACTGTTCTCATGAAATCATCTTGGGTTTGGACTTCCTATCGCGCCAAAACGCAGTCATCGATGGTGCTCGGGCTGAACTCGAGTTCTTTTTGCTCTCAGCGGTTCTTTGTCGCCCGATGCCCCTTCTGCTGCTCCTGCCAAAGCCGTCACTGCTGAAGACACTCAACTGCCTCCCTGTTCTTCTGTTCTTGTGCCCATCGCTTCTGACTTTGTTCGCGACGGCAACATACTTTTTACACCATCGCCTCTTTCTGTGCCACAAGTACATGCCCATACCTTACGCCATCCTCACCCTGTCAGCTGGCCTTAGCGCATTGTTCATGACCAGTCTGTTTACATATGCTTCCGTTGTGTGTCGCGGTGAGTGCCTTGGTACCGTCCAGATCATTGATTTCATTCTCTATTGCGATGAGACTGTCCCTCGACGTAGATGCCCTCCACACTTCGCTCGACACTTCACCTCCAGACGTTTTCCTTCCCTCCATCAACGCCTCTCTCCCTGCACCTCAACGCACTCAACTTCTCGCACTGCTTCATCACTTTCGTTCCTCCTTCGATTTACACCAACCCACTTTGACCTGCACGTTGACTGTCGCCCACCACATCGACACCAGTGACCATGCCCCTCTGCGTCAGCACCCATATTGTGTCTCCGCCAGTGAGCGCTAAGTTATTCAACAACAAGTTGACACCATGCTTCAGAGCGGCGTGATTCAGGCCTCACACAGTCCCTGGCCTCACCCGTGGTACTCGAGAAGAAGAAAGATGGCTCTATTCGCTTCTGCATTGATTACTGCCACCTGAATCACGCAAAAGGATGTTTACCTTCTTCCCCGCATTGATGATGCTCTGGACTGCTTTCAAGGAGCGGAACTTTTCTCTTCTCTCGATATATGCTCTGGCTATTGGCAGGTCACCATGGCAGCCAACGATCGCCCTAAAACCGCATTTGTGACCCCTGATGGCCTGTATGAATTTAATGTCATGCCTTTTGGCCTCTGTAATGCTCCAGCTATTTTTGAGCGCATGATGGACACCATTCTGTGCGGCCTGAAGTGGAAGTTGTGCCTCCGTTATCTCGACGACATCGTGATCTTTTCGCCCGACTTTGCGACTCATCAGTCCTGGCTGAAGCACGTCTTAACCTGCCTTATGGATGCCGGCCTTCAGCTGAACTTAAAGAAGTGTCGATTTGCTGCTCGTGAACTGAAAATTTTAGGCCACGCTGTGTGTCAAAAGGGGGAGTCTGCCCCGACCCCGCCAAACTTCATGCTGTGACTGCATTTCCAAAACCTACTTGCATTAAGGAACTGCGCAGCTTCCTAGGCCTCTGTTCCTATTTTAGTCGCAACTTTGTGGCCATTGTTGCCCCTTTAACTCAGCTTCTCGGCAGCAACGTGGATTTTTTCGAGTTGGTCGCCTTCCTGTGACAACGCCTACAACACCTTGCGAAGTCTCCTCATGGCACCACCCATCTTGCATCACTTCGACCCGCAAAGCTCCAACCACACACGGACGCCAGTGGCATTGGCCTCAGGGCTGTGCTCACCCAACGCAAGTCTGGCTTCGAACAATGTGTCATTGCGTACGCCAGTCGCACCATCATGAAAGCCGGATCCAGCTACTCCGTGACAGAAAAAGAGTGCTTGGCCATTGCCTGGGCCCTTGGCAAGTTTAGACTTTATCTCTATGGGCGTCATTTTCACGTGATCACCAACCACCATGCCCTATGTTGGCTTTCTTCGCTCCGGCGGCCTTGCTCGATGGGCTTTCCGTCTACAAGAATAAAACATACGTGTCGTTTATTGGTCGGGCCGCAAGCACCAGGACACTGATGCCCTGTCCCGCTCCCGGCCGAGCTTGCCAGCCTCTCCGCCCTCCACTCCGCTGTGCCTTCACTCACCACCTGCGTCATGCCTCGTGAGCAGCGTAAAGATCAATGGATTGCCTCTCTTCTTGACTTACTCTCCGCCCCATCTATGGCTCCAGCATCCCGCGCGTGAAAAAAATTGTAAATTGTACGGTTTAACATCCCAAAAGAACCCGCTGGCTACAAGGGTCGTCTTAGTGGAGGGCTCCGGATTAATTTAAAGCATCTAAAGAAGACTGAAGAGACATACACTTAATGCAATGTGACCATGCTGCCTCGAGAACTTTTGCATAGGCTGTCAGAAGCAAAAGGCCAAGGGCTATCATCAACTATTTCCTGCACAGTGTCTCATGGTGTCAGAAGCTTCACACCATTTAGATAAAGAGAGCTAATTGATCAACAACTCAGAGCGAGACTAACACCGTTCTTGCTTTGGGTTGCTGATCAATTCGGCCTCACCATGGCATCTGCTAGGCACCCTGGTTAGCTTAAATGTAGAGTGACTGCCCAGGCAGGCAGTGGTCCCTGGCTCTATCGCCAGACTAAGACGGATTTCCCTTCAGCTGCAAAGGTTCTGAGAAAGCTGTTTAGCTTTGCTCTACAACCGTATAATTGCGATCAAGTACAAACTCATGAGTAATTACTGCCTAATTGAAATGTACTTCCCCTTGGGTGTTTCCCTTAATGGACTACATTTTGAATGTGCACTCCAAGGGCATCTTCCATTCCCCAACATTCTCCTTGCCCCAAAACAGATAGCGATCTGAAACTCAAAACAAAACAAGAGGCTCCATGCTGACACTGTCAACAGGAATTTTCTATTCAGTCTTTGAGAATACATGCATCCTGTTGTAACGATACTTTTGATACAGCATTGTGTACACAGACTTAGGACACAAATCAATCACACTCTCACTTTACAGTTCTTCCATTCAGTGACTCACGATGAATGTTCATGTTTACTGTTTGGCTATGGGAGGGTTTCTGCTGTAGTGCTGGCTGCATTACCTACCCCTTTCCAATTTCCTATTTTTCTTTTGCCAAGGCTGTGAAGTCTGACTGCACCTGTTTCAATTAATAGGTACATTTAGCAGGCTAGTAGCTGCAGTCCACAGAGTGTTCGAAGTTACTTTCTTTGCAATGGAATAAAATGTAGCAGGAAGCTTTAAGATACCTGGATTCTTATGCTGCAAACCTGTTGGACCTAACATGGGCCTTCTGGCAGTTTCTAGGGGTCATCTTTCTGCATTTATGGAGTACACAGAAACTTAGGATAGATAATGCTTTGTGCAACATGCATGGAAGCAACTTCACATTTTTTCTGCTGTGGCTGCAATCCTAGCAGGATGACCTAGAGGATTAACTAACACATGCTGACATTTGAGTTTAGGTTCCCTCTTGGGCTTTCTAGAAAGTATATGCTTGCTGCACCAATCAAACATAATCTGATCTTGGGCCTCAAGATCACCTTGTAAGCATTCCCATCGAGCAACTCTGTCAGAACAGCCATTGGTAAAGCAGCCCAGTCAGTGTTTTTGTCCCTTGTGTGTTAAAACGCTTCAGTAAGTTTCCTCTTTGAGACAGTTCTGTGCATTTGTGAAAGGCAGGCTTGATTCTGCATTTTTAACTAAAACATACATATACATACATACATACATACATACATCTTTATTAACTCTCACAAGGTTACATTAGTAACAGAGGAGAGAGGACGCAAGGCAAAAAGCTGCGTTGGTGCAGCTTGAGGGCCACCCTGCGCCCTCTGCCGGCGGTATCGCCTGGCAGCTAATCACAACAGCAGTGCAAGAGCGCACTCGCAAGCACAAAAGAAAATACAGCCACAAAATATATACATTAACATTTGCATGATGTTATGCCGCTATTATCACTCGACATTATTTGACAAAAGAAACTGCTCAAAATATTTATGTACAGGAAACGCATTTATAATCAACCGAGATACAAATCAAGTAGAAAGAAGATACACAAAGCTATATGTATATGTTCTAATCATGACGTCAAAAATTATGCACATTGAAACAAAGGAATAAGTGTTATTAATTTATGCCATGAAGTCTTTTCAAGTATGATGTTGTTCTTGTGCACAATATTGAGGTAATGTGGTAGACTGTATGTCGGTGACTGCTTACCGTATGTAGTGCGGCAGAAAGGTACGGACCATAACATTTTGTTCCGTGTGTTATAAGATGGAATCGAACGAATGAGGTTGAAACTTGATAAGAGGAAATCATTCTTAGTTGAAACAGCATTTTTATACATAGAGATTAACTTGAATGGGAATAACTCAGAGATTTTCATTATACTGAACCTTACAAAGTAGGAACCTGTATGAGTACACCACAGCACATTAGCTATTAATCTAATTGCTCGTTTTTGCGCCATTAGAATTTTCATTTGCTTTTGCTTGGTTGTTGTCCCCCAGACCATGAGACAATAAGTTATATGTGGCAATATTAATGCATTGTAAATTAATACTTTAACTCTAGGCGGAAGTGTATGCCTCTGGCGGCATAGGATGCCATTAATCTTGTTTATTTTAGCGCAGATATTCTCAGTATGTTTATCCCAATTAAGTGATTCGGTCCAAACAACACCAAGACATTTCACAGCTGGCACGACATCAATTTTTTTGTTTGCTAACCAAAGGTCAAAATTTGCACGCACCATTCTGTTTTTAGCTCAGAATGTTATTGCTTTGGTCTTCGTGATGTTTACCCTAAGGTAGTTCTTAAAGGACCCCTGACGCAGGAATTCTAAGAACTTATTGACGTGTTCTAGCAGGTCTGTTTCTGTGTTACCTGAAGAAAGCATTTTGAGGTCGTCTGCATACGCTATTATGTTGAGAGGAAGGGGAGCAGAAAATATATCATTAATGTAAATATTAAATAATAGGGGGCCCAGAATGCTGCCTTGTGGTACACCAGAGAGGATAGCTTGCAAGGTTGATTTGTTTACGATATTTCAGATATGATTCAATTAAAGATAAGCTGTTACCTCTAATTCCATAGTTATTGAGTTTATGTACCAGTAAAGTATGATTAAGCAGGTCAAATGCTTTGGAAAAATCAACAAATATTCCTAGTACAAGGAGCTTTTCCTCAAACGCATTTATTATTATTTCTTTTTGCTTAATTAGTGCCGTTTCCGTGGGCCTTTGTTTTCTGAAATCAAACTGACTGTCTGATAGAATTGAATGTTTGGCTAGAAAAGTATTGATTCTCACATAAATAATCTTTTCCAGACCTTTGGATAATATCGGAAGAATGGAAATAGGCCTGTAGTTAGCCATATCTGAGGTAGCACCACCTTTGTGAATGACAGCCACTTTTGCTACCTGCATTTCTTTTGGAAACACACCAGATTCTATAGCTAGATTATAGATATGCATTAGTATTGGAGCTAGTATGTCAACTACAAATTTGAAGGGTTTGATCTGAAAGCCATCTTTATCTTCAGCTCTGCTATTTCTTAGATTTCTAAACACTGTCACTGTTTCACCTTCATCAGTGGGATACATGAACAGGGATTCAGGAATGCATGGTGTATTATACGCGTAACCCACAGGTGTGTCAGAGGGACAGCATAATGTTTTGGTTATGTTAACAAAGTAATTATTACATTCATTACACAGTTCCTCCCCACCTCTTGGTATACCATCTTTCACTATTGTCGTAATAGTTGTTTTTGAGGTGCGATTTAGTAATTTGTTCAGTTGGTCCCACTGGTTGTGAACACTTCTATTGGACCCCACTGAAAATGCATTACTAAAATAGCTTAGCTTAGCAGTTCGCAATTCTCTATTCAGCTGGTTTCGGTATTTCTTATATTTCTCAAGCTTGGAAGGCTCCCGTGATTTCATGAATTGCGCAAACATTTTCTCTTTGGTCCTTATTTTGCGCAGCAGTTCTTGCGTAACCCACGGCTTCTTTGGATTGCGTTTGCGCGGACGGACTAGTGGAAAACATTTATCATAGACAGTTTTAACTTTGAACAAAAAAGCATTATATGCGTCATTCACGTCTTTTAAAGACAGCACATCGTCCCAACTAGCTTCATATAACATCGAACGAAAACGGACAAGTGTGCTGCATGCAGAGCTGCTACAACTAACATATTCAAATTTTCTTTTTTTTCCCCGCACCATTACCGAGTGGAATCAGCTACCACCATCATCATTGAATTGCTTTTGTTTCATGACTTGACTTGTACAAATTTGTTTTGTGCTTATTGTGCCCCTCCTGCCAGGGCCCTTCACTGGAACTGCAGTATGCTCTAAATAAATAAATAAATTGCAGAGAAATTGTTTTAAAAATGCAATGCTTCTGTCCTGGCACGAGTTTATTCTCTAGGCAAGCTTGAGATAAACTACGGTTCAGTGCTGACTTAGGAACCCTTATGCAAAGTTAGCAGTAAGTGTACCAAAAGTACAAGGCATTTAATTCCCCGGAGTAATTGGAATACGTGAGAGATATTGGTGAGGACAACAGCCCTATACCTGGCTTGAAAAATGATGATATTTCGTTTTTATTCATTATTCATTTTGTTCATTTATGTTTTATTAATTTGTGTCTGGAACTCACTACTAACAATCATCAAATCATCGAGTACAGAAGCATCATTCCATAAAAACCTGAAAGTGTGTACTTTTTAAATACCTTCATTTGCCATGCCAATGAACCCTGTGTTTATTGTGTACGGCTTTTATTGCTTGAGTGCTTTTATATAGTATTGTGTTCTCTTTTTGCGGTGCTCCTTAATACGTTTGTAAAATTAAGCATGCTTAATAAAATGTTTTGTTATGATTGTTTATTCCCACTGCACCTTTTTCCGGTATGCAGTTACTATCTACCATATTTTATCATGCGTCATATACGAGGTGCCCCAGCTAAAAGTATCCAAGCTTTTAAAAAACACAGAATGTCCTAGCTGCGTGAGACCAACTGAGGGTAGTTCAGAGTCATGTGACCTAGTCATACCTCGGCACCATGGGGGGTGTCTCAATAACATTCGCACTCACAGCCACTCACCCTCACATCCACTCACTCGTACTCACATTCATGTGCACTCACACTCGTAACCAATCACTCGCATTCACACTCATGTCAACTCACACTCGTAACCACTCGCATTCTCAACCACTCACTCACACTCGTACTCATGTCTACTCACACTCTTAGCCACTCGCACTCACGACTTACTCTCACACTCATGACCACTTGCATTCACAATGATCACTCACTAGCAATCACAACTTCTCACTCACACTCACGTCCACTCATTCGCACTCACACCCATCACCACCCACACTCACTCGCACTCGCGTCCACTCACACGCACGACCACTCACTCACATGTGAGCTGATATGAGTGCACTCAAGAGTGAGTGTGCCGACCTATGGACCTAGTCTGCAGTTTTTTTTTCGTGCTTCAAAGTTAATTAATTAGTTCAGCATAATTAGCTAACTTTTTCATTATTGAATTGAGGAACAAAGTGTCAATGTAGAAGTTGTAAATTGTCTAAAAAAATCGCTAGCAGCGCTGTTTCCATCAAGGTACGATTTACACCAAAAGAGTCATTATGCATTGGAGAAAAGGAGCAAGCACATATGCCAAGCATGGAAAGCTGGTCTCTAGATGAGAGACGCTTGCACTTTCAGATCATCTATGCTTAGGAACTACCAACAAAATCACAGATTGCAGAAAATATGTGGCTGCCACATCCATCTCAGATTACACACAGAGCAGTGGGTGCAATATTACTAACGCCTACTGTTTGCACTCGGAACCGTTTAACACTAGTACTTTGTGTGGACGTATCATCATTCCTGTGTCCAATATAAGATAAGACAACAGGTATATGCCATCATGAAACTGTTTGCAACAATGTCTAAAGGAACCCAATGCACTCTTCTAGGTTACCTGACTCCAGCTCCCTTATTTCAGTTTTGCGACAACGTCATCCGTAACTGCTGCTTTCATGAGAGGTGTGAGATAGATATGAGTTTGACGATTCAGCAATTTGAAAAAATTGTGCCACAACCTAAGACGAAGAATGGGCACAATGAGTACGGGCTGTCACGACCATTTTTGCAGTAAACCACGAAAATATACGCTCAAAACCTACATCATACAAAAACCACTCCGCCGTGGACTTTACACGAAACCCGCTAAGAGAAAAGACTCAAAAAAGCGACAGTTACACAGTCAAATCACCGACAATCAAAACAAGTGCCACCAATGCTGGCTTGAAAGGCCAGGAATCTCACTCTACCGCTGAACCACTCACCGATAATTTTCGCACATATGCAGGCCAGGCAAACGTTGCTACAATACACTTGGGCCAGGAAAGACGCGGCGCTGCATTTCTGCATTCACTAGAGAGCCTACATGTAAAAAGACGGTGGCGCGCAACATGTAGGCTCCCTAGCATTCACCCAGCGGGGCGTCTGTTTGGGCGTCATGGCAACAGCAGACAACACCTTGGCAACATTGCATTTGTCGGGAACGGGCGTGAGCAACACTGAACTTGGCTGCAGCGTCTGTTTTGGCAACATTGCACTTGTCGGGAACGGGCGTGGCCAACATTGGGCTTGTCTGTAGCGGCTAGCAAACGGAAACACGCGCCCCGGCCCCCGCGCCACCGACACATGGGGACGATCCGAACTAGGGAAGTCTAGGGATTCAGCTCGGCTGAAGTGCAAAAATCCAAGCAACACTGTGCTCTCTGGGGGTTACTCGAGGTTATTGCGGGCGGTTGTTAGCCGCTACTCCTCGGCAGCGGCGTCAGAGGAGGATATATCTTGCAGAGGCTGAGCGTGTGACGTCATGCTCCCTCCTAGTTTTTTTTTTCCACCATGCAAGAAATGCTTTCGCGTTAAAATCGTCTGCAATCTTGCTTAGCTGAGTGACTAGGGTCACTGGAACGGTTTGGAAGTGATATCGGATTGGAGACCTGTACAAGGACGAATTTGCAAGCATTTAAAGGGGTGGAGACAGCAAATTTTGAAGCTATAAAAAGCCTGCTATGGGATTCCTATGTATGCAAGGGCACTCAAAGCCAGGTGTTGGACGCAACAAACGTTTAAAAAATATTTTAATTCGGTTCCAAAAATTACCTAAATGCTCACGATCTAGACCCATCGCTAGCGCCATCAACGCTGACGTCACAAGGGGGTAAACAAGTTTTAGTGACGTCATACCAAAATACAGTGACGTATGATGAGCGGGGCACAGCCGCGTGAGCGCAGTCGACGCACCAGCGAGCCGCATTTGCTGCTAACCGCCACTCGCTCGGTTTGCGGCGCGCCGTTGCGAACAGCGTCGCAGCGTCCGATTGCAGCTCGTCGCCTACGTCCGGCCTGCTAGATGTCAACGGCGAGCCGCTCGCGACAAACGCAACGACGGGAAGCGGTAGCCAATAGACCTTTCCACAAATTCCGCCGCGCCACCAAGCGGCCGCGCAAAGCACTCTGGGAAAACGGAGCGCCGCGGCGCCCGCGGCGCCGCGCTCGCGTCTTTTCGTACCGTCTCTCCGACTGCGCCTGATCACCGGAAAGCCTTCCTCTGCCATTTCGTCGCCATCGCTGTTTCTTATACCTGTGCTACACGGGAACGTTCGAATGACATCTGAGTCGAATGACATTCGGAAACTGGAATGACATTCGGACTCGACGGACGCGCGCGGTGCTACACGAAACCTTCCAAGCGCATTAGAAAGCCTCAGCTCGTTTTCAGTGTACAACGATGACGACGGCGGTGGTGACACTGCTCCGACAACGACACTATCACGGTCAACCGCAGCATGTGATTATAGTGAAATATCTAGTTTACTATAATATGATTGCAGTGGGACACATTTTTCAGGCCAACGACACCGACGAATCCGATCGGCGGACGGTCAGCCTTGTCGGCGGCTGAGCGAAAGCACGGTGATGAGGCGGCAGTGCAAATATGTTCGCGCTTCTAAATGAGCGAAACGAACGGCCATATTTCACATGTGCACACCTGAACAGTCACCAGCGATAAGCGCTTGCCAAATTAATTTCAGTCGACGACGACTCCCTTCCCTTCCGCGACGACTAGGCCTAGCGGGTCCGTGGGATATTATCTGTGATTGCGGCGGTTGTGATGAGCGAATCACTAGCTTTAGCGAATGAAAATGGTCACCGAGTGTAGTTTTGGCAATAGTGACCTGAAATTAATTATTGCTTACATCGCTGGGCACGCATATGATGAACGTGAAACGCCGGTGTGACCCAGACTGCCGAGCCGTGCTTTACGGCCAGCAGCAGTCGTCGCCATCGCTAGCTTGTGGATGACAAGTTAGGCCGTTTCAGTTAAAGCGAACGGTCGCCAAACATACTTCTGGATAAAGTAGTTTAAAATAAAGTACTGGTCACGTCGGAGGAAGCCGGGACAAAAAACGAGAAGCGCCGGTCTTGCGCGATGTCAACAGCCCGCGGTTGTTAAGTGTTTCTCAGGCGTGCGATCGCACCATCGCTTCCCACACATTATCGCACTGCGTAAACAAGCACGGCTACAGCCGGTAAAAAAGAAAACAGGTTGATTAATAGAACTAAAGCGCCGATTGCGTTTTATGTCATAAAAACGAGTACAAACTGTTCGTACGCAGCGATGTAAACAACAGTATGAGTGCAGTCCTCATCGGCGCACTCCTGGGGAAATTTCATGCTGACGCGGTAAATGTTCACTGCTGTAATATATAATCTTCAAGCACTCCCTTAGACAGAACACGAGCTATTTGCTAAACATGACACAGTTGGTTGGCACAGTAAGCGTGACACAGTCGGATGTTGCGTTCCGCGGCCACGGATCACCAGCCGAGCACCGCTCATGTGCCCATGGTGGTGGTGAATAACTTTATTCATAAAAGCCCCCCCCCCCCCCCAAAAAAAAAAAAAAACGAAAATTATGCAGAAGCATTGCGGACGGCCTTCAGGCTGCCGGTTGTGGCGTCCTGGCCGTACCTAGTCGCGACGCGCTCTGCCCCGGTCGCCAGCCGAAGTTGGAGATTCGCATGTGCCCATTGCTCTGCGTAATCACAGCAGGCGTCCGTTCCGCATTCACTCGGTGTGGAAAGATCGTGGAGAGACGATCCATGTATCCCTTGCGCCCGCTAGTGTTGAAATGCGTAGCATATATTTTGTGGTGTTTCGAAGGCTTCCACTGGGTAAATCGCCCTTGCGAACCTTGCCGATTTATCCTGCGCACCCATTCTAGCTTCAGCTTCTTGTCCTTGGGGAATACGTGGTATGAAATGTTGATGTCTCGTGTTGTTACTACAGCCGGGTACGCAGCACCTTTGACCGCCACCGCGATTCTAATCTGCAGACATGTCGAATGTCTAAAAAAATCCCCACATAATTGCAGAAAGACTAAGAGATAACCACCACAGCAGTGCGCTGCAACATTTACATCGCGCACGAGAAGACGCACAACGCCTGAACACGGCGGCACAACACAGCAACACGCTTGACAGCAGACGACGCGGGCGGCGACCGCTCCTTTCTCCCATCATGCTTTGCGCGGATCCGCTAGGGGATGGCGCGGCGCTGCAATTTGTGGAAAGGTAGAGTAACATGATTTTAGTTTCGATACCTGGGCGCCGCCATGTTTGTTTTACTCAAGCGCCGCCTACCGCCGACGCCATCTTGGACTGATAATTTGCTGCCGGTGGGCTGTAGACGAAGCTGCGTGCGATCTCTGAAAGTGTCATTCGCCCGTTTTATTCCTGCAAAGCCTAGAAATTTTTGGTGGGCGTTCGCCTCGTGTCCATCCTCGTGCGTGCTATGCCATTAGCTCCTGCAATAACCTACTGGGAGCAGGCGACCATTCCTCGACGCAGCGAGCGATCAGCATCGGTGAGTGCCATGCTCGCAGTTCACACGTGCTTTTTTGTCGCCGGTTGCCTGTAGGGCGAATGCGGCACGGTGTTGCATGTTAGAAAAACGAAAGCAGAATGTGTTGAAACACAAGATCGCGGAGAGAAATGAATATCTAGTTTTTCGTGGAGCGCAGTTTTTCTTGAACGCTTTCGCTGCCTGCTTGGACATGGCGAGTGTGACAGTTTAGATGCTGAGCTTGCGACAGAGTACCCCGTTTACAAACTGAACATTTTGGAAACAGCGAGTATACGACCGAAACGAATCCACTTCTGATGATTAGAATGTTTGTTTGCGGAGATACGCACGATGAAATTGAAATTCGGCCCCTCCTGCCGCTTGCGGCTGTTCGTACTACGAGCGATACAAGCCAGTTGACTGAAAGCAATTCGCATTCTCGCCTTCTCCACTCCCGCCAGTAATCACTGGTGCACAAATACCAGAAAATGTGCAATTACACGAACTGATAGGTTGGTACGCTAATGGAACGCTATTACCACTTACTGACAGGCAGAATCGCCGCACCTGTGTTGAGAATTCCAATCTCAATCGGGTCGGGGCACTGCTCAAGTCGCTGCGTTGTACCTCTGGCACGGTTATGCATAGTGTGGATTTTTTTTACAGTGCATTCGATGCGATTTCAGTCGAATAATTTATTACAATGCGTGGCAGAGTTTACCGTCCTGTGCATGCCGTGTATTTTTTCATCTTACGTTGCCATGGCTGCATTTTTCCTCACTTTGCAGTTGGGTAAAAGTTCATGTCGCCGCTTCTATTCATGCCATGCTGTGCAAATTAAATTAGTATTTTTGCACTAACGACATGTTTATTAGTATTTTTGCACTAACGACATGTTTATTTTTTTTCAGGTGGCGATCCCCACACCCTCCCGATATTGACGATCATGTGGGGTGGCGAAACGAAGTTGTGGCCAAATTTGTGAAGTCCTCACATAAAGTACTGCTGAATTAAAAGAACTCTGCCAAGGCCGTCCAAATACTTGATCTCTTAAAATTATGCACAGATTATAGTTTGGTAACCCAGGCGCTGCGCTTCGTTCCGCGCCCGATATTATAGGCACAGGCAGTGTTTAACGTTTAAGCTTTTTGTTGGCGCAAGTATTTTTTGTTCCACAACTACGCTCACTGCCAATGCCACTCGGGACCGGCGGAAAAGCGGTGAAGAAATGGACACCGCAGACGTGCTGAGACCTTCGCATAACATGGTGCGCGTACATACTGGCGGCGTTTTTTTTTTTTTCAACTTTCGTCGACTGTTTCCGCAACCGACAATAAAACAGTGATGTCTAGAAGACGTTGGTGTTCCGTACAACATTGCTGCTTTTGTTGTACAGACACAAACACGCGCTTGACCGGTAGCTAAGCAGCCGCGGACGTTGCTCCGCGCGCCGGATTATCAGCCCAGGGGAGTTCGGCAACAGTGGGGTGTCGCGCAGCGCACGTGTTTGAGAGTATTTCTCCCTCTCCTGCCCGCTCCTCGTAAAATGGTGTATATGCTACCTTTGGTAGCATATACAGTAACTCTATGGAAAGGTCTATGCGAGCCCGGAGAGCGGCAGCGCCATGCGAGCCCGGAGAGCGGCAGCGCCATGATGAAATAGGGCGCACTTGGAGCCGGGCGGCCTGCGCCAGTCTTCGTGCCGACCACCGGCATCCGAAGAACGCGACAGTATTGTTTGTTCACGTTCATAGCAAACCCTGGGATATATGAATATCAAAAATGCATCGTTTCTGACGATCGTTGGCAAATACCGAGTTCCTGATAGAAGTGATGACTGCGATGCAAGCAAATTTCATCCCATAGCCGGTTTTGTGCTGCTGCTACCTGGTGCGGTTCGCCTGCCGTCTGCTAGCTCTGTTGCTGAAGACGTCGTGGAAATCGAACATATATTTTATTGTGGGACGAGTTCACAGTAAAGGGGTGCCGAGCGGAGCACGTTTCTGAGCGCTGGCCAGTCCCGAAGCGCCCTCAGCTGCGGATGTGAAACCAGTTTAGGCCTAGCGACGACTAGGGCAGTCTGGAACCAGCGCGCAGGTCGTCGCCCGGCGTTGCCGCAGGCAGTGTCGTTGCCGAAAGATCCACTTTTAGTACAGTCATGCTGTCGTATCTCGAATCTAGGAAGCATCCTTACTGGTAGCATGGCTGTTTTGTGCGGACGTGAAGTACGCCGTGCCTGCCAGCCGGTCGGCCAGCCTGGATACCGTCTGCCGACGTCATAAAAGCGAGCTAAGGAGTGTTCTTGACGTAAATAATAAACCATGGTACAATAAATGTGAAAAAAGTGTCATTTTTGAGGATCGCTGACCAATACTGAGCTGCTGGTAGAGGTAACAACGGTGATATGAGCCAGAACCGCCTCGCAGCTGCCGCTGGCCCGACGTTGGGGTCCGGCTCGCCTGGCGCCCGCTAGCTCCGCTGCCGAAGGCGTCGAGGAGATTGACCATACTATTATTTTATTGTGAGATGAAGCTGTTAACACTAAAGCTATTTGTGAAAAGTATTCCTTTTATTATAGCGCAGGCGACTACCACGGCAGCCAGGCAGCAGCAGAGCTCGTCGCCCGGAGCGCCCGCGAGCGGTGCCGTTGCCGAAAGCTCCCAACATAAGCAGGCATGCTTTGTCGCTGCTCGAGTATAGCTGGCAGTTCTGATGACAAGGCGATTTTGTCTTTTCTTGTGATATATTTGTACACCATCCCAAGCAGCGCTCAGGTACTGCTGCACGGCGGCGAAGTGTGACACCGGTTGTGGGCGCAGCTTGGGTAGAGCGGCGCAGCGATGCTTACTGGCATTTTGCAAAGTGCTTCGCATCCTCACGCGAACCCGCGAAGGCGATATTAGCGTGCGATAAAAAAAAAGTCGATGTCCTCACTCATTGGATTCAGATCCGTCAGAATCCGAGCTGCTGGTACTAGACATGCTGTTGTTTTTTTCATGCGCTGGTCAGCACGTGTGTGAGAAAGCAGACGATGCAGCAGTATGTGCGTCACAACTTTTGTGGGCCCACGTGACCAAGCGAAGTAGTTGATCTTCCCCCTCTGTGACGTCACTGTCCAACTCGGCGTTCCGAAACCGAAAATCGTTCACCTAAAAATGCGATAATAAATTATTCACTGGGAATATATGAATCTCTGAGTGTGTATCATGCTTCCTGGAGCCATAAGAAACGTTTGAAACTAAGAACGCGCGAACCACAAATTTGGTGTCTCCACCCCTTTAAGAAAGCGGTGTCATTCTTTATTGCAGCCCTATGCCATCATTTCCGGCACACGGCCTACGTGCCAAGCTTGTTTTAGTATAAAAAAATATCTTTCAATCAACTTTACCAGTGTGCGATGATATTCACGATTGTATAATTTCATCTGGTAGATTCCTCTGCTAGAATGTGAATTCACTACTTTTTCCGTATTTTTCATTTTGTGCAAATTCTAGCTTTAAGTACCAAAATTATCCAAATACTCAACTCCTTGTACATGAGTGCGTTTGTATCCGCTATGCACCCTGGCCAATCCCCCGCTGTGGGTATGTGCCATCAAGCCTGAGGACATCATCATCACATGCAGTACCATAGCCTCGGTGCCTGGCAACTACGCGGCCCACGGCCGTCGTTGCCGCTCCTCCTCCCTTGAGAAGTTACGCTGCTGGCAGCCGAGAGATGGCGACAGCGACGTTGGGCCACCCTCGCCAGGCGAGTGCCGGGTGCGCCGTGTTGCACAGCAGCCCAGATAGCCACGTGCTGTTGCTCTGTCGTTGTTACGTGGGCTGTGTTTTGCACTGTTTGCGGTGCTTTTTTTAAGCTTTGATTATTGCCACGTCATGAAAAACATCCGCTTTCAGTTGCCTGTCTGACACGGGTATTTCCGCTTTATTAACTTTTCCGCTGACGAACACCAACATAGGGCACCCTAAACCGGCAAGCAGCCAAGCGCCACTCGCGCGGGGGCCTGCGCCCATGCGGTAGCACGCTCCTTCGTTGGCTTTGAAACGCGCGCGCATTCGGCGCGGCGGCGAAATGCATGCGAAATGTAAACAGAAGCCCGCCGGAGTAAGATGGCGCCGAGCTTGTTTCCGGCTTCACCATCCATGGGCTTCACAAAATGTCACGTGACGGCCTCTCCTCTTTTTTCCTTCTTCCATGTCTTCCGTGCTGCGGTCAGCGCCGCCCACAGCCGGCCGATGCAAACGATCTGCGCAGCTGGCTTCGGCTCGTGCTAAGCTAGTAATTCACTTCAAGTCAAGATGGCAGCCTCCCTTGAGAACATCTTGTTGCGCTTGCTCGTTCCCGATAATGCTGTCATTGTTCAGGTATGGCAGTACTCTCTATGACAAAATTGCGTGCAGAACGCAGTTTAAAGCATCTGGAGTGTTTGCTGCGAACGTCATTTTCTCCGAACTGCCCGGTCAGTGTGGTTAAGCCTTTAGGGACACGTCATTGCTCCACACGTGTGTTCTGAAACCGAACATTCCATGAGAGATCATTCATCTATTGACTGAACTGTCAGTGCAACGCCCCGTTTCGCGTGCTATTCCTGTGCAATGGCGAGCAATCACTGTTTATGGTTTTACAGGCCGTCTATTTCTTTTCGCAATCGAGTCGTTTATTTAGAATAAATGAGTCGTTTTGTGTTGGTTTCTTGGTAGCGTCTGTTCTGCTAGCATCTGAGGGAACCACTGGGCTAAAATTCCTCCTGGCACTCATCTCTGATTGGCTAAGATAAAATAAAAAACAAACTCCCGATTGATTGGCTGCTTAGAAAAATGTTTTTTAATCTTCTTGTGGCCCGTACTGTACTTGGGCGCCAGCCGGTTAAGTATCGGTATAGTGAACTAGAATACTAGCGCTTGCCAATTAAAGTTCAGCTGCAAGACCGGCAGCGTGCGAGTGATTCCTTCGCTATTTTCGTGGCCCTTATCGGCTGTAGATAACTCGCTGAGCTTCGGAATGCAAAACTTAAAGAAATCTCAGTTCATGATCTTCGACGTGCACTGCTGAAATCACAGGCAGTGAGCGTTATTCGGCGCCCGAAGTAGTCCACAGCCGCAGCGGCTGCTCCAAAGTCTAGAGCTCGGTAACTGACCACGCAGCGCGATGTGTGCAATGCTGGCATGGTTTCCCATCCTCCTGGAGCTTTTTTCCTTTCCAGCCTTCAGAAGGGCTACACTTGGTTCGATGTTCAGCATGCCAGAATTCCACGCCTCGCATTCGTCGTGCGTTTTCTACGTCTGGTTTAGCGTCTAGGGGAGCCAGCCGAGTGTTTAAACTCCTTTATTTTCAGTTCTGAAAGTTTATGCCCTGATGGCTGCGTACTGTTGTGCTGTATATTATTCTGCTCTCTTTCTCATGAAGTCTGTCTCGAAAAGACTGCCCAGATATGTCCCTGCTTAGAGCCACCTGCAATCCAAGCAGCTGTCAAATTTCTGGCCATGAAAATTTGTCACCATGGCGTGGCACGCAATCTTCTGGATTGTCATTGGCAGAATGACGCTTTTTTTTTGTAGCTGATGAAAGGCGAGTGATGGGAGAATTTCAGTGCAGTGATTTTCCCAGCTGCCAGCAGAATGGACGTTGGCAATCTTCTGTGCTGATACACATACTGTAGCTTTCACATGTAGCAAGTTTCTGGTAGCATTTCTGTAGCTGTGCATCCACTCATTTTTTTACAGTTGATGTGCTTGATTGCGTGTCTCTTGCTGCAGTATTCTCTTCTCTGGAGTTGAGGGCATTGAGCAAGCTGTTGTGTCAAATCTGAAATCATTGAATACTGAATGAAATGTGCACCCACAGTTGAAAGTTTATGCGAGGCAGTATTTATGAAAACATTTATTTGCATTGAAGTCTTTTCATGCATCTTTGTATGGTATGCACCCTAATTATGATTGTGTGAATAACACTACATCAGTAATCTCAAGAAGTATGCTTTGGTTGCGAAGATTAAAGGAATATAGGCACCTAACTTTAGATGCATGTTTTTCTTGTAATAATGCATAAACATTAGAATGCAGCCACCACGGTGGGTCAGTGGTTATGGTGCTCGGCTACTGACCCGAAAGACGTGGGTTCGATCCCGGCCACGGCAATCGAATTTCGATGGGGGGCGAAATTCTAGGGGCCCGTCTACTGTGCGATGTCGGTGCACGTCAAAGTATCAAAGGTGGTCGAAGTTTCCGGAGCCCTTCACTACGGGGTCCCTTATAGCCTAAGTCACTTTGGGACGTCAAACCCCAATAAACCATAAACCATTAGAATGCATGGAATATCATGTGGCGTTTACCTACAGCTGCTAAATTTATAATTGAATTCCTTCTTGGTGCTCTTCTGCTTTTGGTTTCAACAACCAAACAATGTGTAAGAAGTGTTTAGATAATGTGGGGCATAAAAAAAGCTGCAATGTAATCGCTGATACATCATTGGGTGTCATTTCAGCTCTTGAAGTAGACTGGCTTAAGCATTGTAGTGAACTAAAACGACGTATCAGTGATTTTACTTCAGTTTTTTTCTTGCCTCACAGACCTAAACACTTCTTAAAGTCACAGCCATCGTTTGGTTGGAACCGAAATTGTAACAGCATCAAGAGGAAATTTAGTTACAGTTTTAAACGAATACCACGTACTGATTCATATATTCTGATGTCGTATGCATCGTTACATAGAAGGAAATATGTAACTGAAATTTGGTGTTTTTTTAGTCCTTTTTAATTTCTTTGATAGAGCCACCTTCCATAAACTGTTGGCAGTAGGCTTATAGCCTAGGATAACTTGTCAGTGGGCTTCAAAGTAACGTAACTGCTTATTTTTTGCAAATGGGCTGCAGTTTGCAAAAAATTGGCCTCACGAAACATTTGCACTGTCACTTGAGCAAAATTGGACATGCAAGTGGTGTGCTTCCTTTGGTGTCAGTGTAAATTTACTGAAAGCCGCTTTCAAAATTTTTGACATTATGAAGATGTAGTTTTCTTCATTAACTTGTCCAAAATAACGGTACTAACAACAAGGTTTATATTTACTTGTAAAAAAATTGCAGCTCAACGCAGAAAAAACGACGCACAGAGACAAGTTGACACACAGAGCGCTACAATAATTCGACATGGATCATCAACTAGCCCACACCCTTATTCTAGTATCTACTTGTTCATGCAATTATAGCTAAAGTGTAGTTTTTTTTTATTAGTGCCTGCTTTAACATGATGTGAACTTCTGAAAATTTCGTCTGGCCCTTTGTTTTGCACATCTGAGTATTGTTGTTCCACCACATAGTAGAATGAAACACACCTTGCCTGAAGTGATGCATTCACACTGATCTTTGTAGTGTTGTTCATGCGTGTGTGTCGCTTTCAGTAAAAGGTTAATTTGGTGGCATTTTCGTATTGTATCGATTTGAAAATCCAGCATTGTTCTGTGTTAAAATGCAGTAGTGTTAAGGGTCCCTTTCAGAGAAGAAACTGCCGTAGTTGGAATTGGTGTGTTGAAGAAATGAGGATTGGTGGGAGGGTCTTAACGTCACAACCACATGGCCTCGCGTGGGTAACTCAAACATCCCACAACGATTGCACAGTACAACAGTGGTGACATCACTACACAATTCCTCATTGGTCTATAAGGTTATGACGTCATTCCACCACTATTACCTAATGTCTCTGAAGAAAGAAAAGCAGTTGCACTGAAAAGAAAAATGGTCAAGCCAGGACTTGAACTGCTGCACCTTGGGTTGAGATTAAAGGGAGGCCTTGTGTATCTTGTGGTAAATAACAATAAATAAGAAATATAATTAAATCAAGAACAATGTCCGTGTTTTTGAAGAGGTATGCAAAGAGGACCCAAGGCTACTGAAGGGCCCCATTAACGCTATCACATCATACCCTTAGGAGAAGCTTAGTGTTGCCTAAATTTTCTCATTTGTGTTGTGTGTTTTGTGCTGGTTCATTTCATGTAATTATAAGTACTAATTGAGCAAACTTTTGAATGTGCTGGTTGTCGCTGCTAAAGGTATCGAAACATTGTAATCTTCTTGTTAAAAATGTTTTCTGTCAACAAGATGTTCAAAGCAATGGCCTATATTTCGCTAGGAAATCAATCACGAAAAGTCAGTCTGGCAAAAATGGCCTTTGGTGCCTACTGCTGCTGGGGCAACTCATTGGGTAATAAAATTTTCAATGAATGATGCCCACGGCATTAATAAACATATATCTTCACATCGACTTTGCTTGATGCCAGTCATCATTATGATCAGCCTGACTACACCCACTTCAAGGCAAAGGCCTCTCCCATATCTCCCATATTAACCCTGTCCTTTGCCAGCTGCGGTCACCGTATCCCCGCAAACTTCTTAACCTCATCCGCCCACCTAAATTTCTGCCGCACCCTGCTACGCTTGCCTTCTCTTGGAATCCACTCCATTACCCTTGAGGATCAGTGTTTATCTTGCCTTCACATTACATGCCCGGCCCAAGCTCATTTCTTTCACTTGATTTTGACTAGGATGTCATTAACTCACGTATGTTCCTTCACCCACTCCGCCCGCTTCTGGTCTCTTAATGTTACACCTATCATTGTCTTTCCATACCCCGCGACGTTGTCCTTAACCTAAGCTGAACCCTTTTCTTTACCCTCCACGTTTCTGCCCCATACGTGAGTACCATTAAGATACAGCTGTTGTATACTTTTCTCTTGAGGGATAGTGGTAAAATTCCATTTAGGATCTGAAAGAATCTGCCATATACGCTCAACCCCATTCTTATTCTTCTGGCTATTTCCCTGTCATGATACGGATAACGCGGTCACTACCTGCCCTAAGTAGACATATTCCCTTACCATTTCCAACACCTTGCTGCCAGTTATTCACAGCTGTTCCCATTCTATACTGTCGAACATTACTTTGGTTTTTTGCATGTTCATTTTTAGACCCCCCGTTCTGCTCTGCCTATCTAACTCATTGATCATGCATTGCAGTTCATCTCCTGAGTGACTTAGCAAGGCAGTGTCATCAGCGAATTGCAGATTGTTTAGGTCCATTAACTCTTGTCCCCAACTGTTTCCAATTCAGGCCTTGGAATACCTCCTGTAAACGGGGCGAATATCATTGGCGAGATCGTGTCTGCCTGCCTGACACCCGTCCTTATTAGAATTTTATTGCTGACTTTATGGAGGTTTATGGTAGCTGTGCAGTCGTTATAGATATCATCCAGTATTTTCCCATAAGACCCTTCTACACCTTGATTCCGCAATGCCTGCATGACTCCTAAGGTTTACACTGAGTCAAATGCTTTCTCATAATCAATGAAGACTATGTATAGGGGTTGGTTATATTCTGCTCACTTCTATATCAGCTGACTGATAGTGTGAATATGTTCTTTTGTCATTTGGCTGATTGAAGTCTAATGTTGTCATGACTGTATTGGGGATTACCTTAGTAAATATTAGCTTTTAGGCAACGGATAGTAAGCTGATCAGTCTTTAATTTACCCCAGTTAATATTATATAATTGAATTTCTTCTCCCATGCAGTTTTTTTTTTTGGTATCAGCTAGTGAATGGTGGCTGTTATGTCATAGTTAAGTTTGTGATCACGAGTCATACAGAAACTGCAGCGTAATAGCTCTTTGTTCACTCCTGCTCATTCCGGCTCCTGGCACAGATTAGCATACGAGTTAGAGTGAACTAAAATGGTGAAGAAGCGATTGTATTGAAGTTTTTTATCTTCTCACATGATCTCAAGCCTACTTGTGACATCACAGGCACTGTTCAGCCAAGGGCGGATTATATGTCACTTTTAGAGGGGGCAGCTGTGGTGGAGGAGGAGGAGGAAGCGGTCTCATTCTAATCATGTATCTATTTCACTTTCCTTAAAAGGAATAGTGTTCTGCATGGTTTCTCTATGTAAAATTTCCCTCCACCATTCCCCTTTAAATGCATCCGGTGAATACAGCTGCTGAAACTGAAACTACATGAGAGAAGAAATTTAGTCGTAGATTTTTTACTGTGCTTCAGTGAATTTGACTAGGTGATCTATGTTAACTAACATTTTGTACATTGTTTGAAAAAAAGAACACACGGCAAAAATTTGGCGTCTCCACCTATTTAGCTGTACTTCTTCTGTGGTATGCCTGTGAACGTTTACATTTGTGAAAATGGAACAAGCCGAGTATAGCCAGAGTTAAATGCAATGCTGTGTTATACAGTTGAGCCCATTTATAGGGGCTGCAGTTATAACAAATGCTTGCTTATTACAAACGAGGGTACCGTCAAATTACGCATTAAGGGAATGGGACCCTACAGTTGAAAAACCAGTAAGCGCAGAAGTTAAAGAGCATTCTAGGCTACCGTGACGCCCATCCCCCCACCGCCAGAACGAACGTGGGGACACAAAAACGCTGTGGAAAAAATTGGAGGCAATCATTTGGATTGATGCGGAGGAAACATGCTTCTTGCACTCACCAATCTGTTTCAGTTTTGGTTCAGTTCCAATTCTGAGTCCATTGTCTTTTACTCCCCAATCTATTCCAATTCTGACTACGCAACTACACAAAATTTGTCACGTCAGTAGATCGTGGCGAGTCCTCATATCACTACCAGCACAGTGGCATAGCAGTTAAGTGATGCGCCTCCGCCCCGGCAGGTGGTTGTTTCTAGCACATCCACCAATGGGGCTTGTGGGACCCAGGATAGCCTTCCCGAGCAATACAACCCCAATTTTTGCAGGTGGTTCTATTTTGCATATAGGCGTGCTGTTGTCCAAATCATTTTCTTCTTAGCCATTCTCACTTTTCTTGCGCTATCTCCCTCCTGTCTCCTACAAGTGGAGAGGAGGTAGACTGGACAGGTGGCAGGTGGGTGGAGAGAGGGAAATCTTCCTTAACACCACCTGCCACAGCTGGCAGATGCAGGCTTCACACAGACGCCGACACCAATGTCACTGAACAGTTTTCGCCTTCCTGGCACTCCTAATGTTATCACATTAAAAAGGCAAGACACTGCCGACAGGATGGCACAGGTTTCCCAAATGCTGCCATCAGAAACACGTCTTCAAAGCAGCTTGATGGTACCTAGGACCTCGGTGAGGAACATACGTATGACCGCTCTGGAGAGCGTGGTGAGGTCTGCAACATGGTCACCTTTGAAGGTGGTGACGAATTTTAATGAAGGTGCATAACGAATTTTTATGAGAAATAAATGCCACTTCTATCGAACTTCGTATTTCTGGCCGTAAAATGAAAAGTCCGCTTACCTCGGATACTACGAATGCAATCCATGCGACCGCCAGGTTCATAATAAGTATTTGCTCGACTGTATTTGGTAGACAGTGGAAAAAGTCACATATATGAATGTAGTGTCACAACTTAGGGTTAGAAAAACTGGCTGGTGTCACCATATTTGTTTGGCACAGTACTATCCTGTCACATGGGCTCGGCTCAACTCCTTTCAACTCCTTTCAACCAAAGTAGTCTTTATCACGAGGTAGGTGTGCCCATGTCACATGGCAGTCCTTAAAGGGAAACTGCAAAGGTTTTAGAAATCAACGAGCTTAAGAGGGTCGAATGTGTGAAACTTGGAGGTAAAGCATGCGAAGTCTTTTTGGGCTAGCACTTGAAATAGTGAAGTAATCGCCGATTAAAATCCGGACGCCTTTCAAGCTTCTCCGCAGCGCACAACGCCAAGTGGGGGGCGCATGATGACGTCATCGAAGGTATCGGTACATTTCCAACGCACAAACGCCTGCTTTGAAGAAAAAAAACCAACGCCACCGAAGGCGAACCCTGCTAAGAGGTGTTCGGCGGCGTCTAACGCGTCAGGGCAGGGTGTGGCTGACGACAGCGGTAACTTGAAATGATACCTTCCGTGACGTCACACTGAGTTTCCCTGCACTCCTCCGTTGCATTGAGGAGAAGTGCAAAATTGAATCGTCGATTACGTCACTATTTCAAATGCTAGTGCAAAAACACTTCGCATGCTTTACCTACAGCCTACATAGATTTGATTCCTTTAATATCGCGAAATTCTCAAAAAAGTGGTGCAGCTGCCCTTTAAGGGAAGGAAGTTTAAAGAAGTTCCTAACAAAAGGAAGGAGATAATCTTTTTCGAAGGGTGAAAGGAGTGCTCTTGTTTCCAATGTGCTTTATGTCTGAATAAGTAAATAATCTTTTTCTGCAATAATTTTCTTTACTAAAAATTGTTAGTTTTGATTGTATAAATTAAGTATTCCAGCTCAGCTAAGTTTAATTCTAATGGTTGCACTACTGTTTCAAACTATGCGCTTGATGGCTTGCCTTGACTACATCATTTTTGTTTGTTTTGGTCCGTTAGATCTGTCACATGTGTTACAGTGGCTGGAAGGCCACCATACACGCACACTCGCAGAATCTCAATCATTGCACAAGCATTAAGCATTTCACAGTGCCGCACATGGTTTACAGAGAGCGGACAAAAGCTCTGTGCTGAGAACATGCTCGTTTTTTGCAGTAATTCTTATCATCCCAGAACCCCCGTTTCCAGCTCCGGGGCCCGGTTTTAAAGCCCTAAAGGCCCAGCCCACATTCGGTAACTTCCAATCATGTTACAATGTTCACATGATTGGTTTATCGAGAGCCTGGCCAGCCCTCCAGCTCCCGTAAGGTGAAGCACCCTCTCCACTACAAAATAAAAACAAACACAAATACACGTTCGTGCCAGCACGTGCGCGAATCGGTACCGCGGGACGGTGGACACCCGTAGTTCCCGGCGCGTTCGCGAGCGGTCGCGTTCCAAGAAAGGAGACGCTCCGCTTTGAGCGCCCCTAGCCGCGTTCCAATGACGCCACGTACACTGCCGATCCTTTACAGTAAGATAATCTCATTTTGTGAGATAAAAAAAGAGCTACCAAGAACTTTTAAGTTGTTTTGAACGTCATTCTTTTATGTGTTTTTACTAAATGAACAGCACCTAATGGGCCCTGCTGGCTCCTCTGAGAAGCTCGTTATTGGCCATGTGACATGTCGACAATTTCTTTTGTGTTCCTTTAGGTCAAGGAAGTTTAAGGGTGTTCCGAGTTGGCCATGTGACAGGTATAATTCAACACAGTTTGCTGGCTGAACACCCTGATATCAGTACTATATTTAAAATTATTTCAGTACAGATATTTTACTAACCTTGGACAAGGTTCTTCTCTGTAGCCCATTGTACAAGAATCATATCTGCAAAGAATATCTGAATAATGTAGTTTCGGTACTATGTTTATTGCCTGTCATAAAAACTTTCTCAGTTGCAGTAAAGGTGTTCGACTGATTGATATGCCTGTTGTTCAGTGGAGGTAATGTTGAAATTGGGGGTCCAGCTAGAGTAGTGGATGCAAGAAGCACTGAATGCAAAATGTCAGCAAAGTAATAAGTTGGTCAGTAGATTTTCCGAGTGTGAACTGCTGGCTTGCTTTGTTTACTTGTGCCTTAGGAAGCGAATCACATGACTACTGCATAGGACTCACATCGGAGAAGCAATGCTACGCTGAAAGGTGCTTTGAAAGTGCACTAGAGTTCACAAATTTCAAGTAGCTTTGCTACCCAATGTATAGTATAAGTTATCAAATTTGGTGTTGCTCTAGTTTGGCTTAATCTTTTGTTAAGCAGCCGTTCCTTGGTTTTGTGTCGTAGTAAGATGTCGTCGTGCGAGGAAGAAGGTATTATGTAAGTGGAGAAATGTGTAGCCGGCGGTTGGTTACCACTGGAACCACCCAGGGTGGTTACCAGGTACGGAGGAGGGTATTGGGAAAGTGGAGGGATCCCCAACAGGAGGATGGTTACCCTGGAAGGAGGAGGGTACGGCGAGAGCATAAGAAGGTGCGACTGATCGGTTGTAGCCACGGAAACCTCCTGAAGGGTAGTTACCCTGGAAGGACGAGAAGGGTTACCATGGAAGGAGGCTTTATGGCGAAAGCGTAGGAAGGCATAACCAGAGGATGGTTACAGCACTAACCGTCCGGAAGTTGGTTAACATAGAAGGAGGAGGTTATGGTGAGAGCGTGAGAAGGTGGTGCGGGGTTGTTATGGAAACCAATGGGAGGGTAGTTACCCTAGAAGGAGAAAGAGGGTTGGTTTGAAAGGAGGGTACAGCAAGAGTGTAGGAACGCGTACCACAGTAACGATCGGAAATGTGGTTACCGTGGAAGGTGGAGGAGGGTATGGCGAAAGTGGAGGAATGTAGCATGGTCAATCTGTGACAGCTGCTGCAAAATGCACCACCCGAGGAGAGGGTCATCTGCAGCGCTGTGCTATTAGAGAGGCAGGCTGGAGAGCAGACATAGAAGAAAACGACAGTCTGGAAAACTAAAAAGAGTATCCTAGAACGATACAGATCTAAAGTCGCTCTGCTGTTCTCTACCACAACATATTCTAAAGTACAAATACCTTAATAGCTCTCGCTGAATCTCGTGTTAACCAATGGTAACCATTCTGTCAGTTTTTTTCACATTACTTCCATTGAAACTTATGATGGCTTCTCTTTGATACGTACACGCTGTAGAAGAACAAGATTAAGATTCTAGGAAAGAGCTGCAGTACAGTTGCAGGTGAACTATGGAAGCGTTCTGTATAAAGGAAAAGGGCCGTGATTGTATTAGCGAGACATCAGTTGTGCTATGCCAAAGTGAGTTTGCCTTTTGAGATGCAATGCTCTAAGACAACCCCTTGTTGCTTGGTAAAGGTGCACTGAAGAGGAATCTGAACTCGCCTTTTTGCCGCGGGAACTCGATCTACACGTTCTGAGCATTCTTAGAAACTTCGACTTATTGCCCTGTATGGCCGATTTCTCTAATTAAATCTAATTAACGTCCGGCTCCCGCCTTTATTTTTGAATTCTTCCTCGTACGGTGGGCGGAGTCGACCAACGCGTGGAGTGCCTTTCAGCCAGCTCCATGGAGGCTTTGCTTTCGCTTTATGTTGTTTTTTAGGTTTCCGTGAATAAATAGTTTCATTCGCAGATAATATAGCCGCAAAATAAGCCCACAGAAATAAAAATGCGCTGACTATTTGCTTCTGCGGATTACTACGTATTACTCCGCTGATGGCAGAGCGGCAAGCCGCCACGGGACTGGGTGAAAGGCACTCCACGCGTTGGTCGACTCCACCCACCGTAGGAGGGAGAATTAAAAAAAAAGAGGCGGGAGCCGGACATTAATTCGATTTAATTAGGGAAATCGGCCACACAGGGCAATAAATCGAAGTTTCTAAGAATGCTCGGAACGTGCAGATCGAGTTCCCGCGGCAAAAAGACGAGTTCAGATTCCTCTTCAGTGCACCTTTAAGTGTTAGGTATGTGTTCTAGTGCATGTGTAATTTTTTTCTTCGGATATCTTGTGAGGACCCCTCTAATAAATGTCATTTGCATTTATCCTGTATCTTGCCTTCTGTTCGTGTCTTTTGTTCAACTTTTCCATGTCTCACCAGACACACCAAGGGCCGAATTACAGAACGGTCAAACCACACACCTGTCACAAACAGATGCAGTAGCCCTGCTCCTGTTGGTTGATGTCTGCCAGCCACTGTCGACCAATAGGACAGGGGCTTTGTGATCGTTGTGTGACTGTTTTGAGATTGTGATTGTTCCGTAATTCGGCCCCAGTACTCTGTGTGTTGCCATATGTTGAATTGGGAATTGTTACTCAAATTTTGAAGACTTTGTCAGCTGATTTACTGTATACATGCCTTAGCAGTCATACCAACATTTTAAATCTTGCTTGCTGTATAATGTGATTAAAGTTAATTCTTTTGCGTACAGTAGCATAGTAGGGGCTCATTGCGTAAAATTGATATCAGGTTCAACGTTCTTTTTTACACAGGCCACACAGGAGCTTAGAGAGCTCTACAAAGATCCAAATATTATTGAGCTCCTCCTCAGCACACTTTGCGAGTCGCAGAGTGTTCAAGTAAGTTTTTGATTTTTTTTTTTAATTGCATGGCTTTAAAAATGCTTTTTGGTATTCACATTTGTGTGGCAGTTTTATGGCATTTGTTGCAAACCTGTATTTGGGCCACATTTTCGGTAACATCATTGGAAGTGCCTTTGTAATCTCTTAGCAGATTTGTATGTTTTTTTTTTTCTGCTAATATTTTATCTTGCTTAGTTTCACCTCAGTACAGTCCATCGAGCGTTTCTTTAAAAAGGTGCACTCAGTTGTGCTTTCCATTCACTGACTCATCGTCATGCTCCAACTAGTACTGTATTTACTTGTGTAATTTGCACTCCTACAATTTTTTACTCAGAATTTCGAAAAAGAAACTTTTACTCGCATATTTTGCGCTCTCTGCTGCGCCTGACCGCCAGCATGTCCGCAGGTGCGCACAAGGCAGGCTTGGGAAGATCGGCACAGCTGTGTCGCCGTGTGTAGTTGTGAAAGGTGTGAGTGGCGAGAGCATGAATTGTGTGCCGTTTACCTGGCTCGCTTGCTTTCCCAGACGAACAGTTGCGCACGCGCCCAAATTCGAAACTGTTGAGCCATTTGTTGTTTAGTTTGCCGCTGGTCAGCCAAGCCGCACGCGAGGATGCTGTTTTATCGCCTGTTATCTCCATTTGCCTCTGACTGCCGACTTCGCGATTGTATGGTTGCACATTTATTGCTTTGAGCTTCGCACATGTCATCATGCCATCCCGCAGGGAACTACACAGTGTGCGCCGGGGTGGGAGGGGGTGTGCATCTTATATTTGAAGTTAACTCTCTTTTTTTTTTGTGCAGCAAGGGTTGCGGGGTGAAGGGTCTACATATATGCGGCCAATATATTGCGTGCATTTATTTATTTATTTGTTTATTTATTCAAAAACACGAGAGGCCCTCCGGGGAGGGTATTACTAGAGGGGATATCCGAAGCACTTTGTTCAAAATCAAAGGTGCAGAAAAGAGAGAAACAAAAAATACAGATGCCATTTTTTGAAGTACAGTAAAAAAACAACACTAGAGCGCAAATAGAAAAGCGTTAAAAATTTTAACAGCTGTGATTAAGAATACAAAAACAATGCAGAAAAAAAAAACACTTTCAGCGCAGATTAAGAAAAAACTATCTGAAAGAAGGTAGTGGTATTCAAGGGAGCACAAAAAGAATTATTAACTTTATAAAGATCAGGGACGTCGCTTATAATTTTTATCAAAAACACAACCACCTTTTTGTGCAGAAAAAGCGCAGGTGATGGTCCCAAAGGCTAATTTATCAGTCTAGTTTAGCTCCTTGTTTCTGTTAGCATATACTTTAGTGACCCTTTAAAAAAAATGAATGCTTATGCAGACATGCACTCTCAGTTTTAAAAATCTGCACGAGAGAAATTTTGCTGTGGAAATAAATATTTTCTGCGTAGCTCAGTAAGAAACCAATGCTAAAAAGTTTTTGTTATTTCAATAAATGAGCCTTGCTAAATTTTGTGTGCTGTAACCTTTATTCACTTTCAAAACCGCTGTGGAGGCTCAGTGGTTATGGCACTCGGCTGCTGACCTGAAAAGACGCGGGTTCGATCCCAGTCATGGCGGTCGGATTTCGATGGAGGCGAAATTCTGGAGGCCCATGTACTGTGCGATGTCAGTGCATGTTAAAGAACCCCAGGTGGTTGAAATTTCCGGAGCCCTTCACTACGGCGTCCCTCGCAGCCTGAGTCGCTTTGGGGCATTATACCCCCATAAACCATTTATTCACTTTTATTTATTGAAAAGCTAACCTGGTACAGCCGCAATTCTAGAATGCTACCTGTAAAACCTGATGCTAATTAGTTTCCAAAATGGCGTTTTGATTTTACCTCTTGCACATTAAAGTCTTAAAATGGGATGCCTTTATATACTCAGTGATTGTGTTTACACTGCTGGAAAAAATTATTTCACCTTTTTGAAAGCTTTTGACATTTTTTAAATCATCAATATTTTTGGTGGTGGCTATCTTTTGTGTTAAACTGGCAGATGTATAGGTATTTTATACAGTTAAGTGTAATCTTTAAGAATTATGACCAATTACGACCACCCCATTACTTCTAAGTTGTTGTAAGGGAAGTAAATTCAGGCCTTCTTTTGAAGGTTCATGGGTTGGAGGTGGTGTGCGGTAACTGTGTTGGAAATAACTGTTCTGCGTATGCTTAGGTACCGGAAGCTGTCCTGTAGTATTTCAACATTTTTGCTTCCTTGAACTATTAAAAGTTCAAGTGAACTTGTTACTTGCATTTAGGTCCGGCAATACTCAGCAGTACTCCTGCGGAAAAAAATATACCGCCTGAAAGGCTGGAGGAAACTTTCACAAGACAAGCGAAATGGGTAAGGTTTGGAGTTGGGATATAGCTCTCTTTGTCTCCTTTTCTCTGTAATTAATTTTGCATTCTACTATTTGTCACGCAGCACACTCATTGGCCAGAGGATGATGAGATGTACTATGGCATTCAGTATTTAGACCTCTCTTTTTTTTTTTTACTAGTTTCATAAACTTCTGCAGGGATTATACATTACTCACACTTTTGGCTGTTGGCTGCAATGTATTCAGTGGACTCCCTTTATGACAAAGCATGTTAAGCTGAACAATGAGGAGACCCTTCTTTAGTTTTGCAGAAATGTATTGCGATAGGTGCAGTGCCAAAAAAGAAAAAGGGACTTGGTATGACACATCTTAGCTTGTGCAAACCTTGTAGTGCTACTCTGTCTGGCATTCTGCTGTGTCAAGCAGCTGGTTGGCCTGTGTCACTTTTTCATTGTGTAAGCAAAGGGAATGCAACAATGAGACCAACAGCATACAGAAAGCTGCATGATTGAACAGGTTTGTGTGTTGTTCTAGCTAGCAACAGCAGGAAGTATTTTCTACATAAAAGCATCATATCTTCTATGCAGAATGCATGAGAAAATTTCATGCACCGAAGCATGCTCCGTAATATTTTCACTGCACTTCTACTCCTCAGTATTCTTTGCTGCATGCACAGGATTCGTTGCACTACCTCTGAAGTCCACCTTAATGTCATGTTTTCCATGCCCTCTTGTACTGCTGCAGCATAGTAATAATAAAATATTTTATCATGCCTATCTCAAACATGCTAATTTTGAGGTTATTTATATGTGAGAGTCATGCAAAGGCAGCTGGCTGGGACAAAGATGTCAGTGTTGGTAGTCATCATCTGCAGAAGCTGCACCTGTCTTACAAAATTAGTTTTGCACATTTCACGAAGTTAGTGTCTGTGAATTCTCAAATTTCAGCATGGAAAAAGTTGTGAAAAATTGTGCTCAGAAAAGAAAAAGAAAATGTTTACAGTGTGTTCATAGTCTCAGCACCGTGCAGTTACATTAGCTGATGATGAGCGGTGTTTGATCACAATCGGGGAGGATCAGAGGTGCCCTTCTGACAAGGGTAAATATTTCTTCCTCAAGGACATGCTGCTCTGCTTTGGAATTGTTTACATTGTAAAAAGACTGTGGAAGAGAGGCTTTGCAAGTAGCCTGTTCTTTTTAGTTAATTTAACTAAAATGAGTTTTTGTATTGAGCCACTTTAATGCACCAAGCCTTTTGCTACTGCGGCCATGGTAGCGTTGCAGCAAGGGAAAGGGCTGTTGAACTCAGGGATGTGAGTTTAGTCCTGGCCATTGTCATTGTGTGTGTATGATAGCGAGGTCGAGTAGGCTTAAGTTTTGGTGTACATTTAAGGAGAATAATGTGGCTATAATTTGCCTTGCTGCTTGCCCCAAGACATTTCCCCACATTGTTATTACTATTTCTGCTGTTGGGCATGCTGTTATTAGGGACGTGTCGGTATGTGCAGGTCTAAGATTTCCTAGTTATACTAGTGTCTATACATCTTTCTCTGGTCTACTATCTGTGCTTTTTTTTTATATTAGAAGCCCTTTGATGTCTTCGAGCTTTGGGCATTGTTTGCTTTCACTGTAATTTGAGTGTGATTTCTCTCTTTGTTTCAGGTTAAAATGTGTCCTTCTCCAAAGAATCACTTCTGAGAGAGAGTAAGGCCACTTGTATCACTCTGCAGCATTAGTGCTAGTAACATGTCATATGAAAAGAACACTGAGGACAACTCCCAACTTTTGTTCTTTGTAAAAAGTGATTCTGTGGCTCTTTCTGCCTATTTTGGTGTTTTTCCAGCAGCAAAAGACATTTATTGCCAAGAAAATTGGATTTAAAAATTTTCCTGCCATTTGATTCAAACTCGGGGCGTCAAGACCAAAAAGGACTTCATGATTACTGCTTTGAAGTTAGTGGTGATATAGCCTAGCCTGAAGGATCTGTGCACAAAAAAATGTCTTAGCTCCTTGCAGTTTGCTTGCAAAAAAACTATTGGTGGTGGCGACACCTTTGTTTCATTTTTTTACCTTTTCTAGCTTATAAAAGCTTCATTTTTGGTGGAACTGACTCGGATACAACTTAAAAACGAAGCGGCAGATGCCCCTCCAAGAAGGCCCTCCAGCCATTGGCATCAATCGATTTTCATGACGCCATGGTTAATCTGATTAAGCCGTCGTTATTCCCCATTCAACTGCCGCTCCTTGCGATTTCACTCTAGCCGGCACAAGGGGATTGGTCAAGGGGGTGAGGGGGGAGCATCTGTTAAAGTGGAGAATTGGTCGACGCCATTCTCTGGAGGGCCTAATTTGAGGGGCATCTGCCACTTCGTTCTCGAGTTTCATCCAACTATAGCGTCTGTATTAGAAGGCAGTATTCTGTTCAAACCGGCCAACATCAGTCTGTCCTCATTGTTCTTTTAAATTTGTTACCAATGAAGATTCTTTTTATTTTATTTTAACAGCCTGGGTCAACTACTTATATTCATGGAATTATTATTGTTTAGTATGTCATAAAACATGTTGGTGAGGGTTGCACAGGCCATACTGAAAGCAAAGAGTGCAATTTTTAAAATTTTTTTTTCTGAAAGTGAAACAGCTTAAGAATGAACTATTGGCTGTATATGACACCATCTTGGCACACTCATTTACTGCCATTTGGCACCAGCAGATTGCATAACATGACCACTAGTACTTGGTTAAAAAATTGATTGCATAATGCTTCTCAGAAAACTTTGGAGTCAAGCAGCCTTTGATAATTGGAAAATTTGTGCATGATGGATTCCATGATTATTAACCAAAGGCCACAAGGTTTAATGTAAAACCACCACCTTTAGCCGCCGCGGTGGCTCAGCGGTTATGGTGCTCGGCTGCTGACCCGAAAGACGCGGGTTCGATCCCGGCTGCGGCGGCTGGAATTTCTTTGGAGGAGAAATTCTAGAGGCCCGTGTACTGTGCGATGTCAGTGCACGTTAAAGAACCCCAGGTGGTCGAAATTTCCGGAGCCCTTCACTACGGCGTCTCTCATAGCCTTAGTCGCTTTGGGACGTTAAACCCCATAAACCAACCAAACCAACCAAAACCACCACCTTTGAATTTCTTTATCGAAATCGAAGGAAAGGATGTGATTTTTATCCCTTTACGGTGACCAGTGACAAAAGCCACCTTCTTCATTTCCTGCATGCAAGAGAATAGGAAAGCACATAATGGGTGAGCGTCAACTTCTTCAGGAAAAAAAGCAAAAACATCGCCTTAGGCTGTCAGAGTTACTGGTATGAAATTTTGGGAAACAGAGTGCTTGGCTGTTTGGCAGAGATTTGTGAAAAATTGTTTTTCATTTATTTTCAGCATGGCCATCATAAGTATCAGGCAATGGGGGAAGACAAGGAACATATAAGCCCGATGCACTTGTAATGACTAGGTACTAACAGGCAAGAGCGGGGGCTAGTTAGTGCTTCCTAGAGGAGATATTGCTGTGTATGTGTTCTCTAAATGTGTTTTCTGTATCAGTTAGTGCGATATCTCCACTATGAAGCACCAACTAGGCCCCGCTCTTGCCTTGTGAAAAGCAAGCCATTCCTGCAAATTGCAGTGCTTGTTGTTTAGTTGTGGCCTGTAATTGCTTTTCTGAGGTTCTTAATATTATACTACTAGAAAGGCAGATGGCTCACTGAGGTGTCAGCTGTGCATCTTAACCTAATTGAAGTTTCATTTCACATGTACTTGAGCAGTTAATTCACTAAATCACTTTGACCATTTTTTTTGTTTGTGTAAGATATACAAGCGTGTAAGCTGATTTCAGTTCTTGAGCCATGTATTCTGTTCAGTGACTTTTGTGTGTTATCTTTGCATGATTGATTTATTGCGCACTATAATTTGATAAACTCTCTTTCCTTTTCTACATTATGTTGCTGCAGACTTTTATTTTTCTTTAGTAGGACTCCCCCTAAAATGGGGTTATTACTTGTAGCTACATTTGCAGTTAACTGTTTTTCCTCTCTAGTTGTCACAAACTTCCATCTTGGGCAGGTTACCTGAGCTGAAAAGAGTTACCCACCTTCCCTCTACCGAACCTTGAGGCACATTAACTTCATTAGGCCAGTCGACCTGTGTCATGTGGATTGAAAGAAGGAGTTCATGGAACTGCGGTTTCCACACATTAAAAAATATGTATTTATAGCAGGACTAAAATTTACAAAGCCAAGTGGGCCAAGTACTACTACCACAGCTTCATAAGGACAGAAGTCAGTACATTCAATTCTAGGAAAGTGCGGCACAAGCAATTAGCATGGAGCACACAGGATTAATGAGATGAATAGGAACTAATTATTAATGCGAACATGAATAATTATGGGTACAAGTAGTTGGGGAATATACAGGGGTACACAGGCATAAACAATAAAAGTAAGAGAGCGAGAAAGAAAGTTCAAGACATACTGAAGACAAAAAGCTCTCACATCCTGGATGCAATTGCACTTGATGACGAGACTGTTGCAGCTGTGTGATGTAGGAAGAACTGTGGACATACGGTTCTGCGGGAGGCATCTGAGAGACTGAATCTGCCGAAAATGCACTACCTCAATGGGATGCAGCCTGCCTTTCTAATGCGACAGCGTTAAGGGCCCCTTGTTATAGAAAAGCTGTTGGTGATGGCGGCAGCGGCAATGGTCGTGAGTGAAAAATCTCGATGGAAGCAAAGAATTAATAATGTTCAGGAACAGGCCAAACAGAGTTTGGATTAATACGAAATTTCTTAGGGAGGTTTCTGTAACCAGAGGAGAGTAACTGAGCTGAAAAGAAAATTTGGTTACTTTGGGTTTGGGTGGGAATCAAACCCAGGACCTTGGACTGCGAGACAGGCGCACTACCCATAGGACACAAAGGCTCGTTCGTTCAGGCTGAATAAAGGTGGACCTATTGAATGCGTTGGGGTCTTTGACTTCATGAAGTGACTTAGAGACATGTACTAATGCGAACATGAGTAATTACGGGTACACTAATTAAGAATTAGGTCATTGTGTGTGTTGAGTAGGCGATGTGATTGGGATCCAATAATGTTATCTTGTTATACTCTCAAGTGAAGCTTAAGCATCCCCCAAGTTTTTAAACCTTTTATCAGGGTTGTGCAGCGTGGCTGTCAAAGTTGTGAGCCATCTGGTCAGAGTCCGAGGACTCTGTCGGAATATGTTCAAACCTGCGGGTGGCCCGCCTGTATCTTTCAAGGTTTAGGAGGCAGCTTGTGACTCTTGTGGCACAGACTCTTGTGGCACACGTCCGCCACGGGTGGGGATAAGCACCCCATGGGCAGTCTCTATCACGTGCTACACTGTCTCTTCTAGTACACTATAGCGGCACAGTTCAGAACTTGGAGTGGGGTTATTATGTTGGTCTCGACACCAGGAGTGCATCATTAGGTGGTGCCCGCATGCAGTGCGGCACGGTTCAGAATTTTGAGGGAAGGGTCAGTTACTTTTGTCCCTCTACATTGGTGCATACATTCAATTGATGCATGATGGCATCCAAATGCAAGCAAGAAAGCACTTGTGCAAAGCCAGTTCTGGTCACATACTTACGCGTAAGCCGTGGGTAGAAAATCTAGTTGGTCTCCTCGGCCAATTACGTTGAGTTGCTTGAAGAGGGCACTGTTCACTAGCACCCCCAGTGCCACCCTGCAAAGGCATCTCCTACAGTGAGCTTTGGAAGCTGTGCATGTGAAAAGACTGCAAAAGGTGAAAAGGCAAGATGTCAGCATGGGCGCGCTGCATTGCAGCACTGCATAGGAGTACTGCTCCGCCGCGGTGGCTGAGTGGTTACGGCGCTCGGCTGCTGGCCCGAAAGACGTGGGTTCGATCCCGGCCGTGGCGGCCGAATTTCGATGAAGGCGAAATTCTAGAGGCCCGTGTGCTGTGCGATGTCAGTGCACGTTAAAGAAACCCAGGTGGTCGAAATTTCCAGAGCCCTTCACAACGGCGTCCCTCATAGCCTGAATTGCTTTGGGACGTTAAACCAAAATAAACCAAGCATAGGAGTGCTGCATAGCTGTGTGACAGCACAGGCTAGTTCCTGTGCAGGCTTTTCTGAGAAAAGTGCCCATGCTGCCTTGTACTCTGCATCAGGCGGTGCTTTTTCGTCCTGCTCTTATCATAGTTTGGGGCATATTAAAACCAAAACTTCATGGATAGCATTGATGAATGCATGTGGCTAGAGGAAGAACATTGACATTGACTTTATTGGCTTGAGTCTTTTTTTGTGCAATGCAGGAAGGCAGTTGTCCTGGCAATTGGCCAGCTGGTGGCAGTCATAGCCAAGCACGAGTGCCAGGTCGGGCCTTGGTCAGAGTTACAGGAACTCTTGAATGTGCTCATGAACAGCAAGAATGTTGAAGAATGCAGGGTTAGTTGGGGAAATTTCTGCTTCTTTTGTTACTTTCTTTTTGTGTATGTGTTCATGACATACTCTTTCTCTATGCCTGTGTAGTGGGTGTACTGATATGGCTAAACTGAAAAGGAATAAAATTATGAACTATATAGCACCGAGGTTTTGCCTGTACAAAAAAACTGTCAATGATTTATATCAGTTTAAATTCTGCACTGAGCTTTGCTACCTTTTGAATCCAGTTGCATGAGCATTGAGACTTGGACATAAATCAGACACACGTACCGAGGATTTAATTTAGAGATGAATGTCCTGTAACATTGTTTTATGGCAAGAGCTGTTTTACGGAGCTCACCCTGAGCTGAGCTTCAGTGTAATCTGAAGACACAGGCGGCAAGACGTGAGAGCCATCGCAACCTAAGATAGAACTAAGGAGAAACAGGTGGTGGGAGCCAAAGTTATTGTGATGCCAGAACCTTTGCAAGGCTTGAATAGTTCAAGGGGGAGCAGGTGGTTGCAACGCGCTTGCGCACTCCAGGTGTAGTTCTGCTAGTGCTGTGGCTGGCCAAAAAGCTCTTAACCGGCGCCACACTCAGCAGCGAGAAATTCATTGCCTTAGAGAAGCCCCTGCCATGAGTGAAAGCAATAAAAAAAAAAAAAGAAAGAGCAAAATATTGCTTGTTTTTACTGTGTGTACTTAGCACAGCAAGTGCGCCTTTGTTTACTGTAGCTGCTGTGCCCTATGTAAGCAAAATAGCAAAGCCCCACTGCGCAGCGTGCGGTAAACAGTCTCTCGCTGGACCTTTATGTGCCAAGCAGTGAGGCTTAACACTACTTGGTTTTTCATTTCTGCTTCACAGCTGGGCTTCTACATTGTTAGTGTTGTTGCTTCTGAGGCTCCAGAAATGTTCCTGTTTCATATGAAGCAACTTCTCAACTTGTTTGGGAGCTGTTTGCAAAGCTTTGTTGATGAGCATCTCTGCTTTTATGTGATCAAGTAAGTGAGCTGCTAAAGGCATTTTAGTTGCACCTGCTTATCACCTTTGGTAACTGGGTTTCATTTTTTTGTGTTTCGTTTTACTACAGGTCAATGTCAGCACTAGTGAGAACCGTTGGCAGTGATGATGTTGTAAGTTTACCTGACCATTTGATTCTTTCTTGCATTTACTTTTGCCTGTGTTTGGATATTGATGGGCTCGGCTGCTTCAAAATTATTCACCTTGTGGGAACCAAGCATGGGCATTCCATCATTGTATAGGTTTGCGCTTCACCATGTTTCAGCAAATCGCTCATAAAGCTTGTTCACCCAATGTGGCTTGTGTCTTGATGAGTCATGTCTGTCAATTCAAAAAGTGCAAGCATGGAATAATGAACAAACTTTTTAATTGAAGACAGCATTCATACTTTAGAAAATAGGGGGACACTTAGCTCTTTCCTTACTGCGGCAAAATTACCGATTTTGAGTGTTTTAAAATAAATATTATTTCTTCAAGAAGTGATAAGCGCACTGAGCATAGTTGTGTGTGCAGAACTTTTTGAAAATTTATTGGTTAAATATTCTGATAGCACAAAAAAGAATACAAGCAAAACAAAAATAAGCTGCTACACTGAGCCAGAAATTGATTACCATAAAATTAAATGATACAAAATGATGCACATGTTCTTAGCTACCATTCTTGTGATTTTCAGCTGCATAAATAATACACTGCCCTTTCTGTGGTCTTTCAAGTTAGGCAATGTGACTTCTGTGCCACTAGAGAAAGCAGTCATGTGAGGACGTGAAGTGGAGGTAGATAAGGGATTTGTTGCACATTACACTTGTTCTGAGTTCTGTTCTTGTTTTTTTATAGCAAAGCTTGCAGTTCCTACTTTTTCTCTTTTTTTTCGGTTGGTAGTGATTGGGTTCTGTGGGTGAAAAAAGTTGTCGTTTGAGACATGCATCGACCTTTAATTCACCTTACAAGTCCTTTTTTTCTCAACACATGTGACGAGGGTTCCTGGCCACAACGCCAATGCCACCTTTTCCACTTAACAGGAGCCTTAAAGCTATCGCTTCAAAAAACAAGAGGTTATTTACCAGGATACCTAAAGTTGTCACCACCAAGAGGCATTTTTATGCATGCCTCTTTAGACTTAAATAAAACTGAATTAGTCCAAACAGTATGCAGTTTTTTACATGGGATGTAAGAGACTGAAGACTACAACATGGGCAGTGGCGCGAAGCAAAGTGCTTGCGCTACGGCTACCAGCCATTAAATCCTCTCATCACCATCTGTCATTCCATGTTATTCTTCGGCTTGCTGCCATATATTGTTTGGTGGAGTTGCTTTTGGCAATCATCATCACAGCCCTGGAGCTTCAATGCCTTGCCTTCACTTTGGTCGTCGGCTCATTATCTGTCATCTGTGCTACCTGGCACTGCCCCAGCCTTCCAGACCCGACTTTGCTGCTCTCCTCATCTCATCCCTAGTCCAGGCCAGAAGACATGAAAGCCCAACGACTACCCCAATGACCTGATAAACCACACTCAAACATGGGAAGACTGTACAGCCACCACTGCCATTTGATGCATTCTTGGGCCTAGACCGTTTGCTCCTGGGACTGTTGGCAGTGAAGCTTCATGGGCCCACACTCATCAGATCATCTACTCATCAATCGCGGTGGCAAGCCCTTCACTTTCTTCTCTCCTTTGCCCAACCATCATGTCATGCCCACTGTCATGGCACACCCACTGTCATGTCACGCCCACTGTCATGTCACGCCCACTGTCATGTCACGCCCACTGTCATATCCTGCCCACTGTCATGTCATGCCCACTGTCATGTCATGCCCACTGTCATGCCACGCCCACTGTCATGTCCTGCCCACTGTCATGCCATGTCATGTGTTGCATATTTGTGCTTTGCTATTTATCAATCGAGGTGATCTCATGGTGCCCCAGCATGATGTTACGAGAAACCGAAGACAATGACACAGCCAGTGGTGTGAAGAAGAGTGCTCTGCTAGTACTTCCAGCATAAGTCAGCACACTCAATCATGAGTGCACTCATATCGCCTCACTCATGTCTGTGAGTGAGTTGCCATGTGTGTGAGTGGACGTAAGTGTGAGTATGTAGATGTGAGTGTGGGTGGTCACGAGTGTGAGTGCGAATGAGTGGAGATGAGTGGATGTGAGTGTGAGGGGAGGTGAGTGGTGAGTGAACATGAGTGATGAGTGGATGCGAGTGGTTGTGAGTGGATATGAGCGGACATGAGTGGTGGGTGGACATGACAGCGAAATTTGCCACTTGTGTTTCACGAGGATGGTGTCCACTTAGCTATTTGCATGTTGTTGACAGCTGAGGGAAGCAAATATTCACTGCCGTGTACACTCGAGGCAGCATAAGACATCATGCCGGTGTCTTTGGATGCCTGAAACAGAGGATTTCGCTGGCGTGGGAACAGCACTGTTTCAGTGCTGTTTGCCTTACTGGTGCAATGAGCTGCTACGTGTTGTGTCTGATCCTTCGATTGAATTTTGCATTGCCACTGCTAGAAAGGTAGATGTCTCTTCTCATGCCTCGTACACGGCTCGAGCTCATATACGCAGAGTTCTAATGCTTGCTGCTGAAACAATGACTTCCTGCTTCTCAGCAATAACTAGCCCAAGTGTGTATTGTAAAGCCCTGCTCTGATCGTAATTTTTTTATTATTGGACCGGAACCAGAACTGGCAGAGCCTTTCATTGCTGACGCAAAGAACCTGATCTACTTGGCCCGGCTTTTGAACTACACAAGCTCGGCTGAAGCTTAGAAAAGACGTGAAAACCAAGCACGCTTTTAGGTAATGCCAGAGGTTCTTGTTTCAGTCGTGTACTTGAAGGAATCCTGCGTCGCAAATCATGTATGTGGTTTTTATTTTATGTATGCATAGCATCAGACATGACGATGCCTTGATGCTGAAGAGATAGTCGAAGTAGTAATATTTGATGTTGTAATCTGCTCTAGAAATGCTTGTTTCGTGCCTATGGTGACGAAACGTTGCGTCGATTTTCGGCAGTGGATATGAGGCGGCAACCAAATTGTCCGCACCCTTTTTGTTTGGTTGGCGAACAGTTCGAACTTAATTCTTCTATACTCGGGATAGGGATCTAAAATATAATGTCTCTCGGTACTTTCATATTTTGCTCGAGAAAAGACTACAAAAGAAAAGCAGTACAAGCGAATGAAAGCTAATAAGAATCAAGCTATGGGCGACAGTTCTCGTTTCGCCTAAAAGTATCCTGCAAGTTAGTGCTGCTGTTCAAACTGCCGATACCGAGAAGGCAGCAAAAAAGAACTAGCCAAAAGACACCATAGCCAAAAATGTGACAAAGAGAACAGGAGGGGGGGGGGGGGGGGGGGGGGGTAGAAAGGGGGAGGGGAAGGGGTGCACAGGGGAACTTTTCATAAATAGGTCGAAGGGTGCTGGCATGTTGGAAGGGTGCTGGCATTTCCCACGCCGTGAAAAGTATTCATAGTCCCCACTTGCCTCTAATGGGTTCATGCATACTCGCGGACACATCATTGTCAAGGCAAGCTCATTATTGTTACTTAAGCACTGTTGAAAAACATGTGTAAGCATCTTGGCGGACGCTAAACAGGCATTCATCGTCTCAGCAGCAAGTGCGGAAGCACACGTGCATAACATTGGTTCGGGCCATGGAAGGTGCATGATAAGTGACCACTTCCTTCGTGCATCAAAACTAAAAATGCCAAAGAGACTGACAGGGCCCCAGGCGGCTCACCACAACATCAGTGCGACCTAAGCTATGCTAGAGGTGAGTGAACGTTAATGTAGTGAGTGGACATGAGTGTAAGTGAATGGTTGTGAGTGTGAGTGAGTGGACGGGAGTGTGAGTGAGTCGTGAGTGTGAGTGGCTATGAGTGTGAGTTTGAGGGAGTGGTTGTGAGTGCTAGTGGTCATGAGTGTGAGTGCGAGTGGCTGTGAGTTTGATTGAGCCACCTGTCATGCTGCCAAGGTATGCCTGCCAGTCATTAAAACCACATCATCGCCATCTGACATTGTCTTATTTTTAGCTTGCTGCCGAGTATCGGTATTGACTGTTACTCAGTGGCATTGCACCTATCTGGCTCACCTATCTGGCTATCTGGCTGTGGCTGAGCACCCTGTGGCACATTCTTAAAAAGTTTTATCCTAATGTTTGTAAACCTTTTTTTTTCATGAATTCATGTTAGAAAATTGGGAGAAGTAGCAAATTGTGGTTGGTGGGACATAGGGATAGTAACTGTAATGCAGCACATTTAAATGTACATTTCACAGAGGCTAGTAGCACCTCAGTAACACAGAGCAAGTGCTTCCCAGACTGTTTGAACTTTGTATATTTCTTTATGGTCCAGAAAATGATGTTGATCACATCTCTGAACTTAGGTTTCTTTTTTTTTTTTTTTTTTTTTGGCCACACAGAACTGTTTCCAAGTGCTGATCCCATATGTTCTGGAAGTCATCCGGCGATTGGCGAAAGTTAGTGAGGTAAGCACTTGATGTTCATGGCTTTGCCACTGTAATGTTGTAGGAAATACGGAAATGCAAAGTGCGTAGGTTTTGCTATAAGCTGTCTCAATGTTCTTAGTCGTCTGTTGCCCATGTGATCCTTTCGTCGCATTTCTTTTTAATGTTTGCATTCATATGCTTTTATTTTTTTTCCCAACTTTAGTGGCATCAGTTTTTCTTTCTTGTAGCAATGCCACTGGTTGCAGTTCTATCTGTGTTTAACTCTCTGTATCGTGCCCATGGAGCTGGGTTCACCAGTGACCCATAGATATTGCACGCTATTTCAGTGCTACCAATGAACTTGCCGACTTGTTACTCTATCAGTTATGTAGTCTAAGAAGTCAACTTTCAATTTCGAAGTAATTTGTAACTCTGCTAAGAAGTAGTGAATTTTGCTGCGGGACCAAAGAGTGCAGTGCACGACTTTTCTTAGACGGCATGGAAAACTCCCTGATATCCCGACCATCTTGCAAACCACCTTGTGTTTGTCATTTATTTTGGCTGTAGCAATATTTTTGATTGCTATTTAAGGCAGTGAACCTCAGGATGATGTCAGATAGTCTGGTTTTAGTTTTGACAAAACATCAACTACTGTTCACTGGGGAGCATTGTTTTCTACCTGCTACCACTGTACTAAATTTTTTTTTTTGCCACCTAAAGTGTAATAGACATGATCACGGTACTTTGGCTACTATTTGCCATCTGTCTACATTATGTAGCCAAGATTTGGTACTTGGTACTTCCATCTATACAGATACAGCCGTTCTGCTCGAAAAAAGAACCTTCCCCTTGCATTGCGCTATGCAGTGAAGGCAATGGCACCTGTGCTGTCAAGCAGACAGGTGACGAGATGTAACAATGTTATCGGGCTTTTTTGAAGCGACAGCTTCACTCTGCCAAGTAAAGCCGGTTGTCGTCGTGTGTGCAGCACACACAGCCTGCCAGCCAGGTAATGAGCAAACTGCCCACCGTGGCAGGTGGTAGTACTGGTCGCCCGGGAACAGCAGCCTGGGATGCACAAGGAGTGGTGCATCACTTAGCCGCTGCACCACTGCGCCTGGAGGGATATGACGGCTCCCAAGCATCTGTTCATGAACGTAAAGTAGAGAATGACCTTCTGCATATATGGGAGTTAACCCATTAGCACTATCTCGTCATGCCCTTAAGGAGGAGCTTAAGTGTGCCATCCATTTTTTCTCAACAGCAGCAATAATTAAGATTTCAGTCCACATGAATAAGTATGCCTGGATGCTAACTCTGAGCAAACAACCTCGAAATAAATCAGATGACCCATAAAAAGGCTGCAAGGGCAGAGGCGTGTCGTCCGATGCCTTGCTCATTTCCAAGAACGTCGTCGAGCTCCTGTGATTGCATCTCTGCTGGAGCAATGCCAGCTTGTTTTCTAGTATCCCAGGTTATCCTCCACAAGTTATTTTACTGCTCTTCTGGGCTTGCTGGGTGTCTGTACGCGTCTTTCAACATTGAGGAACTGTTTCGCGCAGTAACACGTCAGCCTTGGTTAGTGAAGTTTTTTTTTGTAGCTGGAAACATTATCGGGATGCAACTCTATTTTTGTGCATAACCTTTAGTCACTTAGATTCAAAACATGTTTTCTGCACAAAATACATATTAGCCATTTTTTTTCTTTCATGATAGGCATTCGTATTTCTTTCTAAGTTTCACTGTCATCTTGTGTAGATTTTTCTTGTGGATTACAATTCTGCATATATGCTTTTAATGTCTGTTCTTCAAGGGAGCATTGATGCTTGTACTTTCCAGCATTTTGCAACCAGAATATTTTGAGAAAAATAGCTTTTATAAGACCTAAAAAAAAAGGCTGCTTTTTATAAGGTTGTACATATTCTTTTGTATCTCGAAATACTTGTCAAAGCATTGAAACTTTCAGGTGCTTTATAAAAAAAAACTTTTTATATATTTCAGTTTTTTTTTATATTTTTCTTTTCTCATTATAAGCTTAACGTCATAAATATTTACAATAATTTTCAGCAATGTTTGTATTAGACAAATAAAATTTCACATTGTTGCCTAATATTTCTACTTTAATTGCTTACTTTCAAGTAGTACATTTATTTGGTTTGGTTTGGTTTATGGGGTTTAATGTCCCAAAGCGACTAAGACTATGAGAGACGCCGTAGTGGAGGGCTCCGGAAATTTCGACCACCTGGGGTTCTTTATCGTGCACTGACATCGCACAGTACACGGGCCTCTAGAATTTCTCCTCCAAAGAAATTCAACCGCCGCAGCCGGGATCGAACCCGAGTACATTTATTTAGCTACATGTTGGTGTGCTGCTTGCTCATGTAAGTAGCAGCATTTTTTCAGTCAAAAATAGTGAAACAAACGCACAAAAAGTGCCCAATTTTCTCATGGTATGGAAGAGTTAATGTGCGCAGCCCGAAAATTTTAATGCCTTTAGTAGGAATAAGATCTCATATCTTTTATGCTGTTTTGCCATGAGTATGAGCTAAACATGTGTGTTTTATTCTGCTGATGTATATTTTTGGGAACAGGAGAAGGCCACAGAAGCACTGGAAATTTTTGATGAACTGATCGACTCTGAGATTACAGTCCTCCTGCCTCACATTAAGCCACTGATTAAAATGTGCCTTGAGGTATGTTCTTCTTCTGTTAATATTTGCTGCAAAGTTTTTCTTCTTGCCTTGTGAAGTTTGTGTCTTCATCTGGTTGCTGCTCTGAATATGCGAAGGAGATGATTTGGTATACTGAAAGCATGTGCGGTGGTCTTTCATGGTCATGGTTTTAGAAGCTTTTTAATGAAAGCATTAGAACTTGCTCATGCCTGAGCCCAGCGGGGGGGGGGGGGGGGGGGGGAGCGCCTACCTTTTTAATGTACTATTCACGTTGAAATGCAAAAGAGAAAAGCAGAAGGCAGAAAAAAGATAACAGCTTAGAGATTGATCATTGTCAAATAGAACAGTGTTAAATTGTGTTATGGTGGCAGAACTGTGCAAATGTTCAGTGTTTTGTTTACTGTTTCCTTAGTTGTCTTTTGCTGATTAGTTTTTAAACATTGCAAAGCCTCAGGGTTGATGCCCAGTGAAATGTTTGAGTGTATAACAAAAAATGAAAATAACTGCAAACCCTATTCTTTCTTATAGAAAATGGACTTAAAAGGGTTTCTTTTTGGCAGAAATTGGACCTTGACAGAGGGGTGAATGTTTCTGATTAGCCAGTTAGAGTGTTGCACATCATTGTGCCTTTTTTTGAATACCGACCTTTTTGCTGCCATCATGTTTTCAACCACACCTATAATTCTTGATTGCAAGTTGCAAACTTCATAGTTTCATTGCTCAGTCCTTCATTTAACATGGGATTATATTTTAGACGGGAATGATGGAAGCTAAATTTCTAAAGCATGGTCACGTTCAATTGAGTCTTTGTGCTGTGCAAAATTATTCTCATATCGGAGGAAGTCTAATGCTTGATGCCTGAATTTAAAGGTGCACTTAAGAGGATTCTGTGCTCGTCTTTTTACTGCAGGAACTCGGATTTACTCGCTCCAAACATTCATAGAAACTTCGAATTATTGTCCTGTGCGACCATTTCCCTATTGAATTGAATTAAACGTCCCGGCTTCCGCCTTTTTTTTTTTTTTTTTTAACTCTCCTCCGAAAGTAGGAGAGTCAACCAACATGTGGAGTGCCTTTCAGCCAGTCGCGTGGCTGCTTGCAGCTCTGCCATCAGTGGAGTGATACGTAAAGCAGAGAGTCCACACGTATTTTTATTTCTGTGGGCCTAATTTGTGGCTGTGTTTTCTGTGACTGAAACTATTTATTCATGGAAACCTAAAAAACAAAATAAAAGTGACAGCAAAACCATCACACAACTGGCTGAAAGGCACTCCAAGCGTTGGTTGACCTCTTCCGCTTTTGGCGGTGAGTTAAAGAAAAAAAGGCGGGAGCCAGGACATTTAATTTGATTTAATCGGGAAATCAGCCACCAAGGACAATAATTCTAAGTTTTTAAGAATGCTTGGAGCGTGTAGATCAAGTTCTTGTGTTAAAAAATGAGCTCAGAATCCTTGTTAGTGCATCTTTAATTTATGTGATAGTGTGCATTTTCCATGGTACAAATTTTCTCCAAATTTTTGGCTATTTGCAAAACATTTGTTCATAATAATTAGGTTGTTCATGGTGCCCCACCCATCAGCTGTCATGTTATTTTTCATACGCAAAATGAGGATAAACAAAAAAGCAATCATTTGTGCTCTAGGTTTTGAAATGCAACAGTTTTGCAATATAATCTCTTCGTGGCACTCCTTATGTGTGAGTCTATTTTCCTAAGTTCAGAGCATTCTTTGAGAATATACAGGAGTAGGAGCTTCGCTCTTTAGTGCAGTGCAATACACCCTTTTCATAATTCAAGTAGTTGGAGTCCCCACATTGTGTTATGCCCTAGTAATGGCCTCACTGGCCATCTGTAAAACAGATGCAAATGCATGACAGGCCAATGTGTTACTGTTACTTGAAGCACATTGTCATGTTCCAATCATAAAACGCAATTAGTAGCTCTATATTCTGTTTTCAAAATTTACAGATCTGCCGTTAGTCTGTCGTGTATCATGGAGGTGAAGCTGGCATAACAATTACTAAAGAGTTCTCTAGCTTGCTGACAACTGGGATACAGGCACGCACATTGAGCAAGGGGCAGTGTAAAAAGCTTGTATTCAGTGCTACAAGATGCTGACAGTACATACATCTGCATTGGTGCCTCTGACTTGCATGACATGTAGTTGACTACTCATACTTGCACCCACGGGGAAGTGTACTCTGTTGTGTGTTCATGCTCTTTCATACGTGTAACTCTATGCGTAGTGACCACTTTGACTGACAGTGCAGCTTCTAAAAGGGAGAACAGGCCAAAAAAAGAAATTACAGATGTCGCCATCACTGCCAAATCTTGCAAGCAAATTGCAATGCATCATAACAGTTTTTTGGTTGTGGATCCCAGAGGCTAGGCTGCACTGCCATTCACTTCAAAACAGTAATAACAAAATCTGCTTTGGTGTAGATGTGTTGAGTCTGAAGTGGTGGGCAAATTTTTAATGCAATTTAAGTCCTTGTGCATTTGTGCATTATGTTATGTAATTTTTTAGAGAGAGCTTTTAAGAAATCTTGCTGCAAGGAGTGTTAAGACAAACCAATGGCATGCATTTCAGCAACTTGCCTGCACCAAACTTTCTTCAATTTTCCCTCCAAAGGACTTGCATAACGTATTGCACAAGTGCACAAGGACTTGTTTTACATGAAATTAAATGACTTGTTTGGAATCAGCACACAATAATACATGTTCCCTGAAGATTGCATAATTGTGACTTCATTAATAATTTTTTTTTTTTTCAGAGACTAGGGTCCCCCCCTTGAGTGCATATGGTTGCCTTACATACGTACAACTATATCTGCACAGCTGCAGTATTCTTTTTTTCTATCTGATTCTATCACGAGAATCTGCTGTACACCAAAGCTTTGTGTTGGACAAACAATTAAAGTAGTAGCTTTATCTTTTCAGATTGCCAGTGACTCCAAGAGTGGCGATGTACTGCGTGTGCGAGCCATGTCTGTTCTGAGCTGGATGATCAACGTCAAGAAAAAGGTTTGTTTTCTGCATTGGGTTACTGTGTCAATTGCTGAGTAAAGGTGGTGTTGAGACATTATTATCACTATGCAAACTCTGGTAGTAAATCTTTTGGAGTAATCTGTTTTCACTGTGTAAATATGTCTCTCCTAGTTAGGAGTATATATCAACATATATTCTTAGTCATTTATTGTTACTCTTGTTCATTACAGATTTTGTTTCGGTAACGTGTTGTGGTTTATTGAAACTTTTATATCTTTTAAGTCTTGCTTGGGGCATTTATTTCTAGATTTGCTTCAACTTGGCATATTTAAAGTATATTACAATTTAGTAATTGTATTTTAGGTAGCCTATTACAATTTAGTAATTGTATTTTAAGTAGCCTTAAAAATATGGGTAAGTAGTCCTGATGTACTGTAGCTTGTTTTTAAGTATAAAAAATCAAGGTGCCCAACAAGTAAAAGTGTGTCAAGATTGCAATAAAAGTGTATGTAAAGGTCACTGAATTCAGACTTACTAAAATAAATTTGACTCACAAGAAGAAAGTTAGATGTGACACAGGTGGGGAATCTACAAAGTAAAAGTTGTATTCCATCAGACCATCATGTTTTCAGTTTATATTTTATTTCTGTACTATTAATTTTTTTTTTACTGTGTGTACTCTGTATAGTATGTATGGGGCCCTTCGCTTTCTGGTAAAACTCAGTTTTTCTCTATTGAAGTAGTCATACTTGTTTCTGCCCCAAAATGTGTCTTTCAGAAGCATATTTTTGCCTTTGAAAACGGCTGATCACCCTTATCACCCTCCTCAAAGGGACTCACCACTGATCAAAACATGTCATGAGATAATGACGGAAATGAAAAGATTGTGCCTCATACTGTAAGAATTGAGTGCTGCAGTATCAAAGAAATGAGGATTTATAATTTTAATTTGGCGTTGAAAATCACATAAAAAGTCATTGTGTGGTGAAACACGCCACTAATAGTGTAGCCCACCATGTGACCACATCTTGGTAAAATATTTCTTTGTTTTAAGTGCACAGCACATTTTTTTTCCTTTCAGGAGTGTTTGTCGGGCTTCATTACTGTTTAAACTCCCTCCAGTGTGCCCTTCAATGAAAAGCAACGCTCCCTTCGCGTCGTCGACCATGAGCTTTTAGCTTTTGTAACTAGATGGTGCCACAGTGTTTTGAATTTCTTGGCTGGAGCGGCAACCATGGTCTACTAAAACTTGCATTGGCGAGGTGCACATCACTGGGCCGTAACAGCTTTGGGTATGGAAACTAAAATTGACTCTACTCTGTACTAAGAATATCTTATTACTATTTGGTGGGTGAGATAGATATCAGTGTTTGGTTAAGCATTTTTGTCAATGTGCAATCGCCATCGCGCTCGCTGATCATGGTTTCCAGCATTGGGATGCATAAAAATGGGCTCATGCACTGATTGAAAAATTTTGGGGTAAAAATTTTTTAGCGCCTTTTACAGCAAGCTTTCTGTTGTGCCGAAAAAGATTGTCTTTAAAATTCAGTGTTCAGTCCCCTTAAGTTGATTTTATCCCCTGGTGCTGAAAGCGAGCAGTACACATTAAAGGCCTCTGTCCACAAGACAGGTTGTGGTAACTGTGTGAAGTGGTACTTGTTGCTAGTCTGTGCTGCTGTGTTGTGCATCCAGATGGGATCTGTGATGTTAAAATTTTATCATCCTTTAGGGTTAAGGGTGATAGGGTTTAGAGTTTAGGGAGATAAGGTTAAGGTGATAAGGGTGATAAGGCATTAGGAGTTAGTACAAGGTTAAGGTGATAAGGGTGATAAGGCTTTAGGAGTTAAGTCTAGGACAAGTATGACTGTGCTACAAATGAACATGTTAACAATATCAGGTAGTTTTTGGAAACAACAAATGTAACGTGTGGTAGCTAACATTTCCTTGATGTAAGTTAGCTTTAGCAGCTTGTTTGTCAAATTGATGTATTTTGTGCCCTTCAATAAAACAGGTGTTAATATTTTTAATTCCACAAATAACAGAGAAACCTGAATAACCCTAATTGGGGAATAGATTCAAGAAAAAGCTGGTTTGTTCGTAGTTTTTTGGCACAAGAATTAAATCTTCATTATTACCCTTTGAATTTTAAAGAATATAAAATGAGGTTATCAAGGGCTCTTTGCATTTTTTTTTTTTCGTTTTGAATATATGCATGCATGTGCACGCGCACACACGAGACGGATGGACATATGGGGAGAGAGAGAGAGAGAAAGAAAGATTGTGCCATATAAGCACAATAACAATGGATAAACAGTCCTGAAAAATTATTTTTTGCAAACTTCGTCGTTTTGCTGCCTTAGACGTCAATATTTTTATGCTTTTTGCCAGAAAGTTCTCATGGCCATCTGAAAGTTTGTCAGTTGTAATAGTTGTTTGGTGTGGGCTAGCTGGTATATTTTCAAAATTTGAACAATTGGTTCAAAGGATGGGAACAAAGAACACAACACAGGACTGATGCCTATTACCGACTGAAGTTTACTACTAAGCCATGCATTTTTAATGAAGCCAACATGTCACCACCATTTTTTTTTGCGCAGAATCACGCTACCATGATGCTGTATCAACCGTGCATGCATCAGGCAGAGTTGCATAGATGGTTAAATTTGTAACCACTGCAGTAAGCAATGTACTTTTCCTGCAACTACAGCTATCAGCCATGTCGTCAACCCACTGAGTTGAAAGTGAAATAAAAAATTATAAACTGACAATAAGAAAAAGGTGAATTATAGATGAGAAATGATAGCATTCTGATTATTAAGGTCGCTGCAAAGGTGTATTTACTTTCAGTAACTGGGAATGCAGAAATTTTTTATTCGTTAAACTATTTATATAAAAGCTGAAATTGTAAGACTGGCAAGTAGATTACTGGAACCCTCAAATCAGTGATTCCAAAAATTTTTTGAAATACTGAAAAATAATTGAAGGCTAACAAATGCCAATACTTCCACAACCATCTGCTTAGAAATTGTAGCTCGCTGTGATAAAGAAAAGGATGTTGCAGGTTGGCTGATGAAATAGGCTTCAATGATTTTTTTGCTCAATGCTGTCACCCTCTCTGTTCAAGAATTTGTGTTATAGAAGTCAGAGTGGTAGTTTTTGCAACGACTGCAGTGATCAACCAGGTGGCCTCCCAAGTGTCTGCACAGGAACAAGTTGTGCTCTCCGGTCCTTTCCTGTCTGTCCTAGGTATATTTTATGTAACCAAGAGGTACCGTCTATGTTACTCATGAGGTGCATTCTGTGTATTTTGTCACGTTTTCATTAGTGCACTGGCTTCATTTTATTTCATGGAGGATGCAAATCTTTGCTAATGTGCACGGAGCAGAAATCACCACATTATCACTGTACCTGCCAGACTCCTTCGAGTTATGTGAAAGCCTTCAATAGTACAGAATCACTTGTACGGGCTTTTTTTCTTGTCTGTTTATCACATTGATCACCTGAGCTTTTCGCTTTCTTCAGCAGGTCTGTGCACCCTCCTGTGAAATGTTGTTGATGGGGACCCATTGGCTGTATGAAAGTGCCTAGAAGGGGGGGGGGGGGGGGACTTGGGTTTCGGAGGTGAATTTTTTTTTTTTCCATAGAGCAATGAAGTTTGGCACGCTTACTGGAAAGCCCACTGAATACTTAAATACAAAATTTCACTGAAATATCTCAAGTAGGTTTGACACTTAAATAAATATATGACTTTTAGATAAATTTTTGTGTTTCATTGCTGTACCAAACTTGCAGAAAGCCTGGCAGGACAACAAAACAGGATAGGAGTCTGCACTTACTTCTAAGTTTTACCCAAAGGAATGATTGTTGCAGTGACATTCACCAAATATTTTTAGCAGCTTAATTTTTTCTGTATAGAATGTTTATCCACGCTTGCATAATGCACTCATTACTGTCATAAAAAGAAATGAGAAAGTAATTCACAAATATAGGAATGCCACTGCATAAAAAATGCATCAAGGAATACAGTGTAACAAACTGCATGAAAATCGTGAAGCCATTGTTGTGCTACACATCTGCAAGCAGAGTAGACGGGTCAAAAAAACCTTTTGAGAAAGCAGACATTTTCATGGAGATTTCAGCCAGTTTTTTGCTGCCTACGGTCACAAAAATATTTTTTAAAGTCATTTCTGGGCTCTTTTCGGAATATAATTAGAAAGACATCATAGATACGAAATGTGGTGTTTTCTAAAATTAATTTTTTTTTTTTCGAGGTTTTAGGGATTTGAAAGCCACGTCCCCACTTAGCTTGGCAATAAACTTCAGTTGGCAGTTGGCACCAGTCCTGTGTTAAGTATGCTTCGTCTCCATCTTTTTGCACCAACTTTCAAATTTTGTCATCTGTGGCTATTCACCAATTTGCCTTAAGATGAAATTGAATGGGTTGGAATTTTTTATTGCTTTTTTCAGACTGGCAAAATTTCGGAAATTTGATACTGGGGCTCCGAAGGCTTATTGTGGCCAAGAAAATTGACTAAAGTTGACCTGATTTTTTTTTTTTGTTGTTGTTACCTGCCTTGTGTCATTCATATTATAATCATGGTCACACTGCTTTGTGCAGCAAAGGTTTATGCAGGCCTCACTTGTTGGTTTTGTGCAGACAATTGTGAAGTACAAGCTCATCCCCGATATTCTGGAGGTGCTTTTCCCCATCATGGAAGAAGTGTCACCTGGTGACCTTGACTCTGAGCATGAGGACGAGGATGATGAGCGGTATTGCCAGTCTCCATCTGCCTGTGCAGCCCAGGTAACCAGGCATTTCAGAGAAGGGTGGGGAGGCATAAACATGCCTTGTCACTTGTCACCTTATTCTCCATCCTCGTCGTTCACTCACTAGGCTAGAGAGGTGGGCACCTTCTGACTAATGCAGTGTATAACTTTCACTTGCAAGGATTTACCGACCATTTTAACCACAAAAAACAAAGGCTCCTCTGCTTTCTCTTTTAATCTAGAGTGCACATTGAGTGTGTGCTTTATGAGAGAGAATATACTAGCTTGTGTTTTTTGGTAAAATCAGTGCAGCAGAGCAAGGGGAGGCATTGCCTCCTCGCATGTTTTCTGCTAGATTCACCTCTGCTTGCATGTTGCACGTCACAATAAATGTGCACAGGGACAATAACATTGCCCTAACTGCTGCGCTCTGCTGCATGTTGGAGAGGTAGGAAGTAAATGAGGGCTTAATAGATCACAACTGATGCAAGATTCTTGTCGCCTAACATGTAGAGCAGGGCAATTCAGGGAATTCTATCATGCTTACACCTTTCAATCTTGAATGATAAAGTGTGCAGCTGGGAGCAAGTGTAGTATGTAAGAGGCAAGGGGGAGTGCTCCAGACATCATCATCATCATCATCAGCCTGATTGCGCCCACTGCAGGGCAAAGGCCTCACCCATGTCTCTCCAGTTAACCCTGGTCTTTGCCAGTTGCGGCCACCGTATCCCCGCAAACTTCTTAACCTCATCCGCCCACCTAACTTTTTGCCACCTCCTGCTACGCTGCCTTCTCTCAGAATCCACTCCGTTACGCTTAAGGAACAGTGGTTATCTTGCCTTCGCTTTACATGCCCTGCCCAAGCCCATTTCTTCCTCTTGATTTCGACTAGGATGTCATTAACCCGCATTTGTTCCCTCACCCACTCCGCGTGCTTCTGATCTCTTAACGTTACACCTATCAATTTTCTTTCCATAGCATGCTGTGTTATCCTTAAAGGGACACTGAGGAGAAATTGAAGTTGTCTTGTATCGACAGAATACCAGCTCCTGATTATAAAAACGCCGCTCATACTGACAACAAAGCTCATGTAACGTAGAAAAAAGCAAGAACCAAAGTACAGGTATCGCCGCCACAGGCCAAACTCGCAAGTACAAGCGTGATGACGTCATAGGACAAAACAGTGTTGCTAGAATCAATGGTTCTAGCAACGCTAGAACACGAGAAGCCACGAATCACTGAGGCGCAGCCACTGCATGCGCAAATCTCTTTGATGTCGCCAGATGGCGCCACGTACCCGGCAGCTACGCGCGCGCCTGCAGCATCGGGACCAATCAGCGCCTGCTCACCGGCGGTAGGCGGGCTCCCGGTATTCCGCTAATGGTAACAAGGTACACAGTATGCTAAAGGTGTCTATTTGTGAGAACTTCGTTGACTACTTCGAGAACGGGATCCATTGTAACGCTGGCAAAACGCCGGTGCAAACGTAAACGAAGCGACGGTAGCGACGGCCGCAATAGCCGATAGATGCCTTCAACGTGTGGCCGGCGGTAGCTTTCTTTTCGGCTGCTGCTAGGCCGCTCTGCTGGCCGTCAGAAATCACGGAGTCTGCGTTACGTCATGTGCACGTCATGTTTCACATCACTTAGTCCTGTGTCGTCATAAGAGAATCCCAAGTTTGAATCAGAGCGGCGGGAAAAACTTTTCAACTTCGAATCCAAATTTCTTAGAAATAAATTCATCTTTCACTGCCGGCCAAATGGCAACAAAGCCATCAAATGCCGAACTATCAGATTTTGCTATAAAAGAAATATTAATAGAGCTCTCCTCACTGTCCCTTTAACTTAAGTCGAACCCTCTTTGTTAGCCTCCACATTTCTGCCCCATAAGTGAGTACCGGTAAGATGCAGCTGTTGTATACTTTTATCTTGAGGGATATTGGTAAACTTCTATTCATGACCTGAGAGAACCTGCCATATACGCTCCACTCCATTCTTATCCTTCTAGTTATTTCCCTCTCATGATCCAGGTCAGCGGTCACTACCTGCCCTAAGTAGACATATTCCCTTACCACTTCCAGCACCTCGCTACCAATTGCGAACTGCTGTTCTCTTGCTAGACTGTTGAACATTACTTTGTTTTTCTGTGTGTTAATTTTTAGAGCCACCGTTCTGCTCTGCCTGTCTAGCTCATTGATCATGGTTTGCAGTTCATATCCTACGTGACTTAGCAAGGCAATATGTCATCAGCGAATTGCAGTTTACTTAGGTATTCTTCATTAACTCTTATTCCCAACTGTTCCCAATTCAGGCCTCGGATTACCTCCTGTAAACAGGCAGTGAATCACATTAGCGAGATCATGTCTCCCTGCCTGACACCCTTCCTTATTGGAATTTCATTGTTGACTTTATGAAGGGCTATGGTAGCTGTGCAGTCTTTATAGGTATCTTCCAGTATTTTCACGTAAGACCTCTACACCTTGATTCCGCAATGCCTGCATGTCTGCTGAGGTTTCCACTAAGTCCAGTGCTTTCTCATAGTCAATGAAGGCTATATATAGGTGTTGTTTATATTCTGTGCATTTCTCTCTCTCCTGATTGATAGGAATATGGTCTATTGTCGAGTATTCTTTACTAAAGCCTGCTGGATCATTTGGTTCATTGAAGTCTTAGATTGTCCTTACTCTATTAGCGATTACCTTAGTAAATACCTTGTAGGCAACGGACAGTGAGCTGATCGGTCTGTAATTTTTCAAGTCCTTGACCTCTCCTTTCTTATGAATTAAGATAATGTTAGCATTCATCCAAGCTTCTGGTACGCTCGAAGTCACAAGGCATTGCATATACAGGGTGGCTAGTTTTTCTACCACAATCTCCCCTCCGTCCTTCAACAAATCTGCTGTTACCTGATCCTCACCAGCTGCTTTCCCCCTTTGCATTGCTCCTAAGGTTTTTTTTACTTCCTCTTTCATTCCTGGCAGGATGTCCCATTGCTGTGTGCTACTTGCTCTCTCATTGACATTCTGATTGCATTGGCTGCTGTATAGATTTGTGTAGAACTCTTCTGCTATATTAACTATCTTATCATATTGCTAATGACAATGCCCTCTTTGTCTCTTAGTGCATACATCTGGTTTTTACCTATGTTTAGTTTCCTCTTCACCACTTTTAGGCTACCTCCATTCTTTAGAGCAAGCTCGATTTTCTCCACATTAAGCTTCCTTATGTCGGCTACCTTGCACTTATTTATTAACTTTGATAGCTCTTCTAGTTCTGTTCTGTCTGTAAAGTTAGATGCCCCGATTCTTTGGCGTTTCTTAATCAGATCTTCTCGTCTCCTGAGATAGCTTGCCGGTATCCTGTCGAACCATCCTACTGCCTGCTTCTACGGCTCATTCCGTAACGATAGCTGTGAGATTATCGTTCACTGTTTCAACATTACAGTCATTTTCCTCACTTAAAGGGGAATATCTGTTCTGCAGCAAAATCTTGAATTCCTCTACTTTCCCTCTTACCGCTACCTCGTCGATGGGCTTCCGCTTCACTAGTTTCCTCTGTTCCCTCATCAAATCTGAGCTAATATGAAACCTTATCATTTTCTGGTCACTACAACGGACCTTTCCGAGGACCTCCACATCGTCTACGATACCAGGGTGAGCGCATAGTATATGAAGTCTGTTTCATTTTTAGTCTCACCATTAGGGCTCTTCCGCGTCCACTTCCTGTTTTCTCTTTTGCAGAAGGTATTCATGATTTGTAAATTATTTTTATCTGCGATCTGTACTAATAACTCTTCCCTGCTATTCCTATAACCTATGCCATAGTCATCTACCGCCTGGTCTCCAGCCTGCTTCTTGCCTGCCTTCGCATTAAAGTTGGCCATCAGTAC